>NC_080432.1:25933241-26265741 GCF_028018845.1 Melospiza georgiana | reverse complement strand
CTGGATGCTAGACAACTTGTATGGTTTAATTAAATATGTACTCGGAGACTGTAACACACCACTACATATGTGCCCTGGATTGCTATTAAAACAAAACACAGCATATATGTCCATACACTGCTGAGTGTCATACATAAATGCTATCACTTTAAAACATTTTCCATATGTCCATTTTATTGTATACATTTAAAAAGAAGAACATTTCTCCTGGGACCCAAGTTTTAGTGCCCTGACACTGCCAAAAGCCAAAGAACAGTATGAAATATTACAACAAAAAGACTGAATACAAATTCATCCCAGGATGAGATTTAATACGAGAAGCGAAAATTTCACTCTGTTACAAGAGACTAAATCAACTATTTTAACTCTCTTTTTGTCCCTGTACTTTTTCAGCTCAACCTTCTTCCTTTTCTATGAAATTCAAATGTTTCCCTCTTACAAACCTCAGTCCTTTATATCTTCAAAGCTGTGTAAAATGCTAACTAATTAATACATGTGACTTCCCTTTCACATGTGACAACAAAGCTTATGCTGCTTTTTTGATTGGTAAGAGTTAATTTGCAGTGACACAACATATGTGTTTACAGGTTTTCTAATGTTTGTTGTTTGGTTCACTGTGTAATTAGTCCTACTGACAAGGAAGCTTATGCACTGAAAAAGGAGGGGTGAAATAGTGGCTGGGAGATGGTAATCCTGCCCCATTTTGAGTACATGCAGTGTTGAAATTGGGTGCACGTTAAAGAAAAATAAACAACACCCCTAATTCAGAAGATAAACATGTAAAAGACTCTCAAGCCACAATAATTGCCATGAAAAAGGCAGAACTTGTCAAGATGCACCCTTAAGGACTAGCTACACTAAGAGGAACCACCAATACACCAAGGTGTATTATACCACAGCAATGGCGAGTCTCAGCAGATGTTAACTCTCATTTTTCAGATCTCATTAAGAAGACCATATGTTTCTGGGCAGGGTCAGCACAGATAGGCTGCAAGATCCCAGTGGCTGGATTGTCATCATAGAGTAATAGCACAGACCGAAAAAAACTTCAGTTCTGGCATTAGAGTTGCACTAGGTACAGCAACAGCATGGAAACAGCAATCAAGGTGAATGATGGGCCAGTGGAGAATGCAAATGATTAAGAGAAAACCCCTTTACTGTTTAAGATTCACCCTGAAAACAGTAACTATGAGATACCTGTCAATATATAGAGCTTATCTGTCTGTGCAAGATTTCCCGATACCGCGTTAAGCTAACGTGGCTAATGAACGAAAACAAACTTGACAAAAATAAACCCACGAGGACAGTTTAAAACAATAGATTAAACCACCTGCATTATTTCCTGTGCAATTAAACTCCAGAATTAGTATAAAGTAGGAAAAATACCAAAATGGTGATAGCATCGCTTATCTGGTTCTCTAGTGAATCACATTTGCAGCCACCCCCACCGCACACCGCGCGTTAACTCTTCGCACCGTGGGTATGTACAACTCTGAAATATAAAATTAGTTGCTTTTGAAGGACACTGAGCTCCCTCTGGTGAAGGCATAACAAGTTTATTAAGTAAGCACCACCTCTGGAAGTATAATCCCCTCTGGCTTCTTCCATGGAGTTTATTGGTTCAGTTTTCCTAACCATGAGCATCATTAGGGCAATGCAGTAATTAAGAGTTGTTAGAAAGTGAATTCTCAAACTGCAGATTAGAAAATTAAACTATTTCCTGATTACATATTAATGGAGCACAACAATAGCAGTTGCCATAAGCTTGGAAGGCAACCAAGGGATAAATCTGTGTACTTAATTACCATAAACAATGGCTGCATAGAAATGAAGTTTTATGCACATTCCCTTCTGTAATATGTCTGATATCAGTACACACTTGACAATTCTTGTTCAATTATCTCTATTATTTAATGCGCTGTGAACGGCTCTGTGTAAATAAAATTAACCACCCCAATTACTTTGAATTCATCTAGGGACAACGTAATAAAAAATGTGAAGAATTCTGTATGCCTATTAATCTAAAACATTACAGAAGCTTTCACCAGATTTTCTTGTCTATATTTATTTTGTCTACATTTATTTTAGTGCACTGCTAATTCAATTACATTTACCATCAGTGGTCAATCAGCAGCAGCAGAGGGTTTTTTAAAATTTTCATTAATCCTTGTACAGTACCACAAACATTCTCATCCATTAGTAAAGTACAGGATCTCACATTGAAAACACAAATATGCTTCTACTTGAATTTGGGAGCCTGAAGTTAATCAGAAAAACAATTAAAAACACTTCATACCCTGTGGCCAGATAACAAAATATCTGATAGCTAAAATTTTTTTTCAAATACTTGTTTATGCAATTAGTGAAGAAACAGTGACTGAAAAAGAGATAAATTTCAGATTAGAGATTTGTAAACCAGGATGCTTTGACTTTTATTTTAACTGTGCGATGCGATAATTCTGCATTTTAATTGGCATTTGGATATCAAGATGATGGACACCTTAAAATGCAATGATGGAAGAATTTGCAGTGGAGGAAGACACTGCCAGAAGCAGAGACAAAACTATTTTACCCATAGCAGGTAAGGCACAACATGGGTAAATACAATCCCAAGGAAAGCAAGATAATCCTACCTCTGTCATCATTTAGTTTCAAGCCATTATAACAGAGGAAGAAGAAAAATCAATGATATTAGATCATGATATTTATACTCAATCATTCAACTCATTCCTCTTACTTGGATATCTGGGCTGCCTTCTCTCTAAAGACTTGCACCCAGCAAGTTTTTTGTGATGTTGTCCTTCATAGGGTGGATGTTGCAAAATTCTTCAGATAAACTCTTACCTACAACCTGACAGCAACAGCAAAGGTGCCATGAAGTTATTCCAGGGAGCTCAGGGCACTGAAGCACTGATTCCCCTCACAGCTTTGCAATGGAGCAGCAACCACACTGCGCTGAACAAGGTGAGGTTACATTTTCATTATAAGTGCAAAGACTGAGGACTGAGGTTATGCCACCACTGACATAAATTACTGCATATTAATAGAAGTGTGACTACTCAGATTCAAATGGAAATCAGCAACCCAAGAATTTTAATAACTTTTATTTTTTCACACATCTTAGGAAAGTGTTTCTAGTCAAATCATGAGCAGCTGGCACCGGAAATGCAAAGCTTCAGCCAGTTCCAAACTCTGTGCCTAGCTGACGAACTTTGAAAGTATCAGCTCCCTTCTGGCCAAGGGCCAGAAACTTGTCTTCCCCAGCCAAAAAAGCTCCCTAGCAGAGCAGGAAAATGGCAATCCATATGCAGACAAGGACCTGGGCTGTCTTCCTACAGCCCCACTTCCATTAGATGCCCTTCCCTTATGGAGGGCAGCAGCTCCAAAGGCAGAGGTGGAATGGATACTCTGCAACCCAGGCTGCATCCTAGGAAATGGACTGGAGAGCAGTTGTGTCAAGGACTCCTCTCTCCTTGTTCATGCCAGAACCTCCAGGTTTCCAGTAACTTCTCCCAGCTACTCACGGTCACTGTGTCCCTATCAAAGCCAGGGTGGCATTTTCAACCTTTTATTTGCAATCCTAAGTGCTAGAAACTTTCTTTAAAACGTGAAATATCTAACAAAGTCAAACAATGCCATGAGCTGGGATCTAACCAAGAACATATATTATTTATACTTACAATTGCTTCTCTTTTGGTGAAACCATAGGACTTTCACATTTATCAAATCCTGCAGTGTCCAAGGGTTAGTCACTATACCTTTCTGGTTTTATCACTAGGCCATAGTAAGGAAATTCCCATCACGACAGGTGGAACAGTAAAACAAATGTTTTGACAGGAAGAGGATACAATAATTGTTTTCTGTGAAATGAATGATACAGAATAATGTTCAAGCTGCTGCCTGAAAAAATCTCTCCTGGCTAAGCAACAAAAAGGACTCTTGAACTCCTAAGGATGAAGAGCTGCCAGGTGGCAAAGAGTCTCCCCACTGGAAAAAACACCCCCAGTTCAGTGCTGGAGAAGGATGAGAAGCAAGTGACAGTGCTTTTTTCCTAGTAAGTCTTACTAAAGAACTAGGCCAAGCACAGTGAAGAAGGAAAAGATGGTCCAGTCCCCAGCAGACACAACAGGGTTGAGCAGACCATGCTCTACCTTCTTGAATTTAATTTCAGGGCAAATGACTGAGTCATGATGGCAGTCTCTCAGCTGTTAAATTTATCTTGCATGGTCTTGGCATACATAGAAACAACGCTGAAAATCGCAGTACCAAATGTTCTCCCACACTGATGGGGACTATGGCCCTGCAAACAGTTTACAGGATCATTTAGTGTAAGCCCTTCCTGACACAAATGTACAAACATGGTATCCTGCTTCAACTGCTGAGAAATAAGGTCAGCAGAGACCTTTACTTGCCTGAGGTTTTCCAGTATTACAACCCAAGCACTACAAAATTAAGACAGAGATGTGATTTTAAAAGAGTGTTAATTATTAAATCAATTCATTTGTGGTTCTTGTCCTTCATGTTGAGTTTTCAGGATCTTTTTGCTACACATGCCCAAGTGTCTTCCTTGTTCCTAAAGCCTGCATTTTCAGAAAACCCAAACACCAAAAGACTTTTCAGAACAACTCTGAGAGTTGTCAACATTTCATATTTCTCATCTTACTGGTGTGTACTAACACCTAAGGGAGTATTTGCAAAACCTCGAGATCATCATCAACAGCCCTTCCTGGCTTTTCTAGCTCCTGTGCTGTGGTTACTTTCTTCCTTCAGACTTGGCTTTACAGACCATTTGGTGGCCCGTGCAGGCAGGCAGGTCATATGGTGTTGACTCATCATTTTTGTTTCCAAGTCCCTCCCTCAGTCAGACACTGAGGTGAAGATGCCCAGACTCCAACAGAAGAAGCTGGGATGAAGACTTGGGCACGAGCTCCTGATTTGTCTGCTTGAGGAATTGCTTCCCATTGAGAGGTATGGAAGACAACCAAGTGCCATCCTGACAAAGAGAGCCACTAATGAGATGGGATACAGCAGATCCTCTGAAGGCTCTCTGGTAAGATGGGAACCACAGTGAGAGAAGTTTGAGAATCCCTGCTTTCAAGGCTATAAAGTTAACTATAGGTTAAAAACTCCAGTTTTCATGTATTTTCTCCTAAATTGCATTTTTTTAGCTGAGAACATAAATAGGATGTTTATAATTGACTTGTCAAATCAATTGCTTTAAATTAAATCCTGAGTGTTCAGAAAATGTTAAAAGTAAAAATTTTATTATGGCTGCACCACTTATCCCCTTCTCCCCAGTCCAAGAAGTGATGGATATTATCAGTATTCTAGTTACAAACCTCTAAACTACACTCTTACTCTCCAGCTGTGTGCTGGACTCCTATTTTATGCAGGACACTTATAAAAAAAACTAACCTCACCATGGATCTGATAGGAAGAATAAAGCAACTTCTGTCATACTTCAAAATACAAGAAATTAAAATCAGTAAGAAATCTCTTTTAAAATGGATGAAATGACATAAATAAAAAAATAACATGCTTATTAGAGTTTTTAAAATCCAAGTGCTATGCTGATGACTCCATATGTATCTACAGGCAATATCTACAGGCAGTACGTATAAGACTTGCAAAATATTGTATTGGCTCTTTCATGCAGAACATACATTTCAGAAATAGAAAAAAGTACACAAGATAGTGCAGGACAATACACACACATTTTTTCTAGCTAAATAACTAAAGATCAAGATGCAATGCATTTGAAAAAGTGCTTCGAAAGACTGTAATAGGTAAAAGTCCTACTAAACAAGCATCCACTCAGCATGGAAATAGTTTCTGCTTTACATGTTTTCGTAAAATTAGTTTAAAAAAATCAAAAAACTTCAGCACATGAGAAAGTAAGTATGTTGAAAAAACCACCCTAATATTTGGAAACAAGTGGCAGGCTCATTTCAAAGTATTGAACTTTAACTGAAGTCAATTCATCTGTTTTACAAAATGCAACACTGGATTCAAATTTACTTTAAAACCTATTATTTCAGTTAAAGACAGGCTTCAAGCTTATGACATCAAATACCCATATAACTCACAAAGACAATTTACCCACAAAGTAATCTGGACCAACTAACTTTTTTTCCCCTGGACAGGAAGAACATTTTTTGGATCTACAACACTATTTATTTTTGAAACACCAAAGCATCTTTTGTTTCCAATTGATATGGTTTAACCTCTCCATCTCTGATGACCACCAGTGCTTAATACCCATTTAAAGTTCATCGTTGAAGTCACAACCATTATGCTTTTAACAAAAAATTGCCCATATATTTTAATCCTTTCGATGGCACCTACAACACCAAGTATTACAGACTTTTAAAACCTATCCTCCTGAAAATAAACAAATAAAATAATTGTGGAGCATCAGTAACCAGATAGTATTCTTAAATTTCAATGATCTAGTCAATGGAGCCTTCCTCCATGTACTGTGCTGTTTCATGCAGTACATGGCTTTAGCTGGCCAAATTTTTTTTTCCCACTGAATCAGTAGAACAGTGAAGATCTTACTTTTTTCTTTTTTTTTTTTTTCTTTTTTTTTTTTTTTTTTTAAGCAGTGGCATATCAATGAGGCACAGATGTGTATTCCAACTCTGCATGGATGAGCACACTGTTCAATAGTGCTGGCTCACACGGTATCAGGGCAAGTTATCACTTCCCATGAAGGCACTCTTATCACCAGGGCCCAGAGAGGTGGCTGCAAATCGCAGCCTTTTTATTTTCAAGGCAGTTTTGCTGAACATTCAGGCTTCAAAGATTCACACTTCCAAAACTCTATAAGAGTTTGTGAACGCTCAATTTGCCAAAACTGTTTACAGTGTAATTGGGCACCGTACCTGTGTCCATGAGATAGCGAAGGCGCTTCTCCACCAGCGCGGCACGGGTGTCAATTTGCTTTTGCTCATTCTCTAGTGCTGCCAATTCTCCTACAACATACTGACTGGTGTCTTTGAACCCTTTCTGTTAAAGAGAACAAACAAGAAGAAAAAACATCACTTGTAAGTTGCATTTTTCCTTTCCACAAACACTTAGTAAGGCACTTACCTAAACAACCAAATATCATGCTCACTACCAAAAAGCTAACACATTTCATAAACTTTACAATTTTGCCAAATGTCCTTATTTGTTTATTAAAATACCCTGGTTTTTTCCCTTAGGGAACATTTGATTTTGCAGTTTTTTACCAGCTGGCAGTTAGTTTGAAATTCCTTTAATTTCTTTCTAAGTGCATAAAAGCTGCTGTCACAAAGTGCCATGAAAAGAAAGGTAATACAAATAAAGCACTATTTAATGTGCCATTTCTACTCCATTCAGGTCTGATTCAGTTTTAAAACATTAACTTTCAGGGCTAGAAAAACTAGCACAAGAGTGTCCAATGACAATTAAAAAGTGGGCTTTTAAGATAAAAAACCAAACCCCGAACAAGATCCCTGGCTTGTTTAGCTCCTCTGAGCCAACTGTAGCACTGAGGGCCCCCAGCCTGGGCCATCCTGCCCCTCTGGGTTTCCCTGACTGAAGGAACTGGCCTGCCCACAGGGTGATCTGTAAAACATCACTAATTAACTCCAACTCTTATCCTGGAAAGAGGTGACAAGGCCCTGGGCAGGCACTCAGGTGCACAGGGACCAACAGAGCTGTCCTGCCTCAGTACCAATCACACCTGGCCAGGAGGCAGCCCAGGGATGCCACGTTGATAAACCCTACTAAACCTTACCAAGAAAGCTGTGGGAACACTCTAACAAGCCAAGTCTGCCTCTTGTACCCTGTAACTCCTCAGCACTGCCCTGCACACGACCACACGGATCTCCAAGCATTTCCAAAGCCATTTGCTCGTCTCATAGGAGCCCAAGCAAAGGCATTCAGTACCTTCAAGTTATTCTCATGTGGCTCAACAGCTTTCACATAGAGTTGTGGCTGTACACAATGCTAAAATGTAATTCCTGAAGCATGTTTTTGCATAAATTAAGAAAAACATGTTACTCTTTCCAAGTAACCTTCCATGAACTTTTTTCCTCCTACACCTAACCCAGAGCCTGGGTGAATGTTTTAAATAGGTAAAAAAAAACCTGACAAAATTATTTCATGTTTCATCTACATCCTATAAAGGAAGAAACAAAAATCATTGTCCTTTGTGAACAGAAAAATACACAGGCTTTTTCCACTTTTTCCACTGAGATTTATTTCCCTACTAGAGGCTAACTTGTTGCTGCATAAGGGTCTCAGATACTTTCACTGAATACTTTCAGTTGTTTTTCTGTAAATGTGTCTGAAATAATCAATTCAGCTTCATATTCAGGCAGCAGGCATAATAAACACATCAGCATATTATTTCAAATAAAGACATGTTCAAAGTGAAAGTTAACAGCGTGGATGAGCTCCCAGGACCAGCAACAAGCACAGAACTTTGAAATTTGGAATATCCAAATTTAAGGACATTAATCTGGTCCCTCTCTTCCTACACAATAGCCAACAGTAGCATCTCTAATGGAAAACCTTTTTCTACCTGTTGTATAGCCAGAAAAACAGCAACAACAAAACCAAAACTCCCTGAGAGCAGACCCTGAAGAAAGAAAAAAAATTCATTCTGGGGAGTTGAAGTGATGTGCAATATATTGCCTTTCATCAACTATAATTAATTGAAAATAGTATGAAAACTTCCCTAATGTCAGCATGTATAATTGTTAACAATTGCTATTAGAAGATGAAAAGAAATGCTGTGTCAGGCTGTAATATCCCAAGAGTTCATGTGTATCATCTGCATATATAATGTAAACTCACTGTGCCAGACCTTTTCAGCTCTGCAAAAGTACTACTGGGCTAAAAATAACTCCGGCTCGTAAAAAGTTCGATGTTTTGGTGTAGATATGACAGCAGTACAAAATTGCTACTCAGCTCCAGATTGCCTCAGCAAAAATGACAAATGTGTTCAGATAAACTGTGGAGACCAACAAACAACCACCCTCAAAGGCTGTGTTGCGCTTTCAGACAAAAAAAATTCAGGTTAAAACTTGGTTCTTCCTGCTTCTGTCCCGCAGCTGTCCATCAAAACCAGCTTTCTCCCTGCGGTCTATCAAATATTTCCCTCACAAATCAATTTTACACATGATCAGCCCATACCCCTACTGAGCTGAACCTCCCCGTTAATTAAGTGAAGAAATTACCATATATATTATATTAATGCAAACATCATTCAGCTAGTAATTCACGGCTGATCTGGATAATGGAAAGGTTGAACACCCATTAACCCAAGCCAACAAAATGGGTTGGCTGAGAAATTCTAGCAGGTCTCATGTGACTCTTCCCTCTAACTGCAGCTCTGCGGTATCTGCTATTGTAATAATTAAAATCCTCCCGGTAGATCAATACTGGAATCTCTTTATGGGAAGTGCCCTGATGGAAATGTCTCAAGGAAGCTGGGGCTGTGGAACTCTGAAAAATTCATTTTTTTTTATCTGACAATTATCACCACACTGCAGACTAATTCAACAGTGCACCCCTCTCACTCTGCTTTGAATGCACTGGAGATTGACATCTAAAAAACCCTAACATCTCATTTTAACAAATAAAGGCACTATTTCCACATACAGTTTGGAATTATCAGCAATCATGAAACCAGACAAAAAATTAATATACATTAAGCACTTCATCTTCTGATGGCTTCCTCTGAGTCTCAGCTATCGCAGCCTTCTCCTCATTTCCTCTCTTTGTATCTTCCTGTATTGATCTCTGCCTTTTCATCTCTTGAAAAAAGGGAAAAGACATGTAAAATTATTATAAAGCTTGATATTTATGTATTGAAATGTGGACTTACATTATCGGGTTTTCATATATTTATTGTTAAATATTATTAAATCATAAGATGGGAAAACAGGTTTTATATTTTCTCCTACCTGGTCTGCTCTCCACGTATTGACTGAAAGACTGGAGCTGAGTTTTCCTGACGGTCGAGTCCTTGCTGAACACAACGGGATTTCTAAACCGTTCTGCTGCTTTTTGTGATCGCTCAGCACGATGTTCCTCTGTTCCATTCTGCTGGGAAAAAACCAGACACACAACAGTTTCTTTTGTTTACAAGCGGGAAGACATTAATTTGAAAGGTACGTTTTTGTGAGGGGACAGGACACAGATTTTACAAAGTGGATTTCACAACTCGGGCCGTGGTTTACATTGGATGGAAGTCTCAGATGCAGGGAAAAAAAGTAGAAGAGCGATTAACTTTTCCTTTTTTTTTTTTTTTTTTGTTCACTATGTGGTGGTAACAACTGGCTTTCTGCTCTGTGGGCACCCTCCTGCAGAACTCTACTTCTTTACCAAGCAGACCTCTTCATTGTGACCAGCATTTGCCAGCGATGCCCATTTTAAACAAAAACTCGCTCCTTTGCACCTTTGCTGTGCCAGCTCTGCCTGTGCTGCTGCCAAGTCGCGGCGTCTCTGCCCCTGAACACGATCTGTATCATTTTAAAGCGTGTTGCCTTTAGCCTCTCTCCCTGCCCGGTACAGAAATCTGTTGTTTTCTGTAGTCCCATAGACTTGTATGACAAGAAGAACTAGTTTCTAATTTTATGCCCATTGAGATAAACCACTAATGCTGGATGAAGTCTAAAAGGTAGGATTATAATGCTACCCCACTGAACTGCATTTCATCAGCTATAACTTTCCAAAGCCAGATTTGTAAGTAAGCCCTTTACAGCTAAGGAAACTACAATTATCTTTTCCAGGGCTTCCTATGTTAATACTGGTAACAAATTCAAATGATTCTATCAACACAAAATATCCCAGAAGACTGAACCACTGTGGTGTGTGGAAGCTGCAGATACCGAGGTGCTGTGTACCAAACAAATATTTCATTTTATACCTAATCTTTTATTATTTTTATTAAGTGTTTTGAAAGTAAATAGGGAAAGGCTAAGATGCATGACTAATAGCTAAGCCTGCTGAATGCTGAAACTGGTTATCAAAAGCTACCAAGACTTTGCCCTTCCTCTGCATTGAGACAATCGGTAATGAGGGAGTTCTCCAACGGCCTATTCTCTCGCCTCAAGGAGGCCGGGGATACACAATCCCCAAGGGAAGGTAACAGTTTATCCTTTTCCACAAACACAGAATGCCTCATTTAGAAACCTGTAAACTGCATTTTATTAAAAAACAAATCCACCTCAATGCCAAGAGCTCCATGAGAACAGATGGACACCATATATTCCTTATAACGCCGCCTTTCAACTCTTCCTTAGAAAAGACGCACGCAGAGATAAACTGTTAAGTTGCACCTTTTTGTGGGAGAACCTTAAAAAAAATCAACAGCTTCACAAGTGCTTTTTATAGAGAAATACAATTTTTTGTCAGGTTAGATGATACCAAATTACCCTAAGAGGCAGCCTGTGTGTCATTTCACAGAATTAAGGCTTAAACAAGTAATGCTTATACTCTGGATGACTTTTCAGCTGCACTAGTCAGGTGGTTGTAAGGTTTTGGTTAAATAAAAGGTGGCTTCTTGTTATTAGTATAATAACCATCTGACAGCCTAAACTAGAGTCTTTACCAAAATAAACAAACATGGCTAATTTTTTAGGCCTGGCAACATGCTAAAATATCAGTGTGATTAGCTAGTAAATCCCATTTTAAGAAACCTTTTTATGACTGGGGACTTCTGCCACTTTACAAATGTATTCCTCTAAGCCCACTAATTCAGTTAGCCTTTTCAATCCATTGTATTATTCTTGGGCCAGCTTCATTTTGCATTAAATCCACTGCAGAAAGCTAAATTGAACGCAAAAATCAGACTTGATCCAGGCTTCCTTTTGTTCAAAGATAGAGACCGAAAGTCCTCTGCTGCTGCCACACACTTTCATCACCAATTTATAGGAACCGACAGTGTAAGGGAAAAGCAATGAAAGTCATTGTTTTGGGACTTCAAAGCATCTCTGTATCTGGGGAAGGAAATCCTTTCAGTCAGCAGTGCTCTTCCCACAGACTGCAGGTGGGTGAAAAGTTATACCCAACTGGAAGTGCCCCAGAGCCATAGGGATATTAATGACATACAGGGACTATTTTTTAAAAATAGAATAGCGAGAACAAAAGGGGTCTAATTAAGAAAATGAAATGGAAAATTGATTGGTGGGCACTTTATGCTGAAGTGGTGAACATTAAGAACAGGCAAAGTGCCCATATACACCACATACTCGTGTCTGTTTTTCTCAGAAGCACTCATCGAGCACCCAAAGTATGTAAGCCTTTAAAGTGTACTACAGCCTAATTTTAATGTAGGAAAAACAGAGGACTGGGAGGGAAGCAAATCTCTGAGAGTCCAATCCCACTCCCATTCAGGTCAGGTAGCCCAGCTGCTGATTGCACCAGCAGCAGGATGGAGCCCGTGCTGCATTTCTGATATCAGTAACAACCTGAGCAGCAGAATTGAGAGAGCTTCTTATAGTTGTTAGTGTTCTGCCAATGACAAGTATCAAGATTAAGGAAAAAAAATAAAAAAAAGAAAATGTGTTGATCAATCAACAGGAAAAAACCCAGTGCATTGCATACCTAACTGCACTGCCATGAAGATTTTCTGTGTTTCTGACTCTGAAAGATTTGGTAAGAAATTATTTTCCTCCTCACAAAATACAAACCCTCGATCATAACACACAGGTACCAAAACAAAAGCATTAAGCAAAACTTACCTTAATGTCTTGCTCTGAGCTATCTGTTACAGTTTTCTGAGCAGCACTGGAGAGTGAATTTGCCACCTGTGGCTGAGCTTCTAGGAGCTTCTTCAGCTTCAAATCCACCAACTTACTGTTTTGTTCTGCTAAATATGCAAATACCACATACAACAGAGTGAGATGCATTTCAATGCAGACTCGCTACAACAATGTAGCAATTTAAAAGGTAGATTTAATTCATTTTGCTATCATTTTGAACTTAAAAAAATAGAAGGAATTGTTTTTGTGATTGGGATTGGTGCAGGATTGTGTAACATACATGGATTTTTTTCCTTGGGAAACATACATGACACTTAGCTGAACAAGTAAACATGCTTGCAGACAGCAGATGAAAAACACAGAAAGTAGATAATGCCTAAAGTTACTCCCAATGGGTACATACCTATACTTTGGTGTAAAAACATGCTTAAAAAGCCATTTATTTAAAGATGAAAATTTATCATATAATTTACATACTGATAACCCCTCAAGTTTATTAACTACTAGCTCATCCTTCTCGGCACAGCTTCTCATAAAATTTCAGTATCAAAAAAGACTACTTTCTGGTAATAATTTACTATGATTCATAGAATATGTTGAAACTAGGAGTCATAAAATGCTTCAGAACTGCATCAAAGGGACAGACTCAAAGTCTGCTGAAGCCCTCAAATTTTTTAATCAATTTTAGCAACTTGGATCAGAGCCCAAATAAATAGCAGTTGAGAACTTTACCTCTCACTGATACTCATTCTGTATGTCAATGTTGGCTATGTGAATTTGTAACACACCTACACATGGAGTTACCTACACACACACGTAAGGAGGAGGAAGGCACTAATAGCAAGCTGCAGCACAGACTGTGGAGCTGCCCCTGGCCAGGGAAGCAGAGGAACACTGGCACAGAAGCCTCCAGACACACCCTCTACATGCAGCCCCATGGGAGGAATCACCCCTGCACTGGAGCCAGCAGAGCATCACCTGCACATGGGATGCACTTACACCTGGGCCTTGGCTCACAGGCAGAGGAAAGAGCAGTTCTGTGTTTTCCCACGTGCACAACCTGAGTTTTTCACTGCAAGGTGGTGACTTCTAGTGTGGAAAGTGGAGTCATGACTGTTTAGCCACACAGCTCCTTCCAAGGTTTGGGGCACTCCAATGCATATTAGCCAAAACACTTTTGGCATGTGGGCAGTCAAATGGTGCCTGTCTCCAGCAGCAATGGGCTGGGCTGGATTATGAAAAAGGATAGTTTCCCTTTCCTCTGGCACACCCAGTCAGGGTGTCCTTAATTGAGGCTCACATGTAAGTACATGCACGTTCTTGTGGGTTATACATAAACATCATGTAATAACCATGATATAAGAGGTTCACAACACGTAGAAACACTGACAAATATAGACAGAAGCGGTACTTAAAACCAAGAAGGAGTAAAAACAAGTTTCCTCTTCTTGAGAGAGATAAGAGGGACTAAGATTCAGCATGGGACTAATTAAGATGGCCAAAATGATCCCAAATCTGAGATGTCACTTGACAGTTGTACTTTTAGGTGTTCCCAGGAGATTCAGCCTACACTTGGTATGACTGGCAGATTTAAACCAAAATTCATGTAGTGTAATTTCTACCACAACACTAGACTGCTTTCTGTATTACTGCCCATCTTCTCTCTTAGTTGTCTGTACCCCTGACTACTGTGCAGACTGAACTGCAAAATCATGTCCCAGGTCTTTTCCAGGATGTCTCCCCATGGTGGACATGGAGAACTGGGCTGTGGGTTTGTATACCTGAAAAGGTACCTCTCAGAAAAAAAGGCCCACAGAAATAAATGTTGTTGGTCACTGGGCAATGGGACAGGAATATTCACTTATTCAGCTTCTCTTCCTTCTAAAATTAACCAGTTTTTATTGGAAAATTATTTGACAGGATTCTGATTTAAGTAAGCTAAATTCAAATGCTGGAAACAGTAAATATATTTTCTTATGTGTCTGGAAATACTCCAACAGAAAAAAATAAAGGACATTACTCAAATCCTTTGCATGCTATCAAGACTACAAAGTGCTATATACACACCACTGTTGGTCTAATTAATAAAGAAAAAACACTAAATAAGGTTCTTATTTAACATATTATGGACTACACATTTGGGTCTAGCTGGCATGGGCAGAATCAAGCCAGAGGATGCTGAAGATATTCTCTCTTGTACTGCCTGTTTCAAGACACAATCCTGTGCTGGCCAAGTTACTCCAGGCCTGAGCTAACTGCAGGATTCCAACGTATTCAGCACCACATTTAACACCTAAATTCCAGCTGGGCTTTTTTTTTTTGAAAGGGAGGAATAATACTCCTGTGACTTCATGTTATTTAAACACTCTTAAGTAAACAGGACTGCTTCTCCTCATATTTATACCTCCATGCCCCGCACTGGGGCAACAAGGAGTAAACACAAGAACTGGTCCTTGGAAGGCACCAGAGAGACACCAAGTCTATATGAACACAGAAAGACAAATTTTCTCCTCTTCCCTGAGCAGATGGGCCAGGATGGCAGTGCAGAGTGGCAGCTGTAGTCACCCACACACTTGCTCATCCCTCTGCCCATGTGGCATAGCCCAGGCAGGGTGCTTTCATGTGGCTCTGCCTTACCAATGTGGCCTAGGGCCCCTTTCCCATCAAAAGAGCCAGAGACATTTAAATCTGACATTGTTGGAAATAATGATTTTGTTGATTTTAAACTTCAACTAAACATGAATGCAGGATATTAAACATTAGGATTTAAGAGACCTGAAAAGGCACATGGGAATAAAGCTGACAGAGAGACAAGCAGCACATCAGTATTTATACGATGATGGAGTGTTAGTCATGCAAAATACACAAAATAGCCATTATTTAAATTACCCGTTGAATCAAGGTCATTTTCTAGGTTAGTAAGTTCATCTCCACCTCCAGTAACAGAGCATTCAGGAGCCTCCTCATTAGTATCTATCTCAATATTATCATCATCCTCATCCTCATCTGTAGGAACACAGCATTAAGGTTAGTATTTCCATATGTACATGCAACACATCACTCAAAAAAAAAATGAATGCTTTAGGGAACAAGCTGAGTTATGATTAAAATGCAAATAATTAAATAAGTCTGGAAGGAGACTCCAGTCAGTCCACTTCTAGATGTACCTTTAAACTGAGGCAATTCATTAAACATATGGGGGTCTCTGCTGGAAACTCCTGCTCCAATAAAGGCAGAGCCTGGCCTCAGCAGTGGCTGTTCCCTGTGCTGAACCTCAGGGTAACTTGAGTAAAAATGGTTTCCCCCAGGCTCCCAGTTCTCCATACTCCAGAATGGGTGCCAAAGCTGCCATGTGGCAGGTTCAGATGGGTCTGGGCAGCAGAAGGACCTCGAGCTCCTGTCTCCTCAGAAAGGCTCCAGGTACTGAGTTCCCAGCTTGGTGAGACTGGCTACTCCTCACCTTGTACATCCCAGAACAGTGATCACTGTACCTTGCCTAGGTTTTAAAGTTTCCTTCTGCACTAGGAGGAATGCTGGTACCTGGAACATCATGCTCAGTAAGCAACTATGTCAGGTGCAGTGACAGCACACTCATGAATTGCTGCTTTCCCAAAACCCCAGGATGGGTCAGGCTGGCAGGGACCACCGTGGGTCATCTGCTCCAACCTTCCTGCTCCAGCAGGGCCATCCCAGAGCACAGGGCACTGGATGGTGTCCAGGTGGTTCTTGGCTATCCCCAGTGAGGGAGACTCCACAGCCTCTGGGCAATCTGTCCCAGTGCTCGGGCACTGCACAGGGAAGCTCTTCCTCATGTTCAGGTGGAACTTCCTGAGCCTCAGTTCCTGCCCCATTGTCCCAGTGCCTCTGGACAGAGCCTGGTCCATGCTCTGGCCCCTCCCTGCAGGCACTGACAGACATGGATGAGGTTCCTCTCAGTGTCTCCTCTCCAGCTGAGCAGGCCCAGCTCCCCCAGCCTCTCCTCAGAGCTGAGGGGCTCCAGTCCCTTCCCCATCTCTGTCCCCTCTGCTGGACCCTCTCCAGGAGCTCCAGGTCTCTCTTGTCCTGAGGATGCCAGAACGGGACCCAGCACTCCAGACTGGCCTCCCCAGGGCTGAGCAGAGGGGCAGGATCACCTCCCTGCCCTGCTGGCACTGCAGCTCCTGGTGCAGCCCAGGGTCCCCTTGGCCTCTTGTCCCCAGGGCAGGGCTGGCCCATGGACAGCTCCTTGTCCAGCAGCACCCCCAGGTCCCTCTGTGCAGAGCTGCTGCCCAGCAGGGCACCCCAGCCTGTGCTGGTGCCTGGGGCTGTTCCTGCCCAGCTGCAGGACCCTGCCCTTGCCCTGTTCAGTTCCAGGAGGTTCTTCCCTGCCCATCTCTCCAGGCTGCCCAGGACCCTCTGAAGGGCTCAGAGCCCTCTGGGGTATCAGCCCCTGCTCCCAGCTTCCTGGCACCAGTCAACTTGCTGAGCAGGCATCTGCCCCTTCATCCAAGTCATTGATGAATAAGTTAAAAGTGCTTTACTGCACTACTTTTCATCAGCATTGTTTGTAAGCTACACACATTTTAAATAAAATAATAATTGTACTTATATTTTTATGGAATCTTTCTACCAAGTTTCTCAGAGCAGCTTATGAATATAACTCATAAATGAGCCCCATAATGTTTTATGAAGTAGGTGATTATTATAATTACAGTTATGATGATGATGTAGGTAAATTATGGCACAGAAAGAGTAAGTAACCTGAAGAAGATCAAATAGCAAGTTCTGAATTGTGAAGCAGATCCCAGAAAAAATCCTGACTCACATTTTCAATACAAATATATAATGAAATTCAAGTCCATAAAAGCTAGATTAGTACTTTCAAAGTAAGTAGATACATTATATTTACTCACTTTTAGATCTCATATCAAATGGTATCTACACTTGTTCAGACTTCCACTAACATTTTTTTCTTATGTACATGCATGTGTGTAAAAACGATAAAAAGGAGGAGGCTAAAGTACAACTGAAGAAACAAAACAGTAACTAAAGGAGCTTTAAAATATCTAAGAAAGAACAAAAAAATTACAAATTATAAACACAGGACATGGGTATATTCAAGCATCATATAAACAAAAAGGATCCTAAATATAGTACCATGATGCCATAATTCTGAATCCCAGAGGTTTGGACCAGGATTGGTGCTGATCACTCATGGCTTGGAAACACACTCAACCTCATTCCCAGCCCTGAAGCTTGCACTTTAGGCCCACACTGAAGGTCATACAACTGCATCTTTATCCCTTTATCGCTACAGCACCTATAATTCCCATTTTAGGAGCCTGTTGATTTTTTTACGTCTACTACTTTTTTCTAACCAGCTGCTCCCTCAATTGCCCTGTAACTAATCAACACCTTTCACAGACCTCTGCTGATATAGGGCAAGGCTCTTGCTGCCACAGACAGGAGCAAAGAGGTTCCCACTCCAGTGTCCCACTTATCCACCATCGGTTGTGCGAGTGAGGGAGCAGCAGCCTGTGAAGCAGGACCCCTGTGCTTCAGCTGAGCACCATGACTTCCCTGGGCTCCCCTCCATGTGTTCTCCCTGGGTTCTAGAAGACTCAGCTTTCTTCCAAGCTGCCCCAGATTGAGCCAGAGTGATGGAGAAGAACATCTCCTTGCAGCCAAGCCAAAATCTGTGACCAGACCTGTGACCTGACAGATTGTGCTTCAGGTGTGGAAGGGGGTGGGCAGAAACACTCCCAACTCTCTGAGACACCCCCTCTGTTTCCACTTAAGCTCACACAGGTGATCCTGGGATCTGGACTCCTGCTGTTTCAGGAAGGGCAGAGATAAGTGAACAAAGTAGAATAGCACAGCATGATCTTCATGAAGTGGAAAAAAGGACAAAAAGTAAAGGGATAAAAAGCAAACTGAAGAGAAAACAGAGAATGGTAAAGCAACAACAGCAGTAATTTTGATGGTTTTGAATTTCCTTCAAAGCTGCTCTACTGTTTCTGATGAGGAGCTGGACTTTGCACACCACTATCAATCCTTCATGATGGTGTTGGAGAAATTCAGTGGCACTCAGGCCAAGGTACTCTCAGATACATCCTGGAGTTCAGAGGGGCACACTAAAAGCATGACTGGGCTACTGTGGAAGAGGCAGAAGGGAAGAAAAAGAGACTCTCATGGGAAACCAAATCCACCTGGGGCCTAGAAGCAGGCAATGACTTTTGGAATCACCCAAAGGAGTCAGCTCACAAGGTCAGCTCACAGCTACCAGTCACCCCATCGCATGCCAGATGTGTCAAAACAATCTAAACAAGATGACAGGGTTTAAGACTCCTGCATACTAAGGGAATGCTTATATTAGATTATTTGATTTTCTTTAATTTAATATAGCAAGATGAGATCAGAGGCACTGCCTTTGACACCACCATTTTAGGAAACAAAAGAGATGGCAATGTGGAAGACACCAGTTTCTGGTATCAGATAATGACCTGACCTAGTATTTAATTTAAAGTTGGCAGACTTTGACTGAATATGATTATCAGGACATTTACACTTTATTTTTTAAAAAAATCAATTAAGAGCAGTAATTTGAAGTCATTTCAGAATTTTTCAAGTATCTTTAAAAATCTAGATTCCTTGATTTAAATTACTCTAGGGTTTTTTTCCAGTTCAATGTTCTTCCAGTGTATTAAAAGGGAAATGTGTTTAGGCAGCATGTTACAACAAGATTTTGCAATTATAAATGATAAAAGGAACAACATGACGAAGAGATAACAGATATCTTTGATGAAAAGAACAAATTGCTAGTGTGAAAAACTTAAAGCACTTGGTCTAGAACCAGGGCAGATATTTAGAAAACGAATGAAGGACTGAAGTACTGTTTCCCTGGAAAGTATGTAAATTTGAATCCCAGAAAAAGAGTACAGCTTTACTATGTCATGAAGGAATCAACAAAATAAAAGATAAAGGACTGAGTCAACAACTTAAAAGCACTGACCATCTCCTGCACAGCATGGATTGCAGTCTGGACTGGAGGAGAGAAATAAGTATCTTTTGGAACCATGTGGAAATGCCAGACAATTGGTGGAAAGGGACCCAGAGACATTTTATAGCTCTTATGTCTTACTACGCAGAGTAGGGTCAGGCCTAATTTTTGGTTAAACTGATATTCTCTTGGCTTGGTTTAAGCTTGTCCACACGTGAAGGATTTGCAGCTGATTGCACCAATTTCTAGATTAAATGAAAAATGAGTAATTTTCATAGTGAAGCAAAAGCATTAATGGGGGCTGGATCACATTACTGGGAGAAACTACACAAACAGCACTTGCTCTTCAGGGAAGGTATCTCCAGCCTTCAGCATTGTCTGTGGGAAATCCCTCAGGCTTGTGGATGTTGAGATATTTAGTTTATTTACTTCCAGGTACAGAGTTCTCTTTAAGGCTACAGGATGTGGCAGGAGCCTGTGCACAGTAATAAAGGCAGGGAATGGAAGAAATGCAGAGTTGAAATACTGGTTCTGTGTACAAGAAATCTGATGTCAGGACAAGAAAATACAGCAGTAACTGTCGACAGATAGAAACACTGCCTGCTAAAAATATTAAGGACCTAACACTCGTTGTATGAGCTGGAGACTAAGCATGATGAGTAAGGCTGTGCCACCACATACACTCCCTGAAGATCACTGCCTCAGAAGTGAGATCTTGAACATGCCCTGTCCTCACCACCCCCAGGTCCGAGCCACTTCCTCACACCGACGCCAGCTCAAATAAAGGATGGAGATGTGCCAGAGAGTAAAGAAAACACACCACCAAATCCCAGAAGAGCAGACGGGTGTTCCACTGCTCAGGGACAATTCCTAGATAATATGTCAATTCTGTTGTCCCAGTGCTGCTAGGAAAAGGGGGGATATTTGGATCTCTATCTCGATACTGTCCCTGGATCCATCTCAAGGCATCCGCTTATCGGCCCGAAGCTAATAGGACAACTAATAAATTTGAAGCTGCCATCCCAAACCCTCTGGCAGTTGGCAGCAAGAAGTATTTTCTGTCTCACATGCCAAATAACCTATGAAAAAGACTGGATTTCATAGCTAGGGATACTGCTTATCCAGGAAAGTTTCAACTTGCCATAGTCATTTGAGTTTCTCAGACCTTGGTTAAATAAAGCCTTTTAACAAAGAATATTGCACCAGTGCCAAAGCGTGAAATTCTTAATGAGCACATAGAAACAATGGAAGACATCACGCTTTTACCTACAGTTGTAAGGAAGAAGTTAGTCTTTAAAGACTCCAGAATCCCAGAGCTGAAATGTCACTTTTTTCTGAAATAATTGAATTGAGAGTAAAATTATTTGGTACATTTCCTTTTTGTAAATCAAAAAGTAATTGCAATCAATGCAGAAGAAGAGATTAATGATGTATAATGGACAAGAGAGCTCAGAAAACACAAGATAATAAGCTTGTCTTGGGTATTGTGTAGGGAATACAGGACTCTACACAATAAAAAATGTGAATGCAGTTAGGGGAAACATTCAAAGTTCAGTAGTAATAAGGTGACTGTCTATTAAATCCTAATTTTTGGTGGAAATTGAAAGCCCAAAAAGACTAAACCCAGAAGTAATTCCAATTCATTTGTTCTGTAAAGTGTTGGTGCCATTTCACAGAACTACTGCATTTTAGAAAAATTAATTTCTTTAGGGGAGATTTGGTGTAGCACCTGAAAATACCAGTGGTAGGGGAGAATTATGTGGAAGATGTGCCATAAGGAAAACTCTTTGAGAAGAAGAAAGCAGAAGAAACTGCTATAAAATGCACACTGACATGAAAAGAGCAAAGAGGGATAAAACAAGACAGGGAATAAAACTTTAGGTCCAAGAGAAGTTCAAAAAGATTGGCCAAACTATTGCATGAATGAAAAAAATTCCAGTAGGAAGTATAAACCAATGCAAAAGTAGAAAGCTGGATAAAACCCAATAGGTAGAGCAGTGTTTGCTTTATAAATGAGTTGTCATCAATGCTGATATTGTCTGCTCTTTCAGTAACACTAAACTCTCTGGGTGCACGTGCAATCTCCCCCTACAAATACAGTTTTCTTTCAATATATATGCACAGCTACCTCTCTGACTGCTTACAAACCATATGAAGGGCAGGAAGAGAAATGGTAAAACACAGAGGAAAATATTAAGAGGATGACCACATCCCAGAAAGCAGCACACTGGGATATTTAGCAACTCTATAACTGAGTCACTGCAACAAAACAGGGTCACTGTTATGCAGCTGAGCAGCCAGGATGGAACCAGACAAAGACCTTACTTTGAGAGAAGGTATGGCAGGAACAGCTATGCACACGCATGATGACACAGGGAGAAGGAAATAATGTAGGATGGGGAATCATGAACTGTGAAGAGGGATGAGAAACACCCTGGCCTAGGTAATACCCAAGTCCTGTGTCATTTGGCTCAGCCTGTCTTACTGCCATCAAGGATATAATTTCTCTACTTGCCACAAAAGAGAGTTATGTTGGCAAGCTTGGTTTACTGGGCAAAAGGAGCAAAACTGAAGACCAGATTCAAAGGGAGATGCAAAACTCACTGCTTCCTCTTTGGTGTTAAATGGAACAGAAGTGTAGGGCTTAGGGTGCAGTAAGACTGTATTTAAATATTGAGGCATACAAAATACATGTAGTAGAGAAGAAATAAATATTTTTGTTGATTCTACATGCACTGTCAGTATCAAGCTGGATTTTCCTTACACTTTGGCTTATGATTATGAGTTAGTTTGAGAAACACTATTTCCCTTAGAATATGTAGAAGACATTAAAAGAGCAAGAAACCTGTACTGAAACGTGTGCTCAGCACCCATTTGAGTTTGAGTGACACTACATTACTCCAGCTCATAGCAATGGCAGGTACATGAATTTTAATGGTATTTCAAAGTCAGCTTAATAACATTATAGCAATATTACAACTCAAAACCTGTAAAAGCAAGTGGTCTGTCAAAAGACTGCCATTTAAAGTCAAAAGGTTGTTGCCCATACCTCTCACAGACCACCTTTAAAATTTTCTTCCTTTGAACACATTTAATACAAAACAACATTTCTTAAGTATTTCAAATGCTGTTTTCCCCCAAAACTATGTCCATGTTCCTATATAAAAATCTATATTGAAGAAAACCAAGAACCACGAAATTTTAAGAAACTGTCAGTAACAAGAAATTTGTATGTAATGGGCCAACATGAGCTACTCGTTCACACAACATATTTTTCTTTCAATCACATGTATGCTCTTCTTTTAACTGTTGGAAATTAGGTGGCACAATGTGGATTTAGGAAACACATCTACGGCCAGGTCTTTTGAGACATTCACCTGATGAACAACAACGTTTTGAAGTGCGTATAAAAGTGACACCCAAAAAGGTCTCTGGTTTCTAGGTTACCACAGGAATAAGATACAAGGTTCCTCAGCTCACCTCCAGATGCCTTTGACCTTTCTTTCAACTTTTCTGCAGCCATTTCAGTGTAGCTGGGAAGTTCTGACATCTTCACTCCAGATCGAGCTTCTGCTATTAGCTGACGAGCTCTCTCTCTCAGCTGCCGACGCCGCTCTTCATCTTGCTGCTAAGATATATTGAACAGTTGCCAACTCAGTAATTGACAGAAATGCAATTTCATTCTCAATCTGATCATCATGATAGGAACTGGTTTACAGCATGGTGCTTGGCCCACATTATAAATAGGACGCTCGATATCAGTTGGGTGTCACACCACAATTTTTAAAGACATCCATGCGTCAGATTATTTTTTTTAAGCATTCCCCAAATTATTACTGCATTAGAAACCTGATGATTTGCAATGTAAAGCACTTATAAATTATGTTCTATAAAAACACCTTGATGAAAATTTGCAGACATTTCAGTCTCAAAGTAATCACTCCCAATGAGTGATTTGAGCAAAGATTTACTGCGGTTATAAAATGGTTTTACTAAATTGAATTACTCATTTGAGTAGTATTCTGCCACAGAACTGAACTGAGAAGTCAGATACTGCTCTTGCTTCCTCCAAGCACCCAGTTGACTTCAAAGTATAAAGTGGCATCAAATCTGAGGCATGCTCTTTGACTTCAATGGATATTTTTCTTTTTAAAACCCCAAAAAACCGAATGAAAATGACTGCAAAAACAATAGATGCACTCAGCAGAAAAGACTTTGCATCCCTTTAAAACATCCTACTAGTGAGGCTTTGGTCAATAATTAAAGGAATCATACTGGAACCATGCCAGATAGTGCTGTCTCACTAAAGCTCATAAATTAGAATCATGATAATATTTCAGTTACATAAATAAGCAAAGTTCTGCAGCATGAAATTTTGTAAAAGACTAACCAACCATGATAAAAAATTTCAGAAAAAGATCTGTTTAAACATATCTATAAGACTCACTATCTCCATAAGAGAAACTATTTCAGTTTTCATCATAAGCATGGGATTTTTGCTAAGTTAGGACTGTTCTTCCCCTCAATATCAGAAATGCTCAAAAAGTGCAAAGAAGTCAGTGCTTGGTTTAAATCTAACCTGCCAAAAAGTTTATGTATTATTGACATAATGACCTGGATAAATCCCAGGTACAGGCTGTTGACCTGAACTAAGTGGAATATAACAAACTGCCTAATTTTGGAGAGCCATTCTGGCAACCTTCCCACCAACCCAGAAACTTGAGCATCCCACACCTGCAGAGGCTGGTGAGAGCTGCTGCTAAGTGCTATTTAGTTTAAGCAATCATTAATAAAACAAGTGCAAAATACTAATTAGGTACATTTTATCCATTTCCATGTAAATTGTTTGTTTGTAGCTATTTACTCAGCATTGTTCTCGGCACAATAGAAAAAATGCAAATGACTGAATCAGAATGCAGCCCTAATGGGACTTTCTGTTTATAACCATTAGCCCAGAGGTGTGCTGTAATTCAATCCTCCAGCAGAAAGATTTAGCCTCATTAACAGCTTGCATGGGCAGGTTACAACTCATAAAACCCTACAGTAAACAAAGTATATGGACACAGCACAATATCTCGCCTCTGAGTGACAGAGTCCCGATTCCCTATCAGATCGCCTTGATTTACTTTTCTCCTAATGTCCTCCCCTGGAAAGACAATTCTGCCTGGGCCCTGCGAGGCAGCGGGACGGCACATGGGCTTTGTTTGCTTTCTCACCCTTTAACTTCCCAGAAGGCACAGAGCAACAGTTCTATCAAAAATTTATTTGGTAAAGTACACATTAGAAAGAAAACTGGAAAGCTTCCCCCCCTGCCCCCATGCACTATAATAGATCAATTTAATTTAATTTCTAGCCAGCCAACTGACACAGCAAACAGTTTTATTTCGACCCACAGTATTTGGTAACATTAGTTACATTGAATTTTACTTGAAATAAAACTGCTCAAATCTCTAATATTTCTAATTCCTTGGATGTAGGAACTTAAGTGACTTCTAAGAATGAATGTACAAAACTAAGATTCCCACATGATTTAACGTTTAAACAATTTAATCTACTTCAGCACATGTAATTTAAAAATAGGGTCAGTTACGTGTTTGTGACAAAAATGCCCTAAACTGAGCTGGCTGATTTCTCCTTCTTTCCTCCCCTCCTCCTGAAAGAGAACTTGCATCCTGAATTATTAGCATAGTCATTAACATCCCGGGGATCTCCAAGCAAACACAGATTATGGCGGCTTGTGTTTGTGCTGATTAAGCCAATCATCACCAGCGGATAAGGGAAAAACCAGCCTAGCTCTTGCTTAAATTCAATTCAGGTATTTGAACCCTCTGTTACTGAGCTTGGCAGAAGAAACACTGGTAAGAAGGGGCAATGAAACTGAGAGCAGAAAAAGTAGAGAGAGTAAGTTTTGAGGTACAGAAAAATAGTTAAACAGCATATCAAGCTAGAATTTGAAAAGAAAAGGACTTGAGAGAGGTACAGAGGCACAAACAAAAATATTTAAAAAAACAACCCAGGAGATATGAAAAGAAGCACTGCACCAAGAAAGGACCAAGCAAACACACATACAGTGACTTATTTTTCCCTGTACAATTGAAAAGAAAACTCAGTAAAATCTTCCACCCTCTGACATGCCAGAGACATTACAGTTTTCTTTGTTATTTCCCCCCAACTATTTTGTAATGGTTTAAAGATCTGCCATGCAGATGCACAGTGAGGAAAACTTCACTATTTAAGGACAAACTCTTCAAGAATAAGTAATGTAATTCCTTGTTTCCCTCCTATAAAAATGTATTGGTATGCAATTTTTATATTTCACAGTTCACTGACATCTCGGCAAGCTTTCTTCCACTGCTTCAATGGTGCTACTTTTAATTTTATCCTCCTTAGTCCTAGTAATTAAAGTGATCAGCAGTGGCATCCCAACGGCTTTGACACAGCTACAACCCCCTAGCTGACTCTGGCTTTTAAGGGAAAGGGGAAGAAAAAAAAGGACGGGAGTTTCATTTCACTGGAACAAGAAAATCAAGCTTCTCCAATCCTCAACTTTATCCAATTGTTCTTTCAGCAGCCTTTGGATCTTAAGAAACAAATAAAAATGGCTGCCATTAGGGGGTCCTGTTTGTACTCGCCGCAGACGGCAGTGACTGACATTACTTTGGCCAAAAATTACGCCGTGGATTTGGGAAGGTGAATTTGAATGTGAAACACTGGCAGGGCAGTTTCCGAGATCATTACCCAGCCAGCTGAGAGCTACCCAACTCAGGAAAATATTGAGAGTGGTGGAGTCTTTCAGGGCAAAAAACCCCCAAACACTCCCTTAAAAACCATCTCCTTAAATGACTAAAAATTTTGCAATCTTCTCACAGTAAAAAGAAAAAAATCCACAAAACCTTTACTAGGGATTTTCAGTCCTTCTTTGGTAGAATTTTGGGAGGATGCAAACTGACTTTACACCAGTATTCTGATAATGTATCAACCTCTCACTATAAAAAAAAATACAGTCTGGTGAACTGCATTTATTTGACATTTTAAAAGTAAATTCTTTACTGTGTCCATAGACTGGGGGACAAAAGTAAAATTAAAAAAATGCAGTAAATTGCTTGTAATTCACAGCAAAAAAATCAAACCAGAGTTGTATGAGAGGGAGCAATTCCTGAAGCTGTAGGTTTCAAAATGGTTCGTGGTCAGCCGTGAGTGCACAGTACATCTAAGAGAAAGAACTTGACTGCCACCTCTTTCATCATTAGACAGGAAGAACGGCTCTGTTATTAGCCATTCAGAAAGAAAAAGACTTCTGTGCTTGTCCAGAGGCAAGGATTACCAAAATGTACCTATTCAGGATTACCAAAATGTACCTATTCAGTTAGAAGAAGAGAAAGAATAAAAAAAAAAAAATAAAAAAAATAAATAAAATTACATGAGCTTTAAAGGTTTGAGCAGGCTGGGTTATACTATGACCTTGATCGGCTCTTGTTTGAGTAAATAGGATTTGGGATGAAACATTAAAACTGTTTAGCAGATCTTTTCAAACCATTTCAAACTTTTCTTATGTTGGTTTATAATATAACCAGACATGCTTGTAAATGGCCACACCTGCTCATTCCTCTGGGGATGGCCTGATCTCTGCCTTTGCTAACAAAGAAAGGACGGGAGAAAAAAAAAATCAGCCTTTCTTGTTGCAAAACAGAGTGGAAAGTCAAAATCTTTCTCAAGTTTGTCCCATCTGGTCAGATTAAATCTTTGATCACCCTAGGGATCACATTTATGTTTGGTCTCTACCACTGTTTCAGAACAGCTGAAAATATACAGGTAGTGAGCAAAATATGGATTGCTAAGCAAGGAACATTCGGCATAAACAAAAGTGGCTTTGGATTTCTGTGGCTGTTCTGATTGTAGGAGGTGGTAAGAAAAAACAGACATAAACATCTTGGGTATTTTCTGCCTTCTGCCCTGTCTCTACATCAGCTACCTCATTATTCATAAACTCCATGTAACTTGACAATATTTTTTCATGAATGCACATCACGAAAAGTATCAAACCGCTTAAGTAGCTATTGGCTTAGGAGCTATGGCACCGATACACTGATGAGACAAGACAGAATGAACACAGAAGTAGCTCAAAGTCAAAACTGGAAATATCACAAACAATATCTTAACAAAGCTGTCCCCCTTAAGAAAAAAAGCTCCAAAAATTCACAATAAAATGGGATGGTGTGGCTGTAAAATGGAAAACATCTCCTTAAACCAAGGAGGCATTTTTAAAGAAATAGCCAACAATTTATTCTATTTTTATTTTTTAATTTTAAAAATAATTTTATGTTGTTCTGGAAAACATACAATTCAGTTGGTACAGTATTTCTCTGTGAAGAATAGTGGCTGTAGAAAAACAATCCACTGATAATTTAATTCCTTGTGTCATTGTGAAACTGAAAAACTCTTAGTTTACTGAATGGAAAAAAAAATTTGAAAAAAAAGAATGGCTGACTAAGTAAGTATCACCTTGTGCTACATCCAAGGCCTCTTGCTGGTTGTCTGGCTGCTCTTTTGTAGGCAAAAAGGAGCTGAACGCTCTCTGGCTCCTTAGATCTGGTCCAACAAATGCACTGCCAGTCATGCACACGGATCCAGCTTAAAACTCAGTGTGAGCCTAAAAGAAGCTAGTCAAACTGGCACCTACTCATGCAGAAGTAGATAGATTTGTCATGACAGGCTGATTATTCAATGTAAAGAAACAGTTTAGCTTTTCTAATCTGGTACAAATACATCTTTCTCAGAGAAAAAAGTAAAAGGTCTAACAGTTCAAGTATTTATAAGTAAGGAAACCAACAAAAAAATTGTAACGTCAAAGTGAACCACAGGTATTTGTGCTGGAGCATTCTGCTAAACAGCCCCCAAGTTCTATTCAGATAAATAAGATTTAACCCATTTAACCATTTCAGAGCTGCACATCTCTGTGACTGAGGTGATCTCGTTTGTTTCACACTGCACTCGGCTCTACTGCAAGTTTCAGGGACAGGCTGAGATACCCAATTCCAAAATCACGTTGTGTTTTCCTTCTGTCCTCGCTCGCTTACGCTGGCGCAGGGGGAACACCAGGAAACACTACCGAGAAAGCTGACCTAAACCAAAAGCAGAGACAAAGGCCTCCACTAACGTCTTCTCTGGAATTTTCCCGGCTTAGGCAAGTTTGTGCTCTCCCCCATCCAGGAAGTATAATTAAGGTCAACAATCACCTAAGGTGCTGGGATCCGTGAGCTCGTTCTGCCTGTCATTGTGACTGTCGGTGCTATTGGCATGACTCACAAACAGGGGCCCAAGCATGCCGGCTCAGAAACATCCTAAAATAGTGTCACCATCCAGACAGGGCAGAATCCGAGATGAACAGGCTAAAGATGGTGTTTTCTGTGCCCTTCCAGAGCTGAGTTACAGACAGAAGTTAAGAAAGCTGCTTACTCATTGTAGGAGTCAACATTCGTCGAGCTCCACTTAAGGGATTTTCGCTTGTGTAAACTTGACTTTATAATTAAAAAAAAAAAAAAAAAAAAAAAAAAAAAAGAAAGAAAAAAAAAAGAAAAAAAAAAAGAAACAAAAAAGTGGTGTTATGAAACAAAGACTTTTGGCAAGTGTATGGGATGCGTAAGCTGGAGAGCAGCATCACTCAGACTGCCATCCTGGGAAGCTTCCTCCTGGGGCGGGCAGCCCCGCGCCAAGGGAGGGGACGTGCCCTCCTGAGGAATGCTCCCGGGTCACTCCCAGCCGAACAAAGCCAGCGGGCTGCAGGGGGCCTCCCAAAGTTGGTTTTCCTCCCCGCCTTCTCTCAATTTTTGGGGGAGGGTAACAAGATCCCTGTCTGCTTCTATGTGATGAGAATGAAAAGAACAAGTGCAAACCCCACATCTCCCTGGACCCTATTTTGCTGGGTTTTTTGTTTTTTTTTTTTTTTTTTGAAAAAGTCCTGCAAACTGCTGGCAGGTTTTTTTAATGGAAAATACCAATCGCCTAAGATCTATACCTAGCCTTTTGCCAATAATGAGAAAACTTCACCTTCTGTCCCCAGCAATTCTTAGGAAATCTTTTGCTGTTATTCCTACAAATCCAATTACAGATTGTTGAGTAGCTAGTGGAGTAAGCTTATTGAGGAGTGTCACATCACTAAGTCGTGCGTATGTGTTTCAGTTTGTAATGTGGTCTGAGCCGCTGTAGAGGTGTCAACTTAAAATGCAAGTAAGTAGCAGAACAGGGCTAATCCCAGCCACTACTCCCCTGCAGCCAAATTGTAGCGCAATGAATGACAGTGGAAATGCAAAGATGCCACTGTGCTTATCACACACAGCCAGATGGTGGACCTGGATCAATGCACACATGCCACGATCAATGCATTTGATAAAGAATTAAGAAGAAAACTGTACATGTTATCAAAGAACTTGTACATGGCATAATTATGATTCTGCATGTGCTTACTGATGATATTGGAGACTCAGAGGCAGGTGATAATGAAACTGATAGGAAGAAATAGCTTAAAGGCTACAGCATATGGCCTCAGCACTAAGAAATCTTGTCAAATAGTTCAGAAAGCTTTTTTAACTGTTATTACAGGCTGCTCATAGTGCAAGCTGGTGGCAACGTTTTAATTTTTTTTAAACCTGAAATGTCAAAAAGTTACAAAAGCTGTACTTTTCAGAATGGTTCAGAAAATAATTAAGATGCTATTGTGTTTTAAACATAGCGAAAAAACTACAGGTAGAGAGAGCATTCACAATTTAGGGGTGCAGGGAGTCGCTGGGCATTTAAATATACACACACAATTCTGTGCTTCCTGAATAAATGCATTTAGACTTTGAGGGAGCTTGTGGCAGTTTAAGGAATGTATCTTGGTAGCAATTTGCATCCAGTACGCCAATTTCTACAGATGAAGTTTCGATATTGTCGAAATTTCGGTATTATCAAAATGTATCGAAATGCACTCAACATCAAACGTAGAGTATTTCCCTGCTCGCATTTGTACTCTGTCAGCTGAGTTACAGACACCTTGGATATGAAAGAAGGTAATTAAAGATTTGTGGAAAATAAAGTCTAAAGTAATAAAAAAAATTTATAATGTATAAAAGGTACCTAAAATACAAATTCTCATGCTCCAGTTGATAGATGAGCTGTCTAATCAACGCCTGGACGTAACTTAAGTGCTCTCATTAGTGTGAAGACCTTCAGGCTAAATAAGACTAAATCCCTTAAAAATTGCTTCTGCAATAGAAAAATCCCCCTTACCATTTTCCTCTGCCTAAATCATATCAATTAAAAAGAGAGAAGGGGAGGGAGGGAGAGAGAGAGGCATTTTCACATGACTTTGTTTTAACTGACACTCAAAAATCTATCTTCTGAATCCAATTTAAAATGTCTAGGCAAAAAAAAAAGTTCATTAGCAATCAAAGAAACAAAAAAATTCACCCTGAGTTTAGTTTCTCTTTCACTTTGAACCTGAAATCTTTACTCAGCGCTAAGGTGCATAATGCCCATTGAATCCTTCACCGTAACTTCTTTTCTCCACCCCAAACATTTAATCAACATTGCAGTTTTACATTAAATGATAAAATTTATCAAAACGATCCTCCAGAAGAGTGAAGCGCTTATTTTATTTTCAGCAGGCTGAGGAGGGACACTCTCCACCTCCCCCTTGCTCCCCGCCAACCCCCGAATTTCAATTTGTCCTGACAAACCATTGGGTATTAAATTCTAAAGGCACGCAGAGTGCATAAAGAACTGATGGCTTGATTAGCTCTTGTGGTGCAATTGAAGGAGCTGTCTCTCTCCCCGCTTCTCCATTTTGAGAAACACTTTGATCTTCGTTCAAGTCAATTCATGAACATCAACTGACAAGACTGCATGAAACACCCCAATGGTTAGGCCCAAACTCGTAGCAAACTATTTGGTTTCATTAAGGCTTTAGGAGAAGTGACCAGTGACAGTCCTTTCATTCAGAAGCCAACAGGCAAGTGACTATTTAAAGTTTAATGTGCACAATGTACTGCTGAAGGCCACTACACCTATAGTCAGTCACTCAAGTATGAATGCCTTTACCTACTATTTTGTGACATGTGAACTGCTAAGTGCAGCTGCAGTCTCATTAATGCATTCGCCCAGATTTGTCTGCAGGACTAAATAGACGATTCACAGAATTTCTGGTGAGAGAAACAACTGTATCTTCAAAGGAAGGTAGAACAGCAGGTGCTATGTAAAAGCCAGCGATTAAAAACAGATTGTGTTTTTAAACGCAGTAATTTACTCGAGATTTGCACAAATGTAGCAGAAATATTATCTGTTCTGGATGAAAATATGAAAGGATTTGAATCGCATCACCTGCAAAACGCGGGGTGTTTGGGCCGGTGTCGCGCTTTGCTACAGTACACTACATACACATCACTCTGCCCCTTTTTTAGTTGCCCTCTCCAAAGAGTCCCACTTCAAAGAGTTCATTTTTGCACCAGTTCCTGTCAATGCAGGTCAGAAACACTAAAGTGGAAAGTGGCTGCAGTGCCGTGGCACAAAGAGTCTCCGCGGCTGAAATCAAACAAAGCCCAATTAAACTAATCATAACGTCCCAGTGAACACAAGGAAGCTCACCTGGTATTTCTGGACTTCTTGTGTGAATTCCCAACTCTACTCGGTACTTGGTACTATAATTACCCTGACCAAAATACTGTGAAATTACTGCTCTGATCTACTAATGGCTGCAAAAAATCCCGTCGCTGTGGTTCCATGCCAAGGGGCCGTAGCAAGGTGGCGCAATGCTTTCTGACAGAGACGACAACTTCGAAAAACTCAAAAGGGAAAATTAACGGGATGTGGTTTATGTTGCCAAGGACTGTTCATTAATTACCAATTTAATCACTGCTGGAGGCATGACATTACAAAAATCTGGCTGAAAGTTCTAATAGATTATGAAGACCACCTAAGAAGAGTGACCAAGAAACGTACAAAACAATTAATACTGTTTCACTGCTATCAAAGACACTCAGATTATTTTACATCAAGTGAAGCAAAAGAATTAGTAGCTTCACAGTGCCACCACTAGGAACTGTAAATACAATGGCACACAATTAGTAATGCACATGTGACTTTTCGTTCAAGGCATATATCCTTGGGAAAGCCAGAACACGATAAGGAGAACAAAAGAAACATTTTTAAATGAAATGAATAAAGATTTTAACTCTACCCTTGTGCATGCTGAGCAATCACAGAATAGGCAATGCAAAATACAGCTCTAAGTAATGGCGATATCATCCTGGGATTCACAACAGCGTGTACTGAACATCCACACGGAAAACGTCCACAGCTATTAGCAGCGATAGAAAAAGAGCATTCCAGGGGCTGAGAAGCCCGGGTCTCACTCTGCACACAAAGGGATAGCTCTGAAACAGACACTTCTTTTTTTTTTTTTCCCCTAATATTTAAAAATGGATAGAAGACACTGAAATTTTGGAACTAATTTTGTTCGGATGATCTTAAAATTCCATTAATAAACCGCCAGCCTATTTTCTGTCAGTGTGCAAGTTAATGGTACGGCTGCAGACTGTGCAGCACCTTGAATTTACAGCCACAGAATAAATAAATTTATATATTTAGGCCAGATCCTTAACTGGTGTAAACAGATACATATTATAGAGATAACAGCAATAAAAAATCAGCTGAGAAATTCAAGTATTTGTATCTAAAACTGAAACTGCTAACATTTGTCATGCATTATCAAAGGTTATGCTTTATTCAGAAAATCCTTCCTGCTATAAAACTGACAGTACATACTAATTCTTCTTAAAAATTACTTTACTTGCACTAATTGATTTATTTTCCCAGCTATGTCAGGGACTTGTCTACAGCAATATTTTTGTACAGTGAAATATCACAACTTCATACTAACAAAGTGCTTAAACAGACCAAATACGAAGTCAAAAGATGTAGAACCTCTTTGGAAAGTTACTGATTTTTTTTTTTCAGGCATTGAGGAACATTAAATAAAATAAGTTGCCTGCTCTTGCCGTCAAGGAATTGAGATCAGACTATCTCAACCTTAGTGCGTCACTATAAAGAAGTAAATATCAGATCAGTTGGGGGTTTGAAGCGTTCAGTCAGTGGGTCCTTTCTCCAGTTAAAGAAAAGTATATTGTTAAAACAACTATAAAATTTAGAATGCTCATTAAATGTAAATACTCCACAGCATAGTCTTATCAGCTTACAACATATTTAACCACTTTTTAGTGGCATACAGACAAGACATATAAATGAATAACAGGGAATAAGTTACCAAAGCTCAGGGATTACCAAAATAATGTTCAATCTTTTTACCAATTAAATGGTAACTCCTTCTTTGTAATCTTGGGAAGATCTAGCGATCATATCTAAATCTGGTTGCAATTATCAGCATGACAGACTAGTCTTTTTTCAATCAATATTTTCCAATTAATATTAAAAGACGAAGGTTGCCACCTGCAAAGTCCTACACCTCAATAAATTCATGCTAGATGTTTAATTAATAAAGATCAGGTCTTAATCTTTTTTATTTTTTTAAAGAAAAACAAGATAATAATAATTTGAGAGTGCTTAAATGAATTAACACGGCCACCTCAACCACAGATATTTATTTTCCAACTGAGGAGACTATAAAAAATCCAGCAGTGAAGTGGATACCATTCCTAATGCAACAGAAGTAGGGATTCTGGTTTGACACAGAAAAAAATACTAAATAAAGCTATTTTGTACTCATTTTCAAGAACCTGAACATATAATTGGAGGAAAGAACACTCGCATTGCTACCTTGAGTTTAAGGCATCTTTCAATCAAAATAAAATATTATATTTTTGCTGCCTTCTCTGAATTTGCTTTTGATATCACTTCTGTTCATGTTGGCTCCAGTTTACTTATTGGAGGTAAGTCTGGACAGTTTGGAGCTTATTAGTTTAGAGAGGCAGCAAATTATTGCTGGACATGATCAATAAAAGGGATCATTTATTAAAGCTTTTTTTTTTAGGATTTAAAATATTTCTTTGTTTTTATTTTATTGCAGTCAGCATATCCAGTATCTGTGCAAATGTATGCAGCCAAAATTAAAGATCATAAATACTCATATCCTTTCAGATTCTGCCACTTTCTGAAGCCTTTCTAAAAAGAACTTCCATTTCCACTAGTCTGGTGCATGCAAAAAGAAAAAAAAAAGTTATCATTTTGCACTCAAATATTTATGAAAATGAAAAGTAATGGGCAAAACAGATTGACACCTGAAGTAGAAAGAGCTTATTAAAAATGAATTAGATACAGCTGCAACAAGTCCTTTGAGCAAGGGAGTAATAAAAAGCAGTATTCTGAGCAAAGAGAAAAAATCTCATGGCAGAGCCCACTCCTCTGCCCTCTGCACACAGTGCTCGTGTGTTTGGAGGAGACAGCTTTTCAGTGAGGTACTCTGTATCTGCAAAATCTACTAAAAGAGTTGAACATCATTGCCACTGCTTTTTCTTTCTTTTTTTTTCAATATATACACATTGAGGCAGCTACTGCTGTCATTCAGCTTGAATAAATATAAAATAATGGTACCAGAGATAATTAAACCCAAATCTTTCTCTGTACAGAAAGCAGGGTAGCAACAGTTGCAATTAAGCACAGCAGCAGCCTCAGGATTATTCTCCAAACCCCCCCCAAGTCAGTTTGTATTATTCTGGTTTTAAATTCTAATTGTTCAAATGGAGTCACTCACAATTTTTAGTGACTCAAATGCTGCTCTGAAGAAAGAATTACTATTTTCCTATTTCACAAAAGGCAGAAGACAGAGTGATTCCCTCCAGGTATCATACTATTGAACTCCTGCATCCACCAATCTATGCCAGATCCTAAATATGCAAAATTTTCTGCCAAATCCATATATGGGTGGCCCAGTCCTGCACCTAAATTCACCAAGGAGGAATCCTTAGCTCATGCAAAAGCCAAGTAACTTTAGAAACTATCTGCAGCCCCTGGTAGGGAGAAAAACACATCCTTTCCCAGATGAGCACTTTTCATGAATTCCATTAGATACGGCATTCCCTGCTACAGCTGTCTGCCTTACAAAAACAAATTAAAAGAATTTGACGCAGGATTTAGGAGATGCCAGAAATAAAGCTAGTGGGCATAATCTTAATTTTCATCCTGCTCTGTATCCTCTAAAACAGAGTCTAACTGTGGCAGCACCTTTTACTTTCATTATCTCCTGGTCTTCAGCCCAGCCCTAAGCTCTACCCAGTGGTGTTCTACCCAATACTTTGGTTTATTTTCACTGTTCAATATGCATGCCAATCAACACGTAGGATTATTCTTTACACCACAATATTCACATCTTGCTCTGAAGACAGAATTCTTAATTTCTTGACTTCTTTCTACAGTGCCCACATCTATGGTATTTAAGAGCCTCAAGAGCATTAATCACATTCCCTTCCCACAACAAGCCGTGGAAGAGTTATTACCTTGCTCTTCTGATGAGAACTGAGAGGGAGAGATCCAGCTAAAAGGATCTATCACTGGGTGCTTGCTCTGGGAAGCCTATTAGTTGGATTTTTTTCAGTAAACTAAGCTTTATAGCCATTTATATGTCTCAAGCACAGCTCCAATTGATTTCCCTGACAGACCTGGATGCTCAATATATTTGCAAATCAAACTTTTGCCTCAAAGTGATCAAGAAAGGAAGGACACAAAAATAGTGACCACCTGGAGGACATTTGACTGGAAAGACTTAGTGGCACTGACCAGGAACTCAGGTAAAGGCAGAAGTACATTTAATTTTTTCAAGCACCTTAACCATGACCTCATCTTTTCACTCCTCACAGTCTCTGCTTTGTTTGTCGTACACCTTTCAATTTCTGCAACCAAAAGCACAGAGGTCCACTGGACAAACAGCCTTCTACATCACCTCTATCCTCTGAGGAAAATGAGACACAATTGCTTTGGGGAAAATAATATGTGATCACATAATTAAAGACTACATCATGCATATACACAAAGGAGGTTAATTAAAGTTGCCTGTGCATTTCTTAACTCCTAATTCCATTCTCTGTAATCATGCTGACTCCGTAACCATAGCCATTTGAGTTTGGAGAGTAAATGACAGCTGCAGTAAATTTCCATTCTTTATGTGGCCCAGTCACTAAAAGAAAACAAGATTTTGCCAACAGCCTTTACAGATATTTGCTGACAGCAAAGTTATGCTGAGATTCAAGAATTAGAGATTCCATCCTATGTTCTACAGATGAGGATTCCCCTCCTGGAAAGGCCTTTTAGGGCCATGACTTCTGAATATTTCCCACTCAGTGTGGTCCCCTCTAGCCTGTCACTTTGCTGGATAGGTCTCATAGCCCACCTCCAGGCTCCTCACCTTTCCAACATCACATTCCAGCCCAGCTGCCGCTGCTAACAACCATCACTGCAGGCTGATATTTTACAGCATCTGGAGGGAGCAGATATGTCCCTTCCAGCCCTGTGATATTCACCATGAGAAAAGGCAAGTTAAATAAAAATGAGTAAGCTAATAAAAAGGCTCTCCTGGTTAAAAGCTAAGTGATTACAGCTGCTATATCAGATTGCAAATGACAGAAGCATCTCGTAAAAGAGTCACCACATGCACACATACATCAAGAAAGCAAGCAGAAAGGCTGAGCTGTTTATAAATCTACCATAGAGAAAGGGATCCACGAGGGGATCAGTAACTCTCTTCACAGAGCTCTTAAGCTAATTCTTCCAGTCTCCAAAGGGCTGCATCAATTTTAATGACACAGCTATGATCCTCCCAAACCATGAGCATGATTTCAAGGAGGTTCTGATCAATGCAGTCTCCTCTTAAGACTTCAAATACCTGCACACATACCTCCACATGCTGTCTGGCATGCATATAGCTTGAGATTGAAGGCTTCTGAGAAGCACCAAATAAGCAAACACAACACTGAAAAAATTTCTACCGTGCTGCAAGGAGGGAAGAAATGGGAGAAATGAGGCTGTACTCTGTGCTTAGAGGAGAAACAGGAACACTGTTTTTTTCAAAATTGACTTTTACCAAGCAAATCAGGTGGGCACACACCAAATAAACCTGTATGTAGGAAATTTCCTCCCTGATGCTCACCCTGAGCAGTGCTACTGCCCATGCTCATTGTCCAAGCCCACGCACTGAGCACTGCTCTCACCTGGTCACTGGGAAAGCAGAAACCCCTGGTTCTCACAGGACACATGGGAAGTGCTAACAGCAAGGCCCAGGAGATGAGACTTTTATAAAGTCACTAAGGACTCCACAGGCTTCTCTGAGCTGGGGTGACTGACACCATGGTCTGAAAGACTAGGGTGCTTAAAGCTCTTTCTGAGAAGGTATCAAAAAAGGTGCAATTGCAAACTTCAAGAGTTACTTTCAAAAGTATTGCCCCTGAACTATCTCTTCAAAGTTTTCTTATTTAAAATTAGATCTTCCTGTTTCAAACCATTTTCTTTTGAATCTCAATCCATCCTGAAAATGAGCCTCGTCCAATTTTCACTACTAAATGCTGATTCTCATTATCACAACTTCCATTTGGATAACACACCACTACACATTACTGCACACTGACATACAACAGTGCTTTGAGTCAAAGTTCTTATTATTAACCTTAATGACCAAAAAGCCATGAATAGAAATAAGTCTGTGCTATATGCTAACAATCAAATGACCTGTAGAAAACTGGCAGAACTACATCAAATGAAAATGCCTCATCTCTACTAATATCAAGTATGTTAAAGGAAAACAGGAATCAATGTGTTTTATCTTACACCTATATATGTTGATGCACACATGCATTCTCCTTCAGGAATATGCACATGTAGGGATATGTATATAACATATACATACACGTTATACACAGCTTTATATAATGTATATTATTATATACCAACTGTAAGAGTCTCCAAATCACATCTCCACAACACACTTCAGAGATGAGGAGCTTTTGTCATTCTTATGTGAAAACAACTCAAGTTAAGAGTGCCCACTACAAAGTGCCCAGATTTCACATGGGCCAGGACCATTTGTTCCAAGACAGTTCTCCTTGAGCTTCTGACAGAGGCAGCAAGAAACTTTACCTCTGCCAAGCTGCCCTAAAAGACTGCCCTTCCTTTTCCTGCAGGCTTCTAATTAATTTTTGAATTAATTAGAAATAAGGTCCTGTGGGTAATCTGGCAGTCCTAACTCTCACCCTGAAAACACATCACCATCTCCTACCCTCCAGCTGGTTTTCATGGCCTGGACACCAACTTCCTTATTGTGTAACTTCACATTACCACCTACCCATGGCACCTCTTCTCTGTATGCCACTGGGGCATACAGAGCTCCTTTCACTCCTGTTTGGATTTCACTAGCAGGAGTTTGAGGCTAAAAGAGAAAGTTCTGCTTCCCAATAATATGACCTGCACCAGAAGGGGCCTCGGTCCTTAGGAGAGCAATGGTAAGAGATGCTCTTGCTGGGCAGTGTCCATGCAGACAATTTTTACTGACACTTAGGAACTTTTCTGAACTTCAAGGCTCCCTGACAAGACTGCAGTATTAACACAACTTTGACTGTTTTGAATGGATTTTTCAAGGGAATCTAACCATATTTTCAAATTTTACCTATTTTTAATATGAATAAAACAATGCTTTGTCAAACCTAATACAAAAAAAGATGTGATCATGTTTTTGACGTAAAAAAAAAAAAATTAAAAATATTACCCTGAGGCAGAAGAGCTGACAGAGAAGATTTCAGCTCAAACAATGAAATACTAGCAAAGCTGTAAAACCTTTGAAAATAGAAGCTTGTAATAAAAAACATTAGGCAACTTTAATTACAGTTGTTTCTGCCTGTGTAGTTGCCTATAGTAACTCTCCCCTAATACCAATTTCTTTATGAAAAGATAATTAAAAAAAATCCAAAGTTAAATTTATACTAAAATATACATATCTGGGAAAAACTTTAAAAAGAAGAATAAGAAAAATTATCTTATATATCATTAAATAAGTATACAAATAAGACTTTTCTGTGTATATTAATATATTTCAAAGTAAAATGAAGTATTAGTCTATGGAGAGGAATTTCTACAAAAAGAAAAACCAGCAAGGATCCAAGAGAGCTAAGAAAATAAAATGAAATGTGTTAAATCACTGCTTTCATTTTTTGATTGTATGATCCCATTCCTGTAAAGAGGAGAATCTGCCCCTCAGGACTTGGCTCTGAAAGGTGGGAATCTGTAAAGATTCCAGCCTTTCTCTGTATCGTTATTTTTCATTATATTTACTCTCTCAGTTGCCAGTACAGTCTCTAATGTGCAATAGTTAGAATCACAAAACCTGCATTGCAAAGGTTTGCATAAAAATTAATTAGCTTTCATACTCCAGAGAGTAGGGATCCTCCAGGTCACCATGGAAGCCACTGGAGATGCAACCACAGCTGCTTCAACACTGGAGCTCATTCCCCAGCTCAACTTTCCCCCTTCACCAGAATAATCAACTTTGGTGATAAAAAGGAATTGTTTCATCAACTCTTTTACAAGACTGACACAAGCAGCTCCATTCACTGCAACAACACTTCTAAAGCAGCTAGGAGCTCACATCAGAGTCTCAAGGAAATGATTTACATTAACTGAAAGAGAAGCAATCAGAAATAGCACAAATTACTTCACTATCATTTAACAAGTGATGTTTGAGTTTCATCCCACCAGAAACTGCAGCGCCAATCAAAGAAGATGCTCCCAGACTTCTGCTTCCAAGGAAGTGGGAGGCACCTTTCTATTGGCCATAACATCAGGAGAAACAGGTTTTAGAAGTGAATGAAGGACACACGACACACCAAACGTAGAGAAGAAATGTTCTGCAAGGACATGCCTCCCCCCACAACAGCACACACAATGCATTTTAACTCTGCAAACTGCAAGAGTGGCCAATGTTTCTTACATCGTTCAGCTGCTTATTGCGGGCTGGGATGAGGGTACTGCTTAGTTGTTTATTCCCTGCCTTTAATGCTGCATCTCTTCTTGCTTGCTCAAGCAGAACTCTCGCTCGTTCTTTAAGTTCTTCCTGTCTTGACAACATACGTTGCTTAAAAATAAAGAAATATAATTAACAGCAAGGCAGCCTCAGGGCACTGAAGGTTTATACAGTAGTTAATAGCCAGCGGCCTTCCTATACAATACAGGTCAGGAGACACATGAATTATGTCTTCATGAGGTGACAGAGCATTTATAGAAATGAAAAGATGATCAAAATGTAAAAAAAAAAAAAAAAAGTTGTAATCCTTTATAATGTAAATTCGAGTTCTCTTCCTTCCCCTTAAAACTTAATTTCTATCAACATTTAATGCCTTTAAACTGCAACTGTGGAAAAAACCCAAATGGCTTCACAGAAGCCATGTCAAACGTGCTGTGTTTACTTATTTACTTTAATATGTATGCAAATATGGCTACAACAAAAATGCTTTGTTGGCTACTTATATGGGTACCACTCACTTATAACTTAATTGAACACAAAGAAGCTGGGTACAAGGCAAAAAACCCTCCAAAAATATCTGCTTCTACTGAATTCATGAATATGCACAAGTCCCTTTTTCTTATAAAAAGACTGAGCCTACTTTAAGAGCAGAAATATCAAAAGGGGGTTCTGCACAGGCAACACAAGAACATGAGCAGCTCCCAGGCAGACACACTCCCAAGGGCTGGTTTCTTAGTCAAGGTCAACTATCAAGAGTGGGAAAATGCATCTCCAGGCCTTTCCATGGGCCAGGGCTGGGACAGGTGCTGCCTGCTGTGCTCCTGCAACAACCATGTGGAAATGGAGGTGGTTGACTCTAAGCAACAACAGAGTGTAGGTTCAGAAGGAGCCTCACATCTGAAATTTTATTGCCATATGCAAATGTACCAATAATTAACAACAAAGAACTGCCTTTAAAGCCAACTCCTGCTTTTTCTTGGCCTGTGACACCTTTGTCCATGAAAATCTTCCTAGAGAACAAATCCTGCCTCCGCCTGCTCTTTTATTCTGTATGGGCCAAGTTGTTCCTTTTTCATCCAGTACACAAAGAAGATGATGATGATGATGATGATGATGAGGATGAGGATGATGATTAGAAACCTCACAAGACTTCATTGATTAAAGGAAAGAAATTACTTGACTCTGGAACCTATATTCGGCCATTATCACTCATCTATAGACTGCTTCTCTTGCACTAAAATCATCTTTACGGTGCTTACTCAGAAAAAAAGTCCCATAAAAATATTTGAAGCAATTCATACTATCAGAAGATTGGATATATTCTTTCCTTACCAGAGCTAATGGCACAAAGCCCAAACTCAAGAAAATTCTTCATAAGGATAAAATTATAAGCTTGTTTTGGCATTTTTGTAAGTGGAGGTGTTAACATGTTTTACATATTTTTATGATTATATGATTTATTGATAATACTCAGCATATATATAATATTCAACTTCCATACTCACAATAAATCTGCAAAGTAGGTGGGCAAACACTGTTATCTTTATAGAAAGGAAAATGATATTGTGGTGAAGTAACATGCCTTAGGCCACTCAATGGAAAGCAGCATAATTTAGCAGTCTGGAGTTTCTACCTCACCATACTGGCTATGTTCATGAGACTCTGTGGTTTCCCAGACAAGATTCTGAAATACCTTTAGTAAATTTTAAGGTATTCAAAGCTTTTTATTTCCTAATGAATTGATATCTATTTCCAGTCTTTGCTTCAGTATGCAACACTCAGAGGAAATGAGTTGCAACAGACAGTGGCAAAAGCTTTGGAGCCATCTTTGAGATAGTTGAGAACACAAATTTCTTTAATTGGAGAGAGATTGGAAAGATCAACAGTGGGACAATTTCTGTAAATTTTTTGTGTAATGATTGTTTTTCAGCACCACCGACTTGTCAGGCAAAATATTAATTGCCCAAAAATAAAAATACATTGCTCACCTCATCATTTATGCTGAAGACTTGGTGTAAATTACAAACACAGTGAAAGAACTTGAACAGCACCTCCATCCTAATTCACAGACACAAATGTCTTACCTGGGCTGTTTTTGCAGTTTGATCTGCATGATTTAAAGCTGCTCTGGCATCACTGTCAGAATCAGATTCTGTTTGCCTCGGAGAAGCATGTGGTTTCTTTGCAAGATCTGTATCCATATTATAGGAGTATCCTGGCTTAGAAGTAGGAGATAAACTTGGTTTTGTGACAGGTGAACTGGGATCTGCTCTTGTGCTCTCTGTGGATCCTATACATCCCAGCTTTTCTTGCTCCGAGAAACCAGGGGTACTGTCTAAGCTCTGGTGTCTCTTCTTGTTGTTATCTTCACAAGCAACTGTGGGAGACATATCCTCCCTTTGATCACTGACATGTGCTAAGTCACTCAAGTCTAAAGTGTCAGTTATCAGCAATTTCTTCCTTCCCAACACAGGCGGCACTTGTGTTGCGTCTGTACTGCTACACTTCCCGATTTCTTCAGACGCGGAAGTCCTCCCGGAGCTCTGCTGGGATTTCTGCGGATCCGTGTCGCTTCGAGTCCTGCGTGAAGAAGGGGAAGCTGTGCTTGGGCTCAAGTGGTCATCGGGAGTCTGATGCTCGCTCTCGGATTCGCCGACGCCGCTGTCGTTGACGAACACGGAGTCGTCCTGCGAGGCGAAGTCGGCCAAAGCGCTGTCCGGGGGCTGCAGCTCGGGCTCGCGCTTCAGGTCGCTCAGCTCCGCGTAGAACTTCTCCTGGTCCACAGAACTGTTGGTGTCCGTCTCATAGTTGCCCACTTTGTATGTGCTCTTGCTGCTGTTCTCCTCTATCTGAACCACGTTCAGCTCCTGGCCGCAGAAATGTGCCCTTATCTGATAGAGATAGGTCATAACAGTCAGTTTGTCAGGGATGGCCAACAAAACCATGTCCGAAGGTTCCAGCAGTCGCGATATTCCCAAGCTGGCAAACCCGTCGTAGGCCTTTGAAGACAGACAAAATAAAGATCACAGTGTGGCAGTTTCTTACCCATCATAACATCTCAAAAATGCAAGTGGAAATTTCAGTCAAAATAAGCAAACCTAAAACACATCTAATATTACAGGGAGAACATGGCTCTGACTCTGTTACTTATTATTCTTTTGGCTTCTTTATAGTCATTACTACTTTTTGGTGCACCATCCAACACCCAGCTCATTGATTTGTCCTGATGTCTTCTACACATTTCCCAGGACATCTTCATAGCAAAGCAGACTGAGAGAATGTAACCAGCAAAAACAATCAAATAGCATTTTTTAAAATATTTTTAACATACTTCAATGCCATACTATACTAAAATCTTTTCTTACTCAAAATTGTGAGACTTCTATGAGCAAACAGCTCTTCATGAAACTGCAGCTTGAAAGCCCTTCTTTTTGCACTAGGAAACTCTACCAATATCTTAAATGGTTCTCACTCAAGTAGCAGGAAACAAGCAAACAAAAAAAGTCTAAGAGCTGGACCAGAAAAAAAAAGGAACTCAGGATGGCTTTTTAAGATAAGGAACAAAGATATAAGAAACACGACACTAATCCATCTTGAGCTTTATCGTTGATGATCAACCTTCTGCCTTCTATTGGTCATGTAATTGCAGTGATTCCTGCTGATGAAAAACTATGTCCAGATAGTCAAAAGGAACACCACCACAGATTACCTCACACTAGACATAAATCACATTAATCCATCAAGCAAATGCATTTTAAAAACATTTGTTGATGCTAAATTTATAAGAAAGAGAGAGTGAAAATCATTCTCATTTCGCTTTACTTTCTAAAAGCTGAACAGTTGCAAGCCTCCCACTTTGTGAGGCCACATTGTCTTCTTTTACTGCTGGCCCTTTAAGTGAGTGGGCTTGGTGCATCAGGTTTTTCTAGTTTTGAAGAATTAAAGCCGTTTCTCAATTTACAATTAATTATTACTATCCTGGATTAACCTTGGAAGACAATATTGTGTTTCAAGGAAGTCTTTAAAAGGCCTCCTGTTAGCGTAGATTCACTCAGTTAAAGCATGTGGGCTTCTCCTCCCCCAGGAATCCTGCAGCTCCTTTTCAGTGTCTCCTGAAGGGCCTTACAATGTTCACAGTGGATCCTACACTATTTTGAACAAAAGCAGATGCTAAATTTAAGACATGGATGAGAAAACTGTCCTTTCACAAGGAAACAGTAACACACATCACTGGCTTCAACTCCTGAGCTTTACATTTTTTCCTTAATTTCTTTAGTTTAAAAAGAATAGAGAAAAAAAAAAAAACAATTATGGGGTTTTTTTTAAATCCTCTTGGTTTTTATATTACTAAGAATTCAACAGTGAGACAGAATGTGGGGCTGGGCTGGCCTGCTCCTGGCAGACCCAGATGTTTTGTTTGCTCTGAGAAAAAGAGGCTCTCTCCTCCTCCTTGCAATGTCATTCCCTACTCAGTGGTCCAATAGTTTTCATTTCAGCTACTTTTCAAACTTCACTTCCAAAAGCTGGAATTTATCTTCCCGAAATTTTGCATGCCTCCTCTCATGCTCAGGTATAACTTTCCAAAGCACTTTAGGTGAAGTACTTTTTATATAATTATAATAAATGGTTCACAGAGTTTATCTAGACACAGAAATGGTCTGAATAATTCATTATTAAGCTCTTCTGGGGTTCTCCCCATGCAAAATGATTTGGCCTAAAATCATTGCTGGTATTTGGTGTAGTATTTCTTGGGAAGGTTTATTATGATGAGAGACTGTTATGGCATTTATAAATACAGAAGTGTGCTTAGATATAGGAGCAGCAGTGGCAAACATGACTGATGTATTTGCTGGTACAAAACTCCAGATGGAGCAGAACAGCAGCAAAATAGTAGGTGGGAGGGAATGGCAGCAACCTAGACCAAAGCAGCATCCTGGGAAACAGCTGGAGGAGCAGGATCAAGCTGACTATGGAGGAGAGGGAGACAAGCTGGGTGGGACTGAATAGACATGAGGGGCAGAGAGAGCAGCAATGCAGGGATCTGGGTGGCAGCCTAAGGCATGGCAGACACAGCAATGATGGATGCTCATACCACAGCAGAAACAGGCTGGGCACGGACACACAGCGAGCCACCCGTGCTTCTGTGGACTAAAGGTAATGCCAGGAAGTGCTGTTTGCTAAGTGGGTCAGTGCTGATTCAGTGGCATAAATAACTTGTTACCTCACGCTGCAGGTAGTGGGAGTCACCATCTGAAGAATGATAGGACTTAAGGACAGGCACAGCAGCCAGGGCAGCCAAAGCCCATAGACATGACTTGACCTAAACTCCTTTTATACTCTCAATTTCTTAGTCTTAGTCTTTATATGCTAATAAAACTAAATTCTATGAGTATCTCCCAGGGTCTATAAAATTAAGGTGAGGACAGTGTTTCAGGTCTCAGGAAAGGTACTTGCTTAGAAGTAACACTACAGCAGGACTGAATTTGGAATGATGGATATTCTCAGTACAGCTGCAATCACTTTTTGTTGGCTGCTCAGTTCTTCTGGTGATGCCTGGGATTAAACACAGTTATTTCCTGCTGATGCCTGACACCTATTCCCCATTCCCTCTCATTCTCATCCACATTTTTGCTTCTCTCCTTTCAAAGTACACTAGATATGTAGATTGGCATGCCAGTGCTCTACAGACAGTAGCTCTAGAAATAGCAATTGTGTGTTCCGGATGTGTCCATATAGCACTATGTGATGGGTTGTTCTTCACTACTAGAAAAGCTGGGAGTTTCCTGATATTCCAGCATATTTATAAATTCATCCTATTTCTAATTCGTTTGTAACATAATATTAAAAGAGAAAATTTTCCAAGTCAAATTATTTTTGTCAAACACGGGCATAACTCAGTCCCAATTTTTGCAAATATTTACTACTCTGCATGTTTAACTCTGCTTCTACATTATCCTACTGATGCCAACAAGCATCTCCTACACATGCAATTAGATCTGTTCTTATGACTTTGTGGAATCAAATTGTAGAGGTAAGCATGAACACCTATTACAAAAATACTAACTCCAGTTTCAAGGTAAGGAATATTTGCTATTTTGACTCAATACTACCCCTGTAAATCTGAATTCTTCTATTTAAATGTGTAATTGAAAAGAATTCCTTTTAAAAATGGGATATTTTATTAAGATGATCACTCAAGTTCAAATGTACTGAGGAATTTGTTAGAAATGGCCAAGAACTGGAGAGCATCATAAAAATAAGAAGCGCCAACTGAACATCCAAAAGATATCACCACATGATAAACAAACCAAGCTTCTCTAAGCAATGACTAAAACCAGAAATTCACAATCAGCACCATGCTGTTTTGCCCTTCTACTTCTCATTCCTTCATCTTGTCAAAGATCTAGCCCAAGTCTTGTTTAGTAGCTTATATTTTTAAAGTGCAGTACATGTTATGAGTGAGAAAAAATATTTCTAATGTTGACAAGGAACTATAGTGCCAGTATGCTGTAATTTTAATAAATTTTACCTTAATTTAAATTTAATTGTTATTTAATAATAATCAAATGGACATATTATATCAAATTAACTGTTTAACACTACTATGAAGGTAATATGGATAGTTAGCTATATCTGAGATTTAAGCAGAAGCACAACTCTTTAGACCAGCTGGGAAAGTATCCCGGTAATGTTTGTAATTTTCTCAATGATAATCTTGGTTTCTCTTTTGTTCCTGATAGAAATTTGAATTTCCAATGTGCACCAAAAATACCTTCCAATTCAGACCGATGCCAATGTAGTAGTTGTTTGGGATTTTTAAAATATATGTATATTCAGGAGACTAAGCCTATTTATCTATCTCCCAATGAAGTCTTTTTCTTTTTTTTAAATTTACTGACAAGCTGATTGACAGACATCAATTGGGATCCATCAGCACAAGCACCACAGGCACTATTCCAATCATTTCCCAACTCTGTAACATACTGACATATTGGCCAAGATCAGATGTCACAGGTAAATACCCTTTTTTATTCAGCATCAGTGGCAGCACCCAACTGGCAAGTGGCTGGTGTGTATTATAAAGAACCTCTGATGACATGCCTTTTTTAAGAGTACATTTCCATCCCTAATTATACACAATATTTGCTCTGGAACAGTCGTTAAGAAATCTTAAGATTTCCTCCTTTTTTAAAAATTAAAATACAAACAAGGTCATGCACTTCTAAGATATATACTCTTATGGGTTAACCTTTAATCTATGGTTTTCATTTTGGGGAGAGGGAGAGGCAGAAAAACATTGGAAAAAAAGAAAAAGATCTGCTTCAGACAAAGAAAATCATCCTATTCATCCAAAGATGTTATTTTAATTAGTTAGGAGGAATCATTGTCAAATGTGTTACATATCTGCATGGAATTTCTAGGCAGCCATTGTTGGCAGTGCTGCATTCACTCCAACCAAGGGCACACGGGGTTATCTGGCAGAACTGTGTGAGACCAGGAAATAAATCTGCAGGAAGCAACTGAGATACTCAGGGTAGCTGTCAGGCAAAGGCTGGCAAAGTGATGAAAGAAAAAAACTGCACAATAATAACAATCACTATTTCTTCAATTCTGGGAACTATATCCTGTTAGAGACAGGCTAAAAAGTTCACTGTTTGCCATCACAGTTTCACAAAGAAAAGATGACTGATCATACTGCTAACGTTTTTAAATAATAATCTATTCTTTCTGTTTTATAATCCAGCTTAATTAGGCCAGACGCTCAACAAAACTTGAAGTACAAAAACATATGGTCACAGAAAATACTGTGATGCCACAGATAATCCACTTAGGTCATTCTAAGTCCTCCTATTATTATGAAAAAAATATCATCAACTAAATACTCATTAGATAGGAGCTGCTCAGAGATATTTCATTATTTATAATACTTAAGTACTAAATTAAAGACAAGTAACTCCCTGTTTAACACATAAGTGTGCAGGCACATTAAAATATAAACAAAATGAATTTTAATAAAGCACTTTCATAAATTCCATGTAACTAAATAATACTAGATTGTAGATATGTTTGCTATATAATATTGAACTTGGTAATTTATTTAAAGTATATTTTTATACCTTCATCTCAGTTAAATTTAGTGCCTTTTAAAGCAGTATAAAAATAAAATCACAGCTTTAAGAAGGCAGATATTTAAAACAATTTTCAGATGATCTTCAGGAACAATTTTATTATCAGTGACTCACACGAAAATTGTAATTTCTAAACACGTCCCTAGGGCCCAACTGAAGCTTGTAACATCTCTAAAATAGTGAGCAGAAATAAACAGTCTTCCAGTGATCCCCAAACTGAATTCCTGCTTCTTCCAGAGAAACTTTTTACATCTTGCACCTACAAAGACTGGTTTAAAACAGTTGCACAGCACAAGGCTATTAACTATTTTGCTAGCATTTAATTTATTTGTAAAGGAATATGTCAACACCTTTTATCCTAAACCTCCCATGTTGTGCACACTACTTCATTCAGCTGATGCACTGTAAGAGTAGGTGTAAAATTCCGTCTTTAAAAATATAACAATAAAAATATAACAATCACCATCAAAACAACATCAACCGTGCCCAGCTCCCAGAGCCTTGTTAAAGCAACAGCAAGAGAAGCCTTGTGTGCCACAGTCCAAGAGCAGTTACATTTTTCATTCTTTTAATTACGTGGCTGATTGGAAAAACCAGAGCAGTGCTCACAGAAGGCTGGCCAGGCCCCTCCTCTGCTCTCACACTTAATGTAGGCCATACAAATATTAAACTGTAATGCCAGCCCTGCACTTGTTGTGAATGTTAAAGCCATGACAAACTCGAGTCAATAACACATCCGATCTGAACTGCGGGAGGCCGAACACCTTCTGTGAGCCACAGTTATGACCTTACAAAACAACCACACTTTCCCAAAATTAATAAAAACCTGCAGTGAAGTCAAAATTGAGGCTATGGTTTTGTTTTTGGGTTTTGTTTTTTTGCCTGGCAGTTCTTACCTTTTTGTTGTTCTCTTTAATGTCTTGAGGATTCAGGGACTTGTAGTCACTGAGGGGGAAAATGGCACAGTGGGTATATACAGTATTTGATAAAAGCAGCAGTTTTAAAACAAACTAAATCTAAAAATTTGACATACAATAATATCATACAGTAACTAGCAATTTCACAGCAATTCAATCAACAAAACTAATAGTGTGGAAAATTAAAGGAATAAATAAATAAATAAATAAATAAACACCGATTACATGTTTCATTGCCTGAAGCTCTCCATCTAAAAAAGAAGTTAAGGCAGGGACTAGAGGCCAGCCTTGACAACCAAATTTACCAGGAGGTAATCCGTCCTTGTCAGCATACAAAGAGCTTATTCCTCTCATCTCATTTCAACACTGGTGCAATTCTCATAATCATCTTGAAGTCAGTTCTTTGTACAAGATTAAGAAGAAGAAAAACAAATCACAGAGAGGGGAGAAATAATTGTTTATGCAACAAGGGAGAGCAAAGAGGTCACAAAGTTTGAGCATTCATAAATCTGGTTTCTTAGAAAGGATGGTTCCCTGCTTGAAAGCAAAGGGTGAAAACAGTTCAGCACCTAAAACACAGTGGTATTTGATTTTCAAGTTAAAAAATTGTTCAGTATTTCTATAAGAGTTAGCTTATGCAGGCAAAGAGTATACAACTTACATTAGGTCTGGTCTAAAGTGATGTAATATTGCACAAAAGGATAAACCGTTTCTCCACGACGTGGTGAAATTGGTGATTTTCACTCCCCTATAGTTTTTTGTAACTTCTTTGCACCACACGAGCAATGACTGACTGGCATTTGGCTTTCTCCCCAAAACAGGACTTGGTATTGGGCTTGGCTGGAAAAAAAAAAAAAAAAAAAAAAAAAAAGAGAGGAAAAAAAAAAGAAAGAAAAAAAAAGAGAGAGAAGATAAAAGAATTTACTGGAAGATGAGAATTAACATTAATTGACCTAACTAGATGATCTGTATCCTTTGATGTGAGTTTAGGTCCTTCACAGCTGTCAGTTTACAAAGACTGTAACTTGCAAAAGACACAAATCGCGAGTTATTATCTACAGTTGTTGCCCTAGGCACTTGTCTCCCAAGGATGCAGATATACAGGATTCCAGATGTACACAGGGGAAGAGGCCAAGAATTGTACCAGTGGAAACACCCGTGCTGAAACACGGCACAGCCCTGCACAGCCCGTGACACACAGCCTTGAAAGCACTTCCCAAGATGCAGCCATGGAAAAGCATCCCCATGAGCCCTTTCACAATCAAAGTCATGACACAGGATTGATGAATTCCTCTGGTATAGGCTCCAGAGGAGAGTTTTGGTGCTCCTTCTGTGCAATTGCATAAAAGTAATTATGGCACCGTGTTTCTTAACAGCCACTTCCAACTGAACCCGAAGAGCTGCCTCTTCCAGGCTTCAGCTTTTCTATGTGGAAAAGGAATTTCAGATGAAAACTCTTATCAGAAGGTGGTTTCTAACAAGTGTCATTAGCTAACAACCATTAGATCATCATTAGCTAATAATGACCATTTCCAAAAAAAGTTATTTTGACTCTTTTAGTAACATTTTTGTGGGCATAAACCAAGGAATAAAATAGAACACTTCAGGCATTTGGCATTTGTCAGACTATCCGCTGCTCCTCAAATTCAGCATTCTGATTGCAGCAGCTGTTTCCAAGACATACACACTTCCCTAGAAAAATACTGCCACTTTAAAAACTTCTTAGATCTAATCAAACAGGCAGAATGTGACTGATGTAAATCCTATGTTTGAATTACAGTGAAAGAACTGAGATCCCCTATTCTTTCAATGTAATATCATTTAAAGCATATATACAAAACAAACAAGCTCTTGATGCACTTTAGAGCTAGAGAGTTCCCAAATTAAGACAAATCAAGAGCAACTAATTTACTGAATCACAGCCACTTTATGGTCAAACGGATTTACTTGTTATTGTCTATTTGTGAAAGACCAACGATGCCCCCCCTTGACTGAAGCCTGTCAGTGCTCAGCAATTAGCTGCTATCAACTCATTTGTTTTCACTGCTTCTGGGAGAAAAAAAAAAAGTGCAGAGCTGGGGAAGTAATTTTTCATTTACTGTCAAATCAGCCCTAAAAAGTTGTTGCATAAACACACTACCTCCTCACCAGACAGAAGCACTGCTAACTCATTTGCAAAGTGCAAAAGGTATACCTTGCTGAGATTATTTTTTTTAAACTCCACATCATATGTACAAAATAACTTGTTAGAAAGTGCTTAGGTTTTGTAATCCTGTCAACAATTCAAATCAGCATGAACAAATCCATTAACAATGAGACAAATATCTCCAAATACACTGAATTAACAGCTTTAACAGGGATATACAAAATAGGGAAGGAAAAGCAGCAATAAATTATAAACTTTACCACGCACAAGATTTTAATCAGAGAAACAAATATTGCATAGGAGCTGTTACTCCAGATTCAGTGAAGTAATTAAGATGGTGCTTTTCTCTTGTTCTCTTTACAACTTGAAGCAAAATCTAGTAACTAATCATTGACCTCAAATTTAAGGTGCTACATTACTTAAAATATATTTGCTATTATAAGTTATAGACATGGAAATAGCACTACTCAGAGATGTATTCAATGAGAGAAAAATACTAAAACAACATTATCAAATAGTGGAAAAGTGATATTTTAACAAATTATTAATGCAAAAAGCTACTTCTTCAAATCACAGAGCACTACTTACCAGATATATTAAATGTTAATTATAAAGGCTTAATACTTGTTGCTGAAACTCTCAACAAAAATGGTAAATTTTCCAGTCACCACCTAAACACTTTCTTGTTAACACTGAAATTGCCTTAGGCAATATTGCCATTTAAATTACTTTACTTATCTAACAAACTGTAGATGTAACTGAATTTAAAACCAGATTTTACAGAAGGAAATACAAAAGTAGTAAACCAATAAATTGGGCAGAATTTCATACTTCATTTAAAAATGTATTCTAAAATTATCAATGCTTAAAAAGATAGACTGCAGAATCCTTGAAAATCTGGAGCTTTTTTCTGTGTTTTTCTTTCCACTTATGTTAGATTTTCTAAAAGCACTTTTTCCAGAATACAGAAGATTTAGGACACACATAACGTGCATAACACGTACAATCTTCTCTTCTCTTACCTGATAAAGCAGAAATTGTATAAGGTTTTCTTTCCACACTTATTAGTCCATGTTTTTTGATAAAGGTGAAGTTAATACCATGACAATGTTATGCTCCTAATCACCACCTGCGTCAAAGCTTTCGTTATTTAATCTATGATAAAAGCACTCAACTCCAGACACAATGGAAATACAGAAGTAAAGGCAAAACTGTGTGTGAGCACTTGACAGGCCTTCAGAGGAGTTTACAAATGTTAGTTTTAGTTTCTTTTTCATGTGTGTGTGAAAAATCATTACGCAAAACATTTTCTTTCAATATTTGTATGTTGGACATATTAATTACTGCCTCGGTGCAAACACAATTACTACCAAGTGCCTATTTCTAGCTCTACATGATTGGTAGTAACTAATCAGATGAAATGAAAATTTAATAACCTTTTTCTTACATCATTCTTTTCAGCACTGACTACACAATTCTTCTAAACGACACAGCAGTCACAACTTGCCTTTCTGAGCTCAAAAGCCGAAGTCCCTGCGAACTCGGCTGGAAATGCCACTAGAAAGGCCAAGATATCCACAGCAGATTGCCAGAGCTGCTCACTGATCAACAGGTCATGGAATCCAACACAACTGGCTTCTGTCCAGCCGTGGAGCAGCGCACGGCGAGCATGGAGGTTCCAGAGCTCGTTCCTCACAGGGTAGCTCAGATCTAAACACAGCATCGTGAGGATGGATTTATCAGCTGGAGTCAGCATTGGCTTCGGGATATCTTCGGTTCACACTCAACAAAAGCCCTGAAGTCTCTATTCTTCTTTTTACACATTCTGGAAGCTCAGCTGATATGTTTTATAGTGTATGCATTTTTTCTCTTGGGAGATTATCCCATCAGACCATTATGTTAACAAGAGGACAATAGCTTCAAGTATTAGGCTGCATACCCACATTTAAAAATATTCAAATAGCTGTTTTTGCTGCTCTGAGGAACCCAGCACGAGGCACAGTGATGGCTCACACAGCGAGGGTTGAGCTGCATCTCTGACACAGCCCAACACTCAGGAGAAGAAAATCAAGGCTGGAACTGTGATGAGAACATGGGGCTATGGGACGGTGACACAGCCAGGATGAAGACTGTAGGGGCTCAGTCTGAGGACTTCAAAGGCTTGTAGACAGGTTGCATGGGGGTAGAGGTGTTTAAAGAAAGCGGGAGTGTTGAAGCCCATATGAGAAAGATGAGAGGAGTAAGGGAAAAAAATATTTGTAATCTAGGTGGAACACTTATATGGTTTGGATTTTATATTAATGAATGAACACAACTCCTAGAAGAGGAAAGGAGCTGAGACAACCACCCAGGACTGGTAATTAACTGCAGCAGAGGAAGCTCATATTGAGCTCTCTCAGATTGAGATAGGGCTGAAAGTCAGAATAGGGAAGACCTACAAACAATGAACAAGCAAGTTTTTTTCCCTCAAGAGGCAAGTACAGACACTGGCCTCTAACTTATTTGACTGAGCAAAATAAAAGGGATTTTCCCGTACCCCTATCAAAACCACGACGCTGTCTGGGCTCACAGAAAATTGTGCAACCATTAAAATGCAAGGTAAGGTAAATGAAAGTAAGGCACAAGTAGGTGAGTGAAAATGTGCAGCATGTGGCTAGATGTAGAAGTCCAGGAAACTCAGCTGAACTGAACAGTCTGAAAAGCTGTATAAAGGTGCAATAGAAGCAAGACAACAAATACATCTCAGTCAAACAGGTAACTTTATACCCTCAAAATGATATTCTAAAATTTTGTTTTTTAAACAACACAGGACTTCACCCATAGGAATGTCCCATTAGCCTGGGAGTATTAGAATTTGAATATGGCTCATTTAATAGAATTTATGCCTTTGACAAGGTCTGTATGTGTCCAACATGCATTCAATTTTGTTTCTTCTGGGCTGTGGAACAGTCTGGGTGTAAGTCAAGAAGTGGTATCAGGAATTTCAAATACAATATGGAAAAAGTCTGCAAAGATAGAATGGAACAGCTTTCTGTTTTATTCCAAAAATGGAGAAAACATCCTCATTACCCAGTTGTGCTGAGATGTTTTTTTACTTAGGGTAGTTAGGTATTTTTTACATAGCAGGGTACAATTTAATGACACATCAAAATACAAGTGGCATTGCTTTTTGCTTCTAAAAAGGGAAGATCATGCATGTATTAGAAAATACACATTTCCTTGAAAGAAATGTTAGTTCTGCTATTCTGTTACTCTGATAAAGAAATTGATCTGTTTAGGAGAACATTATTTAACTTTGTGCTCCTTATTTGCATGGTGCAAAATGTCTCTGGTTCCTACTGTCCGTAAAAATGAACGAGATATGAAAACCCAGCAGCTGGACACAAGTTACACCGAATTTATTTCCTATATATGATTAATAATGAGCATTTAGGTAACCTCCAGGTTTCAGCAGCAGCAGACATCTTAAAACTTCGCCTTCCTCACTCTTCTGATTGTGCCTACAGCTAATGTGGATATGCAATAAAATACAAACTTTTATCTCAAAAGCCTTAGGCATAAGCTTTAAATTGCTTATCATTTTACAGGTTTAATTTTGGCACAACCAAACCAGCCCATGTTCAATCATAACCCAACACTTAAACATCTGCCTGAGCTGACATGATGCTCTCATGTTTGAATGTGGAAGGTGAAATCCTTGGGACACACCTCAAGTTAGGAGTTGGTCAAATAGGTCTGATTATTTAATGCAAAAGGGTTTTCAGTTGCCTGGTATATATTTTGATGGCCAAGAGTCTGGAAAGAGCTTTTCCAAACCATACCTGGACAAAGAAATGAAAGCAAGCCTGCAGATGGCTGCCTCTGGTTACTTTTACTTTGAGCACCAAGGAAGTGGTCTCGTAGAAAATTACAGAATGCCATCATAAAATTGAAATGTGCCCATGTATATAACCTACAGGCATCCAGTGCACAAAGATGGGAGAGACTGCAGTAACAAAGGCTACTGCTAAGTACTTAATTTTGTAACTTTTGTAATTATCTGGTAGCCTCCTTTTGCTTTTTACTTTGTCTAGTAATGAAGTAACATTTTCTTAGCCGAGTCTTTTAGGGTTTTGGTTTGGTTTTCATTGTCAGGGATTAAAAGGATGAAAGAAGCCAAGAATTCAGAACTAAACTCTAAACCTTCAGAACCAAAATTCACAACACATCAACTGCTGGACAATTGCCTCGTTTGCGCAACAGGACACAAGGCTGTCTGCTCATGGCAATCAATTAAGAGCGAGGCAGACGATTTATTTCCAGATGACAACCTCCCCCGTGGATGTTCTTAGCAGAGAAGAACAGGACTGCACAGGAGTGTGGGCAGCTACCTCACCAAGCTGAGAAGCCCTAAATTTATTAGCTAATTGCAAGGAGAAGATTATGTTAATGAACTGGTAAAAGGGAAACAAATCTCAGACAACATAATGAATTGGTTACTTATGCGGAAGTAATTTCACCTGATGGTCAGTACAGCCAGGAAAAAAGTTACAGTGATCTCCTTCTCAGACTGAACTATTAAAAAGGGATTGGCCGAGGCTCACCTAGCTTCTCTTCCCCGAGGTCGCATAATCTTTGTCTTGAGCGCCGTGTTTTCAATTAAAAATCTCAAGAAAAGCTATGGAACTCATACCATTAAGCAGAAGCCAACACGGAGCTCGGTCTCTGATGATTACACGTATTTATAATGTAACAGTATGAACAGATGACATGCAGGGATGGGGCCTCATTTTTCTGCTCTCAGAAGACAGGCAGTTTCCTTGTGTCCACCTTCCTTCCTCCAGTTGTCCCGGTGGCATGTGGGCTGAACGCTCTGCTCTCATGTAATCTGTGCTGGAAGCCCAGATGAGCTACCAGGATGCTGCTGGTTCACAATCCCTGGCTCTCTGCCACGATGGGAACGTTCAGGGTTTTGGGCAGGTTGCCAGAATTAAGCAACTTAAACCACAGATGAGGAATAGCAATTTTCAAAGCTTTTAACTTTGTTAAATGTGAACTGAACTAGCAAAACGCACCTCCCTGGGCCCAAGGCTATCTCTGCCACATTTCAAAGGCCTGCAGCAAACAATGGAAGTGTTAGAGCTTGTCAGAAAAGGTCACAAGAATCTCTTCTAAAAGAAAGCACAAGGCAAACTAAAAACGAGAGTCACTGCCAATTCTTCCTAAAAACAGTGAACTCTTGTTGCTTTTGCAGGAATTTCTTTTGACAGAGCCATTAAATAAACACAAGTCATTATCCCACTCTTCTGAACATTTCAACAGACATGGTTTTTTCAGGCAACCTTCTGATGTTGGCTCATTAAAGGTGACATTGCTCAAAACTTTATAGTTACCTATTTTGTAAATATACAGCATCATTTATATTAATGCCCAACCATAGGCAGATTTATGGAAGCATTAGCCTTTACCTATGAGAAATCTTTGTTTGAAATACTTGAGAACACAACACAGATGCCAGATTTGTGCAGGTATTGCAGCAACAAAGGAAAACAATCTCTGTTTGGGTGTGCTTAGAGCACTCAGTATTTTTAAGCCTGGTACTGATGTCACAGTACCCCTGAAGGCCATAGTACTCCACTTGGCTGACACTGGAAATAAAATAAGTATATTTTACAATCCTGCAGGAGCTGCTGGTACCTGTGAGCTGCTGGTACCCATGAGCTGGCACCAGGCACAAAGATGGATATTCTTAAAGCTCCTGAGGACAGCAAGAGATAAGTGAGAATTTATGGAAACAAGTTTTTGCCTTGATAAACTACTGCATTGACAGCTGACTCTATGTAAACAATCATGAGAAGGAAATTAACAGAAGTATTGCTTCCCTCCTCAGTGGTAAGGAGAAGCTGTCCATGGATGATGGGGACACATCTGAAATGCTCAGTACTTTTTTTCTACATCTGTCCTTATTGTACAAATCAGATGGAAGTTGAAGACTTGTATTACTCATACAGACACAGAAAGGTCAGATTTCAGCCCCATGTGGAAACCGCTTAGATAAATCAGAAGCTTTCAGATTAGCTGAACACATTTAATGCAATCCTAAGGTCCTGGAAGAGCCAATATGAAACAACAACCAAAAGGAATAGTCAGTTTGGAGACTTGAACATAGGGGAGAATATTAGACGTGTAGGAAAAGACTACATTTCCTTCTAGCCTTTAAAAGCATAAGAAAAAGGACAAATAGCAAGAATGCAGACAAGCAAATGAAAAGGAGGTGGAACAAATAATTAAGGGCCTTCCTAGCATATGAAAGTTAAAAGAAGACTAGTAACAAATTAATTTGTCATCAAGAAATCAAGACTAGCACTCCAAGTTCCTTCTGCAAGAGGGAAGCAGGGAGTAGAGAAGCATCATATAACAGATTACAGAAGTAGCTGAGCTCTTTTAATTGTCTTTCAAGATGCTCTCATAGGGAAGCATGGAAAACAGAGCCTTAACGAGACTCATATAGGTGCAAAACAGGCAGGAAAACTACACCCAAGACTAGTTTTAGGTGATTCTTGTAAATATGCATTGAAAGGGGTTCTGCAAGAGCATTTCTTAGGTTCAGTGCAAGTCTGAATTAGAAAGGTGAACAATGCACTGGACAAGAAGCTGGGATGGACATCAAATGCACAAGAACGCCAATCACATAAAAAGGAGTAAAGATCTGCAAAAAGCAGTATGAAATTCAATAGCTGCAAGTGAAACATAGGAAGGAGTAATCATTTACATAAATGCAGGATAAGGAAGAACTGGTTAGGTAACAGCTCTTCACAAAAGGATATAGGGAAAACAGTCTATTCAAACTGAACATAAAGTCAACAACATCAGGTTGTTGTGAAAAAGACAAACATTGTACCGAGATGTACAGACAGGAATAAAGCTTGCAAGATCAAGACTGCCTCTCTCACTCCACTTAGCATCAACAAAACCACATCAAAAATTTTACATTCAGTTTTCCCTGATGCAGAGTGTAAGGAAGATGAGCCCAAAGAAAATTGCAGGGGGTGGGGGGAAGCATTAAGAAAGCTGAAGCACATTTAGGTCATTTATGGTATGAACAAGCGATAGAGGAAAGTAACATGGTAAATCATCAAGCATGTAAAATTCCAAAGAAGAAAGCAAACCCTTTCACATCCCAGACCAGTGTTTGCCAAAAGAAAGTTACAAGCTTTAGTTGCTAGAGGTCAGACATCAGGAGGAGCTATCTATAATGCAGTATAATGAAAATTAAGCACTCAAGACTGCCTGGGAAGGCCATGGATGCTTCATTACTGTTTAACAACAGGTTGCAGAAATCGTTCATTTTGTAAAGGAGAACTTAGCATTTGTGCAAGTAGAAAGCCCAAGTGATCTTTCAGATGTGCTTCAGACCAACATTACGTGTGTCTCTTACCTCCAGAGCCTACAGCTCAAATGGGCTGCTGCCAGCAGGGAGCAGGAGCCTGGCAGAGCTTCCTTCCATGCTCTGGCTGCACGGGAAAGAAGCTGGAAAACCCCTAATACTCACCATGCAACACTTCACACTGGACTCTCAGTTCAACCACCCACCAAAAAACCCCATTTCCCATTTTAAAAATTAATCTTTGTGTGGAGGTTCTGATATTATTTTTTCATAAGCAACTCATGCACCAATTCCCCAATGTTAATCAGATCTTGCAAAGCACAGCGTATTTTGGGTTTTTTCCCAGCACACAGCTATCTGAATACACAGGAAGTTCAATAACCGCTAACAGCTCTCCAAATGAAAAACTCTACAGCTGAACAGTTTACAGCTGTCTCAGATGTTTAGGAGACTGGCTACTGACTACAAGCCCACCACTCCAACTGCTCCTTGTGAGGACTGCCAGAGAGGAAGGCTCTCTCCCAAATAGCACATTTCCACAGTCACAAAGCCACTTTCAAATCCAGGATACCATTACAAAGGTTTTGTCATCTGCAAGGTGAGAGTTCAGGTCAAACCCAGGACAAGAGTCAGAAAAACTCCACCAATTACAGCCGGGTGAAATGAGGTATTCAGGCAAACAGCAACAGCAAGCAACACTGGTAACCAAACCAGCTCTCAGCCACTGCAGAGATGTCACAGACTGAACTGAGAGACAAAGATTACCTTAGAGGGGTTTTTAAAGAAAAAACAGGATGACAACACTTGAAAATGCCTTCTCTACCAGAAACAGAATGCTTCACTCTCAAGCATCACTCATAAGCAACACAGAAAACAAAAAAGCATTACTAAATAAAGCAAGTGAAAAATTAAGGAATGACAGGCTTGAATATTCTTGCTTTAGTTGCCCAACAGAATGAGCACTATTTAAGCAGTGTGAAGGCAGATTGTTATCTTTACCTCTCTGAATAGTACCTTATTCTGTGAATAGTCCCCATGGAATAACAGCCACTACTCAAGGATTCAATGGCTTAATGAACATAACAAGACTAGCACAATCTGGAGCTTAATTTGCATGCAGTTTGAATATTTTTGCTTTATTAGTTTAATTTCAAAATAAAAATACATGTAAAAGTAACAGCAATTCAAGTGCCACTTGGCTTAACATATATTTTTCCAGGAATGCCTACATTATTCAAATTTGCTAATTGCTAGGACTTGTTCAGCTAAAAGGAGAAATACATGTTAAATGAAAATATCCTTTTTGTTTTATAATATGTAATTAACACAAGCTTTTCTAGCTTCAACACTGTCAAATCTATCCTCTTGAAAAATACACACATAATTTTCATGCGACAAATTAAATTTGGTGTGGTTATGCTTTGAGCACTCAACAAGTAAAAGCTTGTAAATGAAAAGCTGAAGCATAAAGGTATGGCAAGTCGCATTTAAGAAATCAAAATCTTTGGGAGAGAGGAATTCTCTGCTGCAGAACTTGAGAAAAGCTGGTAATAATTAAATACTGCCTCTGATTAACACTTTACACTACATGTTTATGTTGAAAGTCCTCGTTTAAGCAGATCATGATACAAACCTAATCAAATCACTGAATTTCATTCTCTTATGATGCCTGGCTAATAACCACACAACAGTTGGAAACTGTCAAAATATTTTACAGCTCAATTGTAATTCCCATCCAAGTCTAAGCATGCAGTAATTGGGCGTTAGCCACGTTCCAGGGGTGTTACAGCAAATGCACAGCAGTCAGATCTTCTGGGTTTCATTTTTTAAAACACATGTAAAACTCCTAAATGATCTCTAGGATCTACTCCATAACATTTTGAATTAAGTATTAGTACATTGTCCACAGAGACAGCTTTTTTCATTAATTCGATATAGTACTTATGTTAACATTTTAAAAATTAGCTTGATATTTGGAACTACAGAATTTGTTCAGCAGCTTTTTCTTTTTTCCTTGGTTTAAATTCCCTAAACAAAAATATTTTGTGATTTAAATAAAAAAATTTACACTTTGAGCAAAAGGTTACATGGCAAATATCATAATATTAAAAGATTTGAGACAAAACACTGATTTCAACTTTGAGGGACAAATTTTGCAGCTCATACGTACATGGAGTATTCCAAGCTGAGAGAGAAAAGAAGGGTACTGCCACAACAGGGTATGTGAAGAACCAGACAGGGATGTTAGCATGCACTATTACACCTGTACTGTGCACAATACTCATAAGCATAGGACCCAGATAATGGCCTGATGGGTTTTCCTGAACAGACAACTCCACAGGCATTTCTGACTGGAGTCTGTACTTCTAAGGCAGTATCAGAGATATGGATTCATGACTCCCTGGTCTTTCAACACTGTTCCAATCATTAATCCATGCATTAACTGTCATTAACTCCCAGTGACAGGCAGATGACATCACTGGATCCCCAATAGATTAATGTCCACTGGATTAAAATCCTCAAGAGGAGTTACGCCTTTGAGCTTCCACAAATGGAAGAAAGTGTTACATTTCAAGTGCCTTTTGGACTTCATTTACATGGTGTGTTAAAGAAAACTAAGCATTGCTGCCAGGTTCTCTATTGGTCCCCAGATGATGCGATGATTAATGTGCTGGGTGTGAGCAGCTTGTGATTCCAAACACTCATCTGCAGGCCGAACTAGGGAACACCTGGACAGAGGGGCTGCACCACAAGACTTGAGTCTTTCAGTCAGTTACTAGAAGGAGCACTGGGGAAAGGTATCAACTGCTCTCTCTTGCACAGGGGGATGAGATGAGACTTATCAGAGAAGCCCAAAGGAACTACACAGGATAAATCTTCAGCCAGCACAAATGCACAAAACTCACACGAGCCTCATACATCATCTTTAACATGTCTGATCATGTCCAGCTGTTACAACATGCAGAGCACTTATCACTCACACATCTCAAGTCTCCTGCAATACTTTTCACTGCACAAGCACCTCGGGATAGGTGGAGGAGGGAAAAGAAGGGAGCCTTCATTCCTACACAGGAATTTCCATGCTTTGGGAAGTGTAAATTACAGCATTACTACTAGTCTGACAGTAAGTTTGCTAATAAATGTGTAGCAACATATCTAATTGCATAACGAGCGATTAAATGATTATGACAGTCTTTGAAATGGGGAGAATAAAGGGAAGAGAAAGTTAATGTAAAGGGAAAGCTCTGGTAACACAGCAAACCAGCTGCAATTTCCAAACTTTGGTAAATTAGCCAACTGCTCTAAATAAGCTTCCAGTGGCATCTACAAAGTTTGTTCCAATACTGAGCATTAGTTCCAAGCTACATGAACTGCTAAAAATTATTCAAAGGTGCAGGATCCATCATCTTAAAAACACAAGCTTTTCACACTCCTAGGCAACGCTCAGCAGCAGAAGCATCAGCCAAGACATGACTGGGAACAAAGCACAGCAACATCATTTGATTAACACCTACCTTACCTTTAAAGCTGTACAGGAGGGGAGCTCAAAGAGTAGTTTTTCCTACAGTTACAATAAAACTTACAGAGCACTCACACACAAGTGCTGAAGCTCTAGTGAGAGAATGACAAGTTGATAAATTTATAGTGTGCACGCTGCTTTAGTCACAGTTTTGCTTCTCAACGAGTTACATTCACAGAAGTTTTTTTTTTTACCACATGTAAATACTAAAAAGTCATTTAGCAGCGATTTTTGTTTTCTCCTGTTCATATAACCTTGGCAGTGTTGGGTGCTGGTACTTAACAATCCCTTCTGCAAGTCTGGGAGTGGGTGGGAGGAAGCAGGAAGGGGAGGGCTCTGGACTCTCAAAAGAGGAGTTTAGGTAGGCAAGGTGGGTCTCACTGGTCTCCCAAAGCCTCTTCTGCAGCTGGTAGAGCCTGGCTGTTCAGAAGATTCTTCAGAGCAGAAGTCAAACCAAGAAGCTCCAAGCAGACTAAGGAATGCTATCTCTGTCCCTACGTTATGGAACACTATAGAGGTATTTTATGTCCTAAGTCAGACAGAAGAAACATATTTGTAACTAACTTGACTACAAAAAGAGGCCAATTCTTATGGAATCTAAACCTACAATTCACAGCCATACTCATCACCAGTTTTTAAGAAGAATCCTTTAAGATGAGAAGGACAAAACAAAATGAGACTACAGTAGGATTTGATCTCTCTTACTCTCTTTTTTGCTCAATAAATACAAAAATAACCCATTTTAAATTTTTTTTTCTTTTTAATGTGACTCTATTTCTCAAATAGTTCCAAGCAGATACGCATTTTCCAGTGTCATTCAGATCACCTGTTTGAGGATCCACACAGAGTCCATTAGTAATGCAGGGACAGAAGCAAGAACAATGTTAAGGAGTTAAAGGACATGAAATTGCTAAAATCTGGTCAGAAGACAGGCCCACTGCATGATCTTGCTTCCTTTATTCTTTTTCTTCTGTACTGGCCATGAAATGCTGGCAGAGCAACTGTCAGAGAAAGTGAGACAGGTGACAAAGGACCAATTACACTTCATCTGTGCTCAAAAAAACCCAAAACACAGAAACCCATGCAAGACCCGAAATCCAGAACAATACATTTCATTTGTCTGGGGACTAGTCACAGTACTGGCTTCCTCCAAAAAAGTAAGGAAACACTTTTCCAAAAGAGAAGAAAATGCTCTCAAGCAAACCCTGTAATGTCCCATGTGTTGTATAGGTTCTATGATTCTTTAAATGCTTGCAAAAAAAGACAGGTTGTGAGTTTAAATCAAGCACTTATGTATCCAAGGAGACCAGAAATGGAAGAACATTTCAAAAATGTGGAGGTTCTCACTGGAATTATCTTCTACTATTTCCAGTTACTCACACCTATGCCACATTCTGGTCCTATATTTGAAAAAAATTGGTAAGTACGTAATCTTAAAAGAAGAAAGGATTCTGTCCAAAAAGAAAACCTAATTCTAGCAGGCAAAACCCCAAACATCTTTTTAATAAAAGTCTAATCTTGTTGCTATAAAGAAATGTAAAAATAGCTAAATGCTTTTGCAGAGAAAACTCCTTCCTTGAAAACCCCTCAAAAGCAATTTCTCTTCTTAGTCTTTTTTTTTTCCTTTTTCAAATCCAAGTGGCAATATTCCATTATCATTTTAGGCAGAGTGAAAAAGTTGTGGTTACAGTGATAACCACACTGAGCATTGCAACAATATTTGGTTTGCCATAGTTTTCTACATGTAAGCCTATTGATTGGGTTCTGATCTACACACCCATGTCCCAGTAAAAGACTGAATCCCATTATATTACTGGGTCACTGCTGCCAATGACAACCATGATAGATGACTTACCAATAGCACAGAGGGGCAGGAGAGCACTTCAGAAAAGCATCAATTCTGCAGCATTGCTTTACAGTGATAAAAACAAAGCTTTTCACAGAGTTCCTAAGAGCACTTTGGCCATGGTAAGAAAAGAGCTCGTGGTGTTATGGAATATGGTTGAGTTAGGAAGCAGATCTAGAGTAAAACACTTGAATGATGATCTGTTAAGCCATCTGTATCTAATTGGTGTCTGAATTCACTTTCTAGAAAGGCTGAATGTAGATAATAAACATATTTGTTATATATAAAGGTGTATATGTATACCATATTCATATAATGTTATAAAGGTATACATATCACATATATACCTTTGTATGTATTTATATACACATACAGAAAAAAAATATACACTCTCTCAATATATAAAAAACACCCCAAGCTTACTTGTAACAGTAACAGAAGTAACAGAAACACATTCTGACCATGTGTTTTTTAAGTAAAAATTACTTTCATTATGTTCCAGAAGCATGAAACACAAGGCTGATAATTGTAAAAAAAAAAAAAAAAAGAATACAAAAATAGAACACTCCTTTTATTTATAATTATTTACGGTGGTATAACATTTTAGGATAATTTAAAGGTTGTTTAGCTGAGTGAGATTCTAAGGATGTATTTGAATTGAAGCAAGACAAGAAACATGACCCCTGCAAGGTTTTAAGATTACAGTTCCTTGTCCCAAGGTGTTGATGAAGTGAGGGAGAATGAAGATTTTAGCTGCTCTACCAAAGACAAGGAGACTGTACTCTTCCTTGTGGCTCACCTTTCCAACACACAAAAGACAACAAAAGGAGTTAAACAACTCTAACCTGCCCCAGTTCCCATTCAGGGAATGCTGGGTGCAAAGATTTCACTGCTCTGGAACACAACTGAGGGGCAACTAAAGGACCTCAGATTCTCCCTGCCTTCAGTGGACTCTGCATGAAGTCTCAAGAATGCTTACAAAAATCCAGGCATGTAATAGCATCAGACATTCGGTCAGAAGTTCTTCCACAATGTATTTCTCTGGTTCTGCTGCATGCCTGTGACAGCCTCTCCCCCAGTTGTGCAGGCACAATTTGAGCACTTGTGTACACATCTGTGAGCTTAATGCTGGTCCCCACACTGAGCCCACAGGGAAATAAAAGTGATTTTCTACGGCCACAGTGGGCTTTAATCCATGCCATGCCAGCAACAGTGATGTGCTCTTGGTGCTAAAGATGCCAGGCATGCATATGGAGTTGCTCCTAGTCTCAAAATTAAACATCACAAGGATGTTTAATTTTACCTTTACAACCAAGGTAAAAAAAATCAGTAATGAAGCTTGCAATACCTGGAGAGCTGTGTTCTTCAAGATATTCCATCCCAGGTAACAGTGTGGGGTGGGGGGGGGCAGGGTTGGGGTAATTATTCTGTTTTGATTTTATTTGTGTTTGGGGGGAGGGGGTGGTTGTTTGTTTGTTTGTTTGTTTGTGTCTGTTGAAATACTCCTTATTTTGGGGATGGTAGACATTACAACTACTGAGTATCCTGTGGCACAGCAGCTGTGAGTGGGAACCCACAGCTCACCCCAGCAAGCTCTGCTCTAAAGGAGTATGGGGAGAGGCAGGATAAGATGTATTAGAAGATGTTTCACCATGCTACATCCTCTGAATCCAAATGATTTTTCCCTTGTGAGAGACTGCCCTCTCAACACCGTAGCTCTCTTTAAAGTGGTGTAAGCATTTAATCAGTGAGTGTTTAATCAAGCTTTTAAATATTCAGGTTGAGCTAATATATTAAGCTCACCAATATTTTTTTTAACATTTACAAGGTGATTTCCTTAATGGCTTTAGTTTCTAGCTAGCTCCTTTAAATCCCTTTCATTGAGCCAGAGCACATGATTTCATTCACACTTTAAAAGCTGTTCCTACACATGCCTTTCAAAGTGATTTGTCTGAATTAGACATATTAATGGTATCTAAATTCTGTGCATTACTCATTACTACAAACTATGAAGTATCATTCAGTAGTTAACACAATTATCTGCTAAACTGCAAAACAGCTCTTGTCAATAATGACACTAAGTAAAATACATTTGCATGCCCTCTTTTTATTGAGATAAAAATAAATTTGGTATATCTAATTACACATAAAACTACTGAAGTTGTATCAGAAAGGGTTCTTGCTTTAAACATATTTTTAACCTTTTATTCCCCCTTTAGTAACAGTCTCTGTACAGAGTGCCTGCACTATATTCACTTGAGATCCATCTATATGCTTCTGCACAGGACAAATCAAAACATAAAATATTAGCAGGATCTGGATTTTGTATTCAAATGGCTCATTCTCCAGCAAAACAACATCTTATTTTTCCTGTATACTCAATTTTTGTTTTCCTTAAAAGAACTCTGAAAAAAATGTGAATCTAAAAATATGGTACATGCCACAAACCCCTCAGACAGCTCATATAGTGACAGTTGCAGAGAACAGAGTTCTGCTGCTGAAAGAATAGAGAGAAATAGATTTAAAAGGAGGCAGTGAATCAAAAAACCCTGCCTTCAGCTTGATGCCAATAAAAACCAGAATCACTCAGTTCCTTTGGATTGTTTTCTATTTATTTTCTTTTCTTTTATGCAGTTAATATTTTAGGAAATTGTTGGGTTTTTTCTCCCCCTTTTTTTGTCACCACAGACACTCCCTTTAGGCAACCGTGCATCAACAATCCTCCCACGTTCAAAGTCGGCTACATCTGTTGCTCTTTCCCATTGTTGAAAATTCCTGCCTTAATCCTATTTGACTTTATTCATGCAAAGGTCATCCTGAATTCAACAAATGGAGGAGTGATAGCAGGCACACTGTTGAACATGGCTAAAAAATGCTCGTAGAACATGCAGCTAGTGTGCCGGCACTATCACACAAGGACTCGCTTTATTATGCAGCCCCTTGTCACCAGAGCTCTGTTGCACTATGAATTGGCAAAATATTTCTCCTTGCAACTCAGGAATACAACATTTTCCTTCAAACTGGCTTGATTTGCTCTCCTTTTAAAAAGGTTTGTGCTTTACTTGCATTTGCTGGTGGGTATGAGTTCAACATACACATAGAATACCTGAGCATTTCACATGCCCTAAGGCTTCTGGCACCAGTGGATTCCCTTTTTCTCCTGGATTTTACCTCTGAATACATCTAGCTTCACAAATCTGTTTCACTAACCTGCCCACCTAAAACTAATGGTGATTACAATTTTGAATAAATTAGGCAAAATTCTATCTAAAAATACTCCTACAAAGCAGGGTAGAACAGCTAATACAAACACCTCATTTTAGGGCCATCACTGCACTGCTGATTTGCTTACAAATGCCATCTATTTTGGTTTTAGACTTATTTTTCTTTCCCAGCAACAAAAAGCATTTCGGCTTAGAGCTGTGATTTATTCCTAGGCTTAAGTATCTGACCCAAACCAAAGAACATTTAGCAGGAACAGTGAATTAGCAAGCAAACCAAAGTTAACTATCAGACTGATTTATGAAGGGAAGACAATTATTTTTGTAATATGTCCATAACTCATCATGACAGAAGCAAAGGAATATTTATTCATGCACACTAATTTCCAATTTGAGGTGCTTGCCAACCACGATGAACCAAACCCATCCCTCAGGCAAGCTTAGAACCAGGCACATTGTTAATGTGTTCCTTTCACTGAGTGCTGCACCAGGGGCCATGGATGGGCCATGGATGGTGGAGAGAGCACCCAGGACTTTATCTAAACCAGCCCCAGCTCAGGGTAACAGCTAAAAGGCAAATTCTACAATGTCAGCTTCTACAAACTGCATTGAGCTCCTTGTTAGGTGCAAGGGAACACTGGAAAGAATTAAGTTTTTATTTGAAAAGTTGTCCTGTACTCTGTTTGTGTGGCTCTTGTTAAGGAACCTGATAATAAGGTATCAAAACTGTACAGAAAAAGGAGAGACTTTTTTCAGTTTTTTGTTGCAAAGATTTTGAGGATTTTTGTTATGATGATGGTTAAAAAAGGTCTTAGGAGAGAAGAAGTGTTCCTTCTTTTTTCTACCTTTTAAAGAGCAAAGCTTGACCTACACATGGGTCTGTGAAGCCCAGCATGAGAATCAAAGCCCTGCAGGTGACAGAACAGAGGAAGGTGCTCCTCCAGCACCTACATCAGGCGCCCATGGCCTTGTGCCACCTGCCTGCCTCCCCACAGCTCCCTTCTGACAGAGAAGTGAAGGCAAACAACTCACAGGAAATAGAATAAAATAAAAGGCCCTCACTGGAGATAAGGATTTTCAGAAGACATCTCTCAGAAGCTGGCCTAGATCTCACCAGAGCTGTCATTTAGCTGGTTGGGCAGGCCAGGACTGCTCTGGCTGTCCAGCCAGTGGCTGGGCCTAATTCCCTTGTCCTCTGGGAGGGAAACCAAACACTGCCATGGAAGTGCTGATATTTAGGAACTGCAGCGCTCCAGAAATCTCAATGCACCTTTTCCACAACTACTGAAGTAGTGTTTTATGACAACAAATCTGAGATGTATAATTTGTAAATGTGAGTTTAAATTTAAAATATGAAAAGTGAGGCCTGGAATGTCACAATGCTAGTGCAGTTACCAAACCTTACTTGCACAGACATTTTGCAGAAGTGGTAACTGGTGCAACCCAGAACTGCTGCAGGCACTGACAAAGTTTCCATCCATTTCAGTAGGAGCTACATTGCACCAACAATGCACAAATACCCTAAAGAGTAATTATGAAAATGACAGAAGCAGTCAAGCATTTATCAACCTGGATATTATTTATATTAATTTGCAATAAAAAATATTTTCCAGGACAGCTCTGGAGACCTGCTTTCTGCATCCCCACTTCTAATAAGGACCAAAAGAAGAAGCAGTGAAACACATAAGTAGCAGCACTTAAAGTTGCCAAATCAAGTGTTTAAAGATTATGGTTACAAATACATTTTTTTAAATACCCTTTGTATAATAGTGTATATATATATATATATATATATATATATATATATATATATATATATATTTGAATAAAATCAGAGGTCCACAAGAAATCCACCTCCAGATTACTGTAAGCTAATGCTTTTGAGTCCTCAGTCACCTAAGACCTGATCTTACAGAGAGATGTTTGTTTTAGGATAGTTCATGTGACACAAAAGAGCACCCTGTCAGCTGCATGGCACTACAGTCAGGCCAACAGCTCTGGTAATTTATCCGGGTTGAATGCAGCTGTGAACTTGAGGAAAAAAAAAAAACAACCAACAACAAACAAACCACCACAGTCCAAAATCTGGTTCAAGAGATCAGCTTAGCACCATACATAAGGAATTCATGACAGAGGGGAGGATCCCATTCCCTGCTCCTGGACAGCACTCAATAGCCACAGAAAGCAGTGCCTTCTGCTGGCCCTTGGCTCAGCACACAGCCTGCACCGGCTCCCTGCAGAGCAGAACATCCAGTGTGGCAGAGCCACCACGTGAGGATCCATCCATTCCATCCAGGTGGTACTCCAGCTTCCAGGACAGAGAGAGAAGTAAGGGGCTGAAGATGGAAGCAGCTCAGCTCTGCCTCCAGCCCTGGGCAAAACTCCTGCTGCAGAAGATTTGGGCAAATTGTTGAGGGTTTTAACCCCCAAATTCTGAAGGAAGCATCTCTCTTGGAGATACTGTGACTATAGAGAAGCACCTAAATTTTTGACAGCATGGGCAAAAGATACCCCAGTCAGAAGGGCAGAAAGCCACACACAGAACATGGAAAGGCTTGGTTTCCTCTATAGTCTTGATGTCCAACAGTGGGTTCCTGTTGGCACCAGTCATGGAAATAATATGAGGGCAACATAGTAAAGTTCACAAACACCATTTAAAACTCATGAAAACAGTAATAAGGAATTGCTTAAGTATTGGATTAAAAATGGAGCCTCTTTTACTCTTTAACACTTGAAAAGCAGCGAATTGAATGACTTGTCTGTGCTTCCATTTGATCATCTCACTATCTCTCTGTTCGTATTATGTGTGCAGCTTGTTTTTCTTCCTATTAATAGAAAAAATGTCTTTGGACTACATGTAAAGGCAGATTTTCTTAGAGTGTTGTTTTTTTCTTTTTTTTTTTTTTTTTTTGCTTAAGTTCATTACAGTAGACACCCTCCAATTCCATCCAGTACCTTCCAGGCCCTCCTTGGGCTTGAACCATCTATCTACAGAGGGAGTGACAAAGATCTCATGAGAAGGAGCTGTACAATTCCTTGGCAGCAAATATGAAGCTGAAAAGAAGCAAAATTATTGAAGAAGATGTTCCAGAGAGCTGGGAAGGTCTTATGTGAATGGACAATGAGAGATACTTTTGATGCCAAGAGACAGTGAGATATCTTCATCTCCCATGTGGAATTTACTGTCCTTCCTCCACTCAGCTGCATTACTGTGCCTGTGTTTTAGGATGAAGTCTTCCTACTGTTTGGTCACATAGCATTGATAATCTTGAGGTAAATAAAAGTGGAGAAAACAAGCAACTGGAGACTTTAGGATCTCTGATATCTTGGGTGCTGTGAGGGAATCTGTCACTTCCCCCTGTTCCACTAAACCCACCTGTTTTCCCCTCTAAGCATTTATTCTGGCTTAGAATGAATGAGAAGGAAAAAAAATTACAGGCTCCTTCTTGTTCCATTGAGAAGTATCTGAGAATTTCTTTTCCTTCATAAGGAAGTAATTTGTACCTCCTTTGCTGCTTGAAGGGCAAACTGTCTATCAGGCAGAAATCTTTCTGGACAGCTTGAACATCCTGAAGCACTGCAGATACCCAGCAGATTACCAGGGATACTGGATTGAGATGGATTACCACATGTCATGCAGAAAATGATTCTGTATTTCCTGTAAATGTTTCATTAGATCTTAAATCAGCTAGCTTGTCTGGCATGAGAGAGCAGATTATTACTTGGCATGCAAAACAATTAATTTTAGTTTTAAAATGACAGACAGAGAGAGCTTTAACAATGATGGTGACAAACAGAGATGTTACTATTGGCTTTGGACTGCCATGTGAATGTGTATTCTCCTCTTCCACTGACTTAAAAGGCCACCACAAGTTCTTGTCTAAAAGCACCAAAACCAACTCCTGTGTTTTCATGACTACCAGCAACACCATGATCTTGACAAAGGGAAGAATGGTGTATACAATAATGACAGTCTTAAGCTGATTTATCATCCTCTCCTAGTGCCATACACTTTCATCAGTTGCAAGGCATAACTAAAAATCCATTCAAAGTAAACTTCAAAAAGCATCTTGTGGTCTGGTATCAATTTTATGTCTGTTCATATAATCATGGATTGCCAGAGAAAGATCTATTCCCAGGATGGAGTGCAGAAGTCTCATTCACTGGGGGATTCTGGGCAGGTAGGTGTGAGATGGAGCTCTGAGGGCTCCCAGATCCCAGGCTGGCAGCTTGTCAGCCTGCAGCAGTTACTCTGTAAGCAATGTGTTTAACCAACACAGCCTTCCAGACCCTGAAGATGGGAGAAAAGATGTGAGACCAAGCTGGATTCACCAAATACAACACAGCTGTTCACTTTCAGTAGGTTAATGGTAATGACAGAAACCTGATGGATTCATGAGGCATCAACATGAGCTTTGGCTAAAGTCTGGCAATAAACTGAATACACCAAATCCCAAGAAAAGCCTCTCTCAGAATTGTTTCCTGAAAGTGAAGGGCATATGCTATCCTTCAAAGGAGTCAATGAGTAAATGTCAATCCAGTGCAAGTATTTTCTTCTAATATTTAAATATAACTCTATGGTTGAGGACCTGTTTCCTCCTCCCTAGTAAATAACTTTTTACTCCCTACATAAATTCAGTAGCATTCCTGCCCCTTCATTCTCACAAAGACAATAAAATCCTTGATTTTGCAGAGACAGATTGCTTTAGCTCCTCTGCTATAAGATACAGGTGCCAGCTCTGGGACTGATCTTCTTTCAAATAAATTCAACACAACACACAAAATAGAAGAAATCTGAAATTGGCTGAGATTTCACCCTGCTGAAGTTCATATGTATATTTTGTAAGCAGATAAAACAATGATGAGCACTGATATGCATGCTACGTACTGGTCTGATACCACATTTTGAGCCTGAGACCATATTTGTTTATCACAAAGTCAACAAATGGAGGAAATATAAAAGTCTCTATCGCCTCTGTGAAAGGCAGAACCTGGTTATCCAAACCATGCAAAGAGCAGTAACATGTATGACAGTAACAGGCCCAACAAGGCTTCAGCACTGCTGGACTTGACAGCACTGTAGCAGTCTGATGACTGAAGAGCTTAATTACAGCTTTGCACTTTGTCAGACTCACCTAAATAGAGTCAGCATACCATCGTTTTCAAGTCATTTGAGATGATTAACTGTGGGGTAACTCCAGATCTCAGACTCTGCATTGTAAGCTCTCTCTCATGACTCAGATTCATTTGGAGGAGAGACACAATACAGGAGAGAATTAAGATATTCCTTTAGGGAGTGTGAATAGATAAAAAAATTTGAAAGCAAAACTTCCTCCAAACTCAGATATGGCAAATACTGAGCTAATTCTGTGGGCTGAAGAGCTGGACCTTTATGGAGTGTTAAACCCTGTCTTATCTAAGACAGATAACTGATCCTTCCTCACCAGTACAGCTGACAGGGGATCTCCAAGTATCAAAAGGACCTGCTCAAGGGGAAGACACTGAAGAGGCTTGGAAAGGGTTTGCTACTACAGGTAACTGACTGCTCATCACTCAATAAACTTGTTTGTGTGTAGATGGCAATGAGAGAATTTGTCCTTTTTTGGATTCACCCAATGTGATGAATGCCACTAGCATGTGAAGGAAAAATGAGCAACAAATACTCTGTCAAAGATTTACAGAGGAGCTTTTGGAATATTTTCCCTTAAACTCTGGAGTTCTAATATTAATGCTGTGTTTGTGTAGTTTAAAGATGAGCATTTCTGCTCCACAGGCACTTCCTATGACAACAACCAAGACAGGGAACTGAACCTGCTGAAACCACTTAGCCTCTGGTACAACTCCCAAAACTTTCTGTGCACAGCAAACTTGGACAAAACACTGACATGATTTAACTTCCTTTACCTAAGTTTACCTCTATAGGACTATTCCCTTACATAAGGGCATGTACTAAGTTCATGTTTGTATAGTGCCTATACTTTTGGATGGAAGTTTTTCCAGAGTTGCTAAATATTTTCTCTATTATTGAGCAATAATAGAGAAAGTCAATTGTGCCAAAGTCATTTGTGCCAACACTCCAAGTCCCACCTGGACACTATTTTGTACTGTTCTGTGTGAAAACGGTTTCTTTTCTTTTAAACGCCAGTACTTTTCCGAATTTCAAGAAGCATTCCAAGTAAAGTGCTTTTGATCTGAGTGCAAAACAACTCAAGCACAGAAAAAAGACTATGCTCACAGAAAGCTTTCTGCATTGCAAGTGACCGTACAATATTTTAACACACCCACTCACCAAAACTTTCCACTGTAATATAATGAACCAGGACATTACATCTGCTTTGGAGCCTTCCTTAATGTATCCTATCCTCCAAAATCCTGTTAAAAAAATTAATTAAAGCTTTCCTATAAAAGAGCATGTGAGCACTGAGCTCTGCCTTCCCTTCCAGCCCTAATGTAAATCAGTGTTTCAGCACATGGACCTGTGCTGGTCTCAGCTGTGCCTCAGGGTCAGGGGCAGAAAGGTGGGCTGCAAGCAGGCAGGCACCAAAATATTCACCAAGTAACACCACACAGAAAAGCAGGAACCACCTGACTGTCCATAACAGCACAGTCTTCTCAGCAAGTTTGATCCTGAATCTTTTCTAAATCAATTCTACCCTTCAGACACTCTAAAGGTTCACCTAGGGCAGACAAAAACTGCAACAACCAAACTCAGTAGTAAAATGTTATTTCAGCACAGCAAAGACATGTATGAAGCACAGAGACAAATTTCCTTGAATGCATATCTGTAAAAACACACCTCTCAAACAATGAGCAAGGGGGACACAATTTCCATCAAGCAATCTGATAAAAATCTCCACAGATATCTCTTCACAGCCTTGGTAGTACCAGAAAGCTTTGCTTTGGCCATTTTGCTTTGACCCAAGAGTCAGACTCCACCAGAAATCAAATAATGTGTCACTTTTCATGCAGAAACTCACACAGAAACTCCAGCTAACAGGACTGAATCCCATCTCAGAGCATTATAAAACTGCTGTGCTTTGATTTCATATATCCCTGCTGGTGGTTTTGCATATGAATAATAACTTGTGAAGTGTACTTGTAGTCTCACTCCACTGTTTTGTTTTGCAGTGAGCAGACAGCGATTAGATTTCTGGTCTCATACTCTTTAGGCTGAGTGAGTGGTAAAATGACAACAAATCAGAGCCTGAGTGGACAAGGACATGTGAGCAATCTGGCTGAGTAATTACACACTGAAATGACAGGTATGACAAGTAGCTTCTCTCAATTCTGAAACTGAAGTACAGCAGCTCTGATTCAAGGCAAACCAGATGATAATGTGCATCCATTGGGCAAGACACACTGGAAGGGAGGCACTCTGTCCTCATCTTCCTGCCTTTAAAACAATGTATGGCATTCATTTCTAAGAAAGGTCCATTAACTTACACTATTAAATGTTTATTTTGTTTAAAGAAAAAACACAAGTGTTGCTAACTGCTGAAACACTGGAGTTGAAATCCACACTGACAGAAATTGGCTGTGTAGTAATACATTTGTAGTAATAAAACGCCCACAGCTCTTCCACTGAAATTAACTCTAAACAGCTAATCTAGTTAGCTGTTGGTAAACCTAGTAAACCTAGTAAGCAGTTAATCTGATTTAGAGTAGACTGTCTTTTTTTTTTAATTACTTTAACATAGCTTTGGAATTGAACATATATAAATCCCAATACAAATATACAGTACTAAGCTTTTAAAACCCAGATTTATGACAGAAATGTGGAGACAGACTCTTCAACAGGGGCAAGGCTTAGGAGCATTAGAATAGATAGATCAGGACAAAGCACTGTTCAACGTGATTTTCTTCCTTCTCCATGGCATATCCAGCTGTCCTGTAACATTGGTTACTAGAAGACTCTTTTCTTTGAAACTGCAGTTACTGTTACTGTTGTCATTAAACCCTTAAAGAAAAAATACCAGCTCCTACTGTTGCACCCTCCCTATGAACCAAGTGAACAGAGACAAGCCAACACCTTATTAAGCACTGGCAAAGCTTTAAGATGCCTGCAGAAACAAACAGGATGTTTACAATGCACAGAAAGGTACTCTTATGAACAAAGACAAAATTTTGGTATGAAAAGCTTACCTTAGGAGAGGAAGAAAGCTCCCTTGATGCAGGAATTGCTGACATGTTCTCACCCATGCCCATCTCTGTCTTTGGCAAGAGGTTTGGGGGTTCAGGAGCCTTTCTTTTCATCTTCTTTTCTGGTTCTTGCAGAGCAACTTTAATTAAAGCAGGGCTTGGTTTTGGTTCATAAAATGGATTTGATCTAATTGAAAGAAGGGAAACACATTTCTTTGCTATCTCCTTGGAAATAAAACCAAAAATAAGACCTGCTTAGGAAAGTCAATGACTAAAATGCTTTTACTATCCCACATAAGAATGTTTTACCTTTATACACTTTTAAACACTACATTTTCATACAATTGAAAAGTGAGGTACAACAGCTAAAACGGCATTATTCAGTCACAATTTCCATATTTTTTATAGAGTGCTGTAAATTGCAGTTGTTTTATCAACCGCATAAAGCTAACTCTCCAATTATACTTCACTATCTATCAAAGAGTGATCTGATTTTATGATAGGATCAAAACCAAAAAATGTGAACGAAGCTGCTGGGTGCTTAACACTCTAATGAACAGGACAAAGACATTTTGATCAGAACAATTACGAATCAGGCAACTGGTACAGCCATGCTCCCACAGGGCTTTAGAGGCCTCACTCTGGGCTGTCCAGTTTTGGAAAGTGTGGCCTCCATGGGTGCACGTTCATCCTCCAGTGTATTTCAAACTCTGTAGCTTACAGGTGCCACACCATTTTAAGAGAATACCTTAGGTAATGGAACAGAGTAAGAAACCACATCTGACTTGCACATATCTCTCTGCAGACACCAGGAGGCATCACCTATTTTGAAAGTGGTTTTTATAACTAAACCTTATTTGAGAATGTTACAGAGTAAACATCACCCAACAAGTAGATGCAGTCCAAAGAATTATCCTTAACTTGGGTGTTTGTGTTCCAACTCTGCATTTGTACCACCCTAAGTAAATACCTCCATAACCAAATCCTGCCAAATTTTATGTTAGCTTGATATATTATTGATTGATTGGTATTTGATGTATCAAATAATGGCTTCTTCTACAGCAGCTTTGTATCCTGCTAAGCATACTTAAGGGAATATTTTTTGCACTGAATTATTTCATTATTAATAGTATTTGCTTTTCACATTTTGCAATCCAAAACTGGACAGTTAGTTATGAAATGGATACATTAATTTATTCTTTTCCAGTCCCTCTTTCCCCTGCAAGATGTATTTATCACATATCTCAAACTATGATTCCAACAATCTATCTGCATACAGTTATTACATGCAGTGTAGCCAACCACAACAAATAACCTCAGTCCCTTCAAGTCCCTTAGAATTCAACTCTGGATGGAAACACTAATGCATTAAATAAAAGTCTACCTGGCTAGATCCATTAACAAATCCCTTTCGGGATCAGAGTCACTATTTTTAAGAGTATACACTATTTTTAAGAACTACAACAGCAGTAATAACCAACTATTCATCCAGTTGCTTTCCACACAACATCAAATTTCTCTCCTTCCTTTGTACTCGTAGTATAAAAACAGCTTCCAGTCTCTGAAAACAGACAAACTTTAGACTTTATTTTAATGCAACTTACAGTAATCCTGTTTTCACTGGGAAAAACCAAGCAATTAATAACCCACACCACAGAAATCTACTTTTGAAAGGCAACATTTACCAAAGCACGTAAGTGAAAATCCGGCATAAAATCTCCAGATCTTTCTAACAATCTGCTGCTTCTGTTCCTTACAGAAAAAGACACCCAACTCCTGAAGCAAAAAGAAAGACTAGCACTAAAATAACTCATTTGTTGACTGAAGGCAACTTCCAGGTGCTCCCACTTTGCTGCCCATCAAGTGCAAAGCCACCAGCACAATCAAAACTAAAGGCAACGAAAGGAACAAGTTAAATGGAAACAGAAGGGTGCTTTCTATGGGAGGCAGCAGGAAAGGGAGGCATTCAGGCTGGAGTGGAGAATGCATCCAGCTGTCAGGAGCTCTAATTTAGCTGACAGCCCAGCTCAGCTGCCTTCAGACACCAGAGAGTTCAAAGGGAGGTGAAAATGAAGATAAAAGAGATAAAGGCTGAAGAACAATGCATTCTATGGGACAGCACAAGGTTTTTATTTAGTTCCACAAGTCAGCCTTTGGAACAGCCAACAGGCACAGCATGTTTGGCAGGAATTTACCTCAGAATTAGAAAGGTGTATTTGTAAGGTGTTAAAATTATTTTGGTGTGAGAAAAAACCCAACACCTTATCAATGAGAGTAAACAGGTCTGGAAGAACTATCTTTTGAATTTTTAAGCTCCAGAACTGCCTGCACTGCAGGTGTCATCCTGAAAAAATTGCTCTCTGCACCCACCAGAAGGAAGTGCTAAAAGGACTTCTTCCTCTAGAGAAGAACTTGCTTGAAAGCCAGGCTAAACCCTCACTTTTTGGTCACAGAAACAGGCACAGGTACATGCACAGAACAGACATGCACATGTGCTACCTTCTGCCTTCCTCTCTGCACTACCCTTAATTTGCCTTACAAAAATTGAGCAAGATTTTTGAAAAATAATGTTAATACAGGAAAAAAAACCAACCAAAATGGTTCTGTCCTGAACAAACTATCAAGTTTGAAGTCATGAGGATCTGATATATGCAGTGGAGTTTGGTCCAACAGCTTCCACGTGGCTCTAATAGAAATTAGGCATCTGAAAAGTCTGGTTGAAAAGAGCCTTAGCTAGAAAATATTAAAGCACGTTTTTTCTGAAGTCAAGCCCATATTTACTGGTTCTGTGAAGTTATTTAATGGTTTCACACAAAATAATTTGTCCAAAGAGACACTAGGCTGTCCTCCACAAAATTTAAAGAATTCAGACCTGACAAGATACCTGTCATTAAACTCACTGCCAATGTGGTGGCTTGTGGCTTCTTGTGCAACAGGCAACTTCAGCAGATGGCAACTCGATAGCCTTGCCAATTACACAGCGTAATTCTAAGCCATACAATGATTAACGAGATAAGAAGCCACAGAGCCAAATGATATTGGAAAGCAAGTTTTATTCTGACCAATTTAAAAATTATTTTGATCAGTCTTACCAGTTAGCTGAAAAGAAATTTAAAAATAAACATTTTACTGAGCAGGAAACCCAAAGCTGTCAGCATGGCAGGTTAAAAGGTCAGGCAATTTTGCCAATCACAAGAACTAAGGTTGAAAGCATTATACATTAAGCAGTTGTGAGCTGTGCTATTTTAAAATAATTAACTTCACTAGGTGTGCCATCCTTCACTAACAGGTAGATATTAATGTATAAAATTCAGAAAGACAAAAGCAGAATTTTACATTATTGGTGAAATGTCCAAACTAACAAAATGTGTTCCTTATCTTCAGCTAGGTATGAGAATTTAGCCAGAGGAAGTATGTTTTGAGAGCACAGTTTTGCAGCAGTAAATGCACTGTCTCACCTAAGTCCCTCTGTGCCGTGCAATGCCTCATGATGCTTATGCTCATGACTGTGCTTTGTGTGTGCTATGAAGCATTAGCTCTCTTCACAAACATTAGTCAAATACATTTCAAAGAAGCGAATCACCCCAGGTAAATCCTTCACAGAGGTGCACTGAGGCCAAGTACCTTTTACATGATTACAGTGAGAGTCTGTAACAAAACTGGAGTCAGAGTTCAGCTCTTGGGGCACTTGGTGTAAGCTCCGAGTCCAGAATCAGAACTAGGGATCTGCCAGGGCACAGTGCCAGGGACAAGGCTCCTGATGCTAACTGCTGTGTCCATGCTCTCAGCACACAGCACTGCACTCCACACAAAAGGTAAGGGGAAAAGGCCAAGCAGTACATTAAGGGAACTCCAATTAATAATTAAGACATGGGGGTAAAGATACATTGTATTTCCGGATAATCAATAAATCAGGGGCCTTCCATTTCTTCCGTTTCATGCTTTCCACCTACAGGTTCAAAAGGACACCTGGAGACAGCCCTTGACCAGTGGTAGTCGAAAATGAAAGAGAATTTTAAAAACTCAAAAAACAAGATGTTATGAGAGAGGTTGAAAATAACATGCAAAGTTTTCTATTCTCATGATATGACTCAGTTGTTCAGCTTTGTCTTGAATACACTGCTGAGGCCAAGTCAACACATCTTAAAATAGACACATAGCAGAAGAAATAACAAGGTCCAGAGACGGGCGGTGGAAATGATTAGAGAGATGAAGAGACTTCTGTATGAAGAGAGATCGAAAAAGTTAGCACTCAGACAAGTGACAAGGAAAGGTGAACATGCTAGAGACAGACAAGACAACAAATGTTTATGACAGGTAAATCCAATATTACTAATTGCTGTTTTGATAAGCCAGCAGAAGAGACAGTATGGGATTGGAAAGGGAATTTATTTACAATCAACAGAAGAATCACATTGCATTAGAGATCTTGTTTTCTTGTGGAACTCTCTGCCACAAACTGACACGGAAACCTAGACTTCAGTAGGCTTGGAAGATTACCCACTTATGCAGATAATAAACCCATCAGTATTCAGAGTAGGTAAAAACAATACACACCTAGACATAAACCCTCATGACTGAGGGCACCCAAAACCCACCAACTGGCACTGCCTGCAAAAATTTTGCCTTTGGTGCTCACCAGACCATGCCTTAGCAAAAGGCTAAATTTTTCTACTTAAAAATTTGAAAATTAAGGACATGAGATGAGGCAAAACAGTGTTTGTAGAGATGATCTAATATTACATGTCCTGTGTTTCTAGACTGGATTTTTATAATTCACTCATTCCTCCAGGGTGCTCCTTGCCACACCTCTACTCAATGCACTCAACAAATGATCCCCAGGTCTTTTTGTATGATGTATTGCTCCTGTAACTTCAGAGGAATATGTGGGGAAGAAGACTACCTTGGGGGTCAGGACATAAAAAACTTTCATAGAAGATGTAAAAAGTTGATTTTAAAGTGTTTACTGACTCTTTATCCTTCCATCTTCCCATGGGACACTGCTTTATCACGAAAATACAGACCAGCTTTATGTTCAAGTAGAATCCACCTATGGATTTATCTTTATCTTTGGGGAAAAAAACAATGAAGCAAATGGAATTAAAACAAGAAGGAGGCTGTTGTTAACCAAGGGCTAAAGTCCAGTACATAGCAAAAGGAAGGGTTACAATCCTGCCACAAGCCCCTTTGGCATAGATGTGCTTAGGGTGGAAATGGAAGTAGAAACAGAAAACAGAAAATTCTTTACTTGCTCATCCATGTGGCTTTTTCTCTTTCTGCTCCTTCCAATCTTTGCTGTCCTCTACACCTGTACCTTGGTGGGTGTAAAATGCACACATTTTTATTCCCTACAGATTGTGGTGACCAGGGAATGACCAGGAATGCCTGGTGTGGTTGTCAGTGTGATCACTCTGTGCTCTGAAGGCACAGGTGTTTGTTCAGGCACTGTCCTGACAAATGGAGCTGGCAGAGGCATCATTCCCAACACCCTTTATTTCTTTTTTTTCTTTTATTTTTCACAGACCAAACATCAATATTAAATCCATAGCTACAGAGCTATAAAAGGAAAAAAAAACTGCATAGCCCTTCATATGTTTCTATTAGAGTGCCTGGGAATCCTTCCATTTCCTAGACCACAGCTATCTACAGAGAAACAGGATGATGATGATACCGTATCTCTGTTAATACTGAAGCAATGTAAATGTCATGCCATGATAAATCTCATTAAATAATGCAAAATTAAATGTTAATTAGAATTGTTGTCTGTAAAATTGCTCAGATGTAATCACCATAAACTGTCTCATGAGTGGTGTGGTTGGTGACTAATGACCACAAACAAGGATTAAGGATGCACCTTCCAACCTCCCACGGAATTGCAAAAAGTTCTCTCTTCCTGATAGTTTCTATACTGTAATACAAGGCAGTCAGTGTGAGTTTATAAAAGTTTTATGTGAGGTCATGCTGAAAGAAACAACCTAAGTAAGTGCATATGGTGTTACTGTTCCCATATATATTCAGTTTATGAGAATCTCAAAATTGTACTGTGCACTATGCAAAATCCTCTTCCTTTTTACATACTGTATCAAGATAAAACAAACTCCCTGTTATCATTGGCAAAAATTATTATTTTTTTGTAGTAAAAATAATGGCAAAAAGGAGAAGAAGGCCCAAGGTCTTGCTCCTTTGATTTCTGGTTCATTTGCAATTGTCAGGGCATGAAGTGTCAGAAAGGTCCCAGACTTGTTCCCTATCAAGTTGTTTGCTATCAATAAGGCAAAGGAAAGTTCCTCACTGATCATGTTCAGATGAATAGCATGACCTGGGGGTATGGTATTTCCTGCTGCTGAGCTGCCCAAGGATGAGTCTGTCCTAAGGAGGTGATTAAGGATCACCATGGTTCAACCCAATACACCTCAAGATTAAGCCAGGGATCCCACTACTAATGCCTGCAAAGCTGCTGAAAGATGGAGAATCATACTTACTCATCCAGCTCTTCCTCCTCAGCTTTAGAGGTATCTGCATAGAGGTATTTGCTCATATCCACTGGCCTGATGTTTTTCCTTTTTGCAGGTTGTGGAGGAGAATCTCTTACAATTCCAGGTGCTTCAGGTGGGTGATCTGGCTCATCAAATGGGTTTAAGTACTCTGGGGCATCTTCATCCTTGAAGGGATTGTAACTGTCACCATAGAAACTTTCATCTGGCTTTGAAGATGAAGCTCTTTCAGGGTGGAGTTCTACCAAATAACAACAACAAAAAAGAAAATTAAACAGATTTAACAAATTAAAAAATTGAAACCATTTTATCAGATCTTTATATTTTAAAGGCACATGAAAAGGTCTGCTTCTTAACTCTCAATACATAAAGTTATAGCCTAAGGTGAATTTTCATGCTTGTTTATTCCAAAATAGGACTTTCAAAAGGTCTTTTAATTTAGACTATATTGATTGAATAGGCTTCATTTTCTCACTTACAACTGCTCCTGCAACATCAGTTATTTGTCATATAAATGGCATCACAACAGATATAAAAACATTTTCACAAACTATTTGCCAATTTGTGTCCTAACAAAATGTTCCTAATTATTTATTTGAGGTTTGAATAAATACAAAAGACATTCTGTATTTCATAATAATACTGGATTTTAAAATGGTGATAGTAAGTAGGTGGCCTTTTAATTTCTTAAAATTACTGAACTAAAAATCAGCTATTAAGTATGACCAGTAATTACATATCAAAACACATGTGCCTCTGTTAACAATACATAATCTCACTGTAAAAACGGATTTAAATTAACCCTAAAGAGACAGATAATCAAATCACTCATCTTTTATTTGGATTGTACAACAAAAAGTTGTACGAGCTGGAGCTGCATGCTGTTCTCTGTGTAATGTCCTTTCTGCAGTGTTTGTTATTCTACACTGAATGGCTTCTGCATACTGAATAATGCCAATTCCCATACAGCAATACAACTTGTAACAAAGACAAACAGGTAATGTTAATTTTACTGTTCTTGCAGCATCAAATAATCAGCAGCTCTGTTCAATATCAGATGTGATATACTTTCAAAATCCACACAAATAGGAACTTCAATGCAGCATCATTAAAACCTAACTTTCAATAACCATATCCATGTTATTCTTAACAACAAGTGTGTGCTTTTCAGAGGTATGGTTACAAAACTGGACTAAACATACTTCTAAGGTTAACAGAGCAACTCTAAAAGTTATTTGTGACAAGAGTCTAAAAAATAAAAAGATGGACTTCTAAGTGGATTTTTCACTGAAGAAATACTTGGGAAGATGAAGTCTCTAGTCACACAATGAACAAAGGGAAGCACTGTGCTTAGGTGAGCTTGGATGGATGAGGTACCAAAACTGCTAATCCTGGCAAATTGCTAGAAAATGTGAGAGTTCCTACCCTGCCAGCAAACATCCAGCTCACCCTGAACCCAGCCATTAGCACAGCCCAAGGTGATGGAAAGCCCTACCCCATGCAGTGTGACCAGCTCTAACTTACAGTGGGAACCAGAGCCATTCCTAGCTGGATAGGAATATGATCCCTGACTTCACCTCTCTGTGCACTGGACTAGTCACTGGATCAGGGCAAAGGCTCAGAGCAGGAAAGGCTTTAGCTCTTCTCAGCTCTACAGAGATCCACCTGCAGCCTGTGGAGGAGACCCAAGCTGGAACATGACCATACAGACAAACAACTGCAGGAAAAAGTCAGGGTGTGTGTTTGCAGTATGTCAGCTGTAGTGCACGTGTTCACTCCTACAAGAGTAAATGCTTATCCCTTAAGAGAAGGGATAAACTATTGGGAACTTATGCTGGGAGAAAGCGCAGTTACTGCACAGCAGTTTGTGTGTTAACCCTAGGTTATGGGTGATGTGATCATAAGCCCACATCCTTTGAAGAAAGCTGTTTCAGAGAAAGCCATAGTGAAATAACATTGAAGGTCTATAGCTTAACTGAAAAGGGAAAAGAAAGCATTCAAGGCAGAAATTCTTAAATGCACTAATATGATCAAATCAAGCAAGAATCCCTCAGAGTACTGTAGATGAAATAGAGCACAGCCCAATATCTAAAATGTATCTGTTCATTTATTTTAAGCTAAACTAGAAAAGTGGTTCCATATAGACATAGGTCATTCTAGTCTCCAGTGCAGGCGGCCAAGGCCAGCAAAAGCTTCACTCTGCTTGCCCTGAAATGTCCTCAGTGTGGGTATTTGCAGCTGAGCTGACTCCTTGACACTCAAAGCTTACACGTCCAAACTGTTTTTAAAGTCAGGGGAGTCAAATCCCACCCTAACTGTATATACTGTACACACCATGCCTTGAAGCTCATGGTAGTCAGAATACTACTTAAGTATTACCCACAAATTTGGTGATTTGATGAACTAGAGCAAGCAGAAGTGCTCTGGAGATGCGTCCTCAGAAGACAGTTCCATACACAAAGCAAAAATAACTAATGAAATGCAGAAAAAAAGGACTAATACCTTGTTCAAATAGTGTGGCTTATTGACAAAGCTTTAACCAAACTTTTTACAATTTTAAACTTTGCTCAAATATTAGAATATTTTATCAAGAGAGTGGACAACCACAAATAGCTGCTTCAGCAACTCCATATGATGGATCATTGCACCTGCACATTAATCTGTTGATAAATACACATTATCATATCTGAGGGAAACCTTCTGATAACACACAAGAAGGAAAGTCAGTAATACATCATGAAGTTAAAAACATTCAGGGAAACAATCTCTTAAAACTATGTTGTAAGCTTTTATTTTTAATTTGCTTTTAAGTGTCTCCTGGAAACAATGAGTTAAATGCTTGTTTAAATCTGATACATTTTAAGGGGCAATGCAAATGGTTTTTGCAATTCTTTCTATTTCAACACTGGATCTAGTGCTGTAACCCTAACTATGACAAAAGTCTTTCTCTTTTTCATAGGCTCAACAGGAACTACATGTTTGGCCTTACACACACAGTGTTACGTATAAGTGCTCAGACACCTCTGGCTTGCTGTTAACTAAAATATTTCAAAAAATCCTACACACATGCTGAAATTGCAAAAAGCTTCTAAAAATATCATTCTCATGACACTTTTAGAGGCAGAATTTTGTAGAGGCTCAGCTAAAACCCACTTAACTTGGCTACTCATTCTCTCTACTCTTGCCATTCAGGATTCCATTTTCCTCCCGCTTCTGCTTCCTTCAATGTTCCCACAGGGACAAAGGGTTCCCACAAAGGTCCCCATCTGAACCCAATCAGGTTCTCTCCCATGAGGTCTCTGAAATGCTTTAGAACAACTTTTGTATCAAATGTTGGTCATCACAAGCTTCTCAGGAACAAATTAAGTTGTTGTGATGATGACTCAACAGCACTGCTCCTAAAGTCACACCCACTGTCACCTGTCACTTTTCTGTAACAGACTCAGTTTCTCAAAGAGCTAATGATGCTGAGAAGTGCACTTTGGCAGACTAAAGATACAACAGCTTAGAAGGAGTCTATTTCCCTCTTGAAGCTGCTTTTACATTCAGAAGGCAGCACAGATTCCCTTGCTTTCCTCACATCATTCATCACAGCTCCACAAGGACTCCAGCCTCTACATTGATATAAATTAAAAAAAAAAAGTAAAAGATGCTTGCAGTTTGGCACATTAAGGGTCAAACACAAAATAATTTTGCATGATTAAGTAATAAAGCCACAGGGGTAGGAGTGACAACAAGAGAGGTAGAAGTATTACTCCAGCAGAAGCACCAGCTGCTCTTGTGCCAGATTCTGGAAACATTACTTGCCCTGACTCCACTGAGAAAGACTGTTTGTGATAATAATCACTCTGGCACTACCTATCTGCACAATCAGCCAGAGCATCTCCAGAAATCACCCTGCCCTTCAACCCACTTGCCTTTTGTAACACAAACACATTGTGACACATCCCTTAAAACCAAACAAAACCTCCACCAAAACATGGCACGTAGCACTTTCCCCTTGGCAGAGGATGAAAGCAGCAGCCACATGTGAAAGGTGCTGGGTTACGCCATGGGCTGCAGGCACACGGGCACCAGGGGATGGGAGCACCCAACAAACAGCACCAAGCAAAGCTGCAACTGCCCACTGCTTCTAGAAAGAGTAAAGACTGGCATCCCCATTCACCACTGGTGACTTGCTGATCCTTTTATTCATACACTCACAACACACTGCTTTTCCTGAAGAAATAGAAGGGACAGAGGCACCGTTTTCCTCTCAATTGGTTCCTGTGCTGCTCTGCGTGTAGGAGTACCCTGGAATGATTTGGGGTTTGCTGCTGCATTGTAACACTGTTCATTTTCAGAGTAAAACATGCTGCAGGGAGGTCAGAAGTCCACGCACAAGGTGATGAAATACACCGCTGAAGTAAATGGTGGTCTAAATGACAGGGGGTACCAGCAGAGAGTTACCCTCATGTTTCATGTGTGTTGTATAGGTCATACACAACTTAAAATTTTGTATTCCCTACCAAATTAAAAAAAAAAAATCTGGAGTGATGAAAGAATGTTGTGGTTTTCTACTTTCATTTGTTGTACATGTTGACTTCCCCAAGTACGTATTTTGCACAGAAATTAACTGATTTTATAATTCTGTTGCACTGTGACTAAAAATCCAAAAGGCTGTCCTCATACGATCATACAAGGGTAATCTAGTATAAAGCTGTAGAGATACAGTGTTCAAAAACATAATTTTTGATTTTCCCAGATTTCTAATGTCTAGCTGACTTAGGAGACACAGAGGGAATAAGCCTCAATTTGACATGTCAACCAAGAAACACATTTTTTTGAGGTGACTTGTTGATATGCACATTCACTCTGCTGTATGTGTAAAATCACTGACACTGAGGACTTTTTAAATCCCAGTAGCATCCAGAGCCAGCTTGCTGATGACCCTCTGCCATGCACCACACCTACAGCGTGCACTCACGCCTTTAGTTTCTCTCCACCCCACATTCCCAGGGTTAAGTGATTATGGGATTAGGAAGATAGAGGGAAAGTAGCTGGTTTGTGAACAGGCACAAGAAATATCTGTCTAGGAAACAAGTATCTACTGGCAAGTAATCCTCCTTTCTCTATGAGTGACTGTCAACACATACATATTCATACTCTAGGTAACTCTGAGCACACACGTTACAGGCTTGATAGGAATATCCTTGGAATATCCCTGCCAAATAGCAAATCATGCCTCCTCACATCTGATGGCAAAGTACTCAGAAAGGAGGCTCCAGCTGGCTGCTCTGCACGTCTTGGGGAAATTAAGTAACAAATTCTAGAGAAGAATCGGAACTTTCGCAAAGTCTAAGTTCCAGATTATGCCTTGTCCAGATAAAAAGATAAAGAGACTAACATGTAAGTGAACAGAAAAATACTTCATCCCTGCACACATAAAAAGTTAATCTCTTGATTTAAGCAGATCACAAGACAAGTGAAACAGGTAATGTGACTCTTTAAGCCTGTAGGAGAAAGCCTGCCTTAAACTCCTGAACCTCTGTCATTCTCTCGAGCTTCTGGGGTGGCCACCAAAAAGATAACATTCACTTCAGGATGCAAAAGCAAAAAAGCAGGCACAGTCTCAAAGAGCTTCCTAGAAGTAGATGGCAGTATTAAAAGTTTCACTGAAGTCTCAGAATAGAAGAATCATGAGCGAATAATGGGACACAAACAGGGCAGCCTTCAGTAGCTGGGCAAAAGGATATGAACAGCTACAATATTGCGTAGCCTTAAAATGCATTTCAAAACAAAGGGAAATCTCCCCAAAATGGTAATGTCTATGTAGAGACACTGATCCAATTAGCCATAAAAATACACAGCAGATTCTGCTGTTGCTGGAGACCAAAACCATCTTCTCTAATTCGTCTCAGCACCATTTTTTCTCCCCCTCAACTTTCTGTGGAGGAAGAGGACTGGAGGAAAGGCACATGTCAAGAAGGCCAAGCAAGGTAATGGGAACACAACCAGTTCCCATTATAGGGACAAGACAGTGGAAGAACCAGTGATTCTCAGAGGTGTCCAAGGTAAAAAGAACAATCCCTCAGAAGCCAATCATCATAACATAAAAGCTTTAAAAATGCCACACCAGATGTCTAACTCTTTGTCTGATAGCCTGGGAATCACTCTTTCAGCTGATCTTCCAGATCTTTCTGCCTGGTTTAGTGCTCCAGGAAGACACTGTCACATGAACCTTACAGAAGATCCACTCCTCCCAAATAAAAAACACCTTATGACATAGTAGGAAGAATCTAGTGACACCCTGTTTATCCCAAACACTGTCCTGTTATGGTATGTTGACTGCTGCATGACAGTGACTGTGTGTGGGAGTAACACTTGGTATTCACACACCCAACAACTCAGCATTGCTGCCCACAGCTGGAGATGGGACTCAAAAGTGATTACAGAGAATGTCCTAAGCACACAGAACAGACCTAGAGATATGGAAAAGTGTCCACACCTCTGACTGAAGATGACTGTGGAGGCAGACGTCACCAAAAGAACCACAATCAACTGAAAAAAACCATGTCCCTGATAGGCTGAGAGTGTTTTAGGAACATAAGCAAGTTGATGTCTTGGATGCAGGCTGCTCACAGTGAGCTTGCCACGAGTTATCAAGCTACACCAGTACTAAGAAACACCACCAGCTGTTTCTCTCTGTCCCCAAGATGAGAGAAAGTCACTGTATTTTGAGGCCAGAACACCCACTGCTTTCTTCCAGAGTGAGTTCTCTCTGGAAAGGAAAGTTGGGTTTGGAAAAAGCAGTTTAGGTAGGATAGGACTTGTACAGCTTTCTCCATGGAGAAGGGAGCTCTTCTTTCTAAAGCAGAGAAGGAGGAAAGGAATATAGACCATGGCTCTTAGAGCAAGTTATTTATGGACTACCAGAGAAGTTTATATTCCCACTTACTCTGCTTCCTTCAATGATCCTAAGGGATCACTGTCAAGGAACAGACAGGAAATAAAGCCAAAGATTAAGACACCAGAACTTAATCCATATATATTGGCATCTACAAAGCTGAAATAACTCACTTCTGCAGCTCTAGAAAAACCTGTCAACTTTATAGGAAGGAGAAGGTGCCCAGGATAGTGGCTTTATGACTTCAGTTGCCAAATACAGAAAATAGTGCAACGTCCCTGTTTCAGAAATACAAGCTGTGAGTGACACCACAGCCAAAGTGACAGGACTTGATCTCCACCCACATCATTCCCTGCGGACTCTGAAGGCAGAAAAACTGCTGTGAGTAAACATTCAGCTTGTCCAAAGAAAGTGAGTGACCACAGGGGAAACTGCAGCTTGGAAATCCATTCTCTTTGACCTGACCTTAGAAATCCCCCAGCTGCACCCTGGGCTGCTCCTGCTCAGTGTGGTTCTTCTCCATTGCCATTACAGAGTGACTTGGTATTTTCTGTAGGAAGAGAAGTCTTGGAGCTTTGAAGAGGAAAGGCTGAGTACAGCTTCAAACTTGGGAATCAACTATGAATTGGCCTTTTGAGCTAGAAGTGATACACCCAGCAGATGGGAGCCTGCATATCTGGGCATGGAGTTGAGGACAGAAGAGATGTTTGCTGTCCTGGTGCTCCCTTCTGTCCTTATGGCCAAAATCTTATCAGATTAAAAATTTACAGGGGTTGTACATCTCACCCAAATGGAACAAGAATGGGCATGTCAGTCTGGAAAGGGGATTAACACCTAGCATGTGGTGCAAGGCACAGTGCCAGAAGGCTTAACTGAGGAAGCTATAAAAGCAAAAAAAAAAAAAAAAAAGGAAGAATAAAAGAGAGAAAATTAAATTGTAATAATGAAGATTAGTGCTAACCAAGAATAGCTGAGATGCAGTGAAGATTGCAGTGAAGGAAATTATGATATAAACCATCACCCACGTGGAGCAGGGCTGTCTGACAGAATGTGTTGCTCATTCATACCACATAAGGTGAGTACTAGTAACACACCTGAGAGGTCTAAAAGTCTCTGCTTCAGCTGCTAGCCCCCAGTGACAAATATGAATGTGCCTCAATACAAAGGATGTGACTCCAAGAATAAAACAATTTTCTAGCAGCAACTGGATCATTGCTATTGCTACCTCAGTGCTATATTAAATAATTGTATTTAATCAATTAAAATTTTTCATTTATCGCCCTACAGAAATAAAAATCATGTTTCACAAAGCATTTGAAAGTATCAATGAATTATGTAAAACAAGTTAATTACCTTCTACATCAGGGTCTCCAAAGGGATTTAATTCTGCTGTGTCAGGATCTCCAAAAGGGTTCGTGCTGGAGTTGGCCGGGTCTTGCTCCCCTTCATCCAGAAAATTAAGCTTATTGATAAGCTCTATGAACAAATTGGAATATTGTTTTAAAATAGATACAAACTGTTCATCCAACATATCTGGAGCTCAAAAAGCTCCGTGTCAACAGTCCCTCGAAACACGGCACCAGGGTATGGCACGAACTGCACAACTAAGTTAACACAGTCCAGTAAGTACATCAACAAAGGGAAAAAAAAAAGTGAAATGAATGAAACTTCTATTTGCTGATCAGAACATTATGTAACAGAAATGACTTCTAAAAAAGCCTTCTCTTTCCTTCGTTAAATAAATGTTATGGAACATCTAACGAGCTAAATACAGTGATTTTGATTGTTCACGTACACACTAACTATCGGCAGGAAATTTTAGTTTTTGGATGCAACGTGCACATAAAAGCAGAGAGAGGACATTTTGTCACTTTAGAAAGGTCAAGTATTACTGATTATACAACTACTGTTTTAAGCTTAGGGTCTGGTGGTTCCTCTTTCTTTTTATTTTGTAATTTTTTTTCTTTCTTGTTCATTATCAGATGACAACGGAGCTGTAGCGGAGACAGGCTCTTTCTCTATCATGTTGTTACCTGTTGGATGCACTACAAATTACTGAGAGTCATGCTGGGTGGAAGCACAGAGATAAAACTGACAGCTGAATACAGGCAGGAGTCAAAAGGTAATGGGTCACAGTAAATACAATCAGAAACAGAAAGAAAGGATGAAAGCTCATAGACCTTCAGAGGAACTGGCTGATTTAGCTGAAGGCATATTTGCTCGCTTTATGCAGTCATCTTGATCTTCATCTAAGCTGCTCAGAGCATTCAACTGGTTTACAATTTCTGTAAATAGAAGCCAGTCAAGACAAACGTAAGGCAAGGGCATTTAATGAAACAGAAGTGGAACGAAGACTGTTACCAGAAAGAGAGAGAGCAAGGGAGAGAGGGTAAAAGAATATATTTAGAACGAGTCCTTACAATTATATAACAACAGCAAAGTACCTGTGTAGGTGCTTCAAGGATAATTTAACATGAAACCCAGTTAACACGACATAAACAAAACCTAGCCAGGTTATGGTGTCAGCAACAATAGTTAGTTTTATGAGGATGAGCATTATGCACAATCAGTTGAAAATTTAGATAGGTGTACTTGATATAATGTAAAGATTTTTTTTCTGCTCATGAAGAAAACCTAATTATGCAAACATTGTCGATCAACACAAATCAGCCCCAGAACAAATTATCTCCCTCCCAAACCCTTAAGGTTACAGCAAACTAACCCATACAATATGCATTTTAATCTTTTTTTGTTTATATACACACTCTGATTATTTAACATTTGCAATTAGTCACCATTACATTTCTGATCTATGACAAGATGAATTTACCTAAATAGTTCTAAAATACATGATCGGTATTGTGGCAGGAGAATGCAAACTGAACATATGTATCACCTGAATTTTCATTGTCATGCTATGTAAATAACATCTTGCTGTTTGTTAGAATCCTATTTCACCTTCTGTCCATACTGGAGAGCTCTAAATTGCCATGAACTAGTAATTTTAAAATGTGTTAAATGTTTAATTTTAGTCAAGATGGGGATGACCCCTTAATTCTGGAAAGAAAGAAACAAAAAACAACTGAGTGGCTTCTAGCCCAAGGGGGAAAATTCCTCTCTGCTCCCCCCTAACGCAGTCCCATCCACAGCATCTGACAAATGGAGCTTCTGCAGTAATGGGGATTGAGCCTGGGGCACCTCTGAGAGGCCTGAGCGTTGGTTTCTGTGGAGAGGGGACAGCCTTCCTCAACCTTCCACATGACAAACAGGCAAGAGAAACCTGTGCAGGAGAGATGATTCTGCTTGTTGAATACCACTGCCCCACTGACAGCCTTTTTCATCTCCTCTCCTTTCCCCATGAAATAAATGGATTATGCCTTCCAGTATCACCAGCTAAGTTAAAGCTTCATGCCAGTTATTCTTTTATTTCCTTTAAGCTTTAATTTCTTGTGTACACAAGAAGATACCTCTCAATAACACTTTTCATTTACTGCTGTTTTGAACTTGACTTTTTCTCATCTGGCTTTTGTTTGGGAAAGGAAAATTTGTCTTTATTCAATGAACTAGTTTTAGGGAGCAAGATATCAAAGTGAGGCAAAAATTGAGTAGTATTCAGACTGTCCCAACTCACGTTGGTGCTTATGGATGCCCAGAACTTCCTAGTCAGGGGGGCTTTTTCATGCTTTTTCATAGCTGACACACTGACACCCCTCCTGACTTCATGCCTTTACAGACAGCACAAAGAAACTGAAGCCCAAAGCAGACCAGAACCTGGTAACACTTCTGTCACATGGATAAAAACTTCTTTGGCAAATTTAAACTGCTTTGCAAAGACATGCCAATCTTCAAATTACCAAGGAAAATCACCTACTCTGCCAATATCTATTGGGCATCCTAAATGCTGACAGTGACAAACCCCAAGCAGGATTCCTCTGTAATGTATCTCCCTCCTGATCTTGACCTTAAAGCATAAATCTACTTAGATGGTTTTACATGTATATCTGTCTACATGGAGTTAACTTAATCATCCTCACTTCCTTATTTTTAGTTCCAACAGACAAGACTAATATCCTAAAAAATAACACCAAAACTGTCCCAAAACTTTGCTTTCTCAGTATAAAACCATACATACATCTGAGAAATCTACATAATATAATACTATCTTCTGGGAATTCTTAGGACTCAAGATAGACAATGGAACATACCTTCCTGTACTCAAATAAAACAGAGCTGACCTCATAAAACAGCAGTACTAACGAATTAGTAGTTAAAACCAGGCTCAGATGCTGACATGATTTACAATCTATTATGTCAGCATCTGGAAAAAAAAACCCAAAACAATTATAATTCAGTTTTTATTGTCAGAAAATAACAAATTAAGTTCAGAGCTTTAAAAAGAGGGAGTTCTTTGATGTGGTCTGAATCACCTGGTCTTATCTGCCAACCTAAACACCCATACGCACTACAATGTTTCTCATTACAATATTAAATGGTTTATGTCATATTTTGGAGTATGGAAATGGTAGGTTGGAGATTTATATCCTATATTATCTTTTATAAATCTCATTATCTACAAACACACATTAGCTTGTTCTACAAGTATGTCACATAAATCACTGGTTTGGTTTTTGGGGTTTTTTTTCATTCTTCTCTCTTTCTTTTTTATTTTTTTTTCTTTTTTTTTGGGGTTTTTTTTTTTTTTTTTTGTTTTGTTTTTTTGTTTTTTTGTTTTTCCAAGCAGCTTGGTGATCCTGACAAAGAAAAAGAGTAAATGTACCAGAAGTTGCCAGGAGAGGTATGGTTTTACAAATTGCAAAAAAAAAGGGTCACGCATATTGTTACCCAGAAGCTTGCTCTTGAAACGGGCTGGGATTCAGGCTCCTGCAATAGGTAGCACATGGGCACGTTCCTGACTCCATGTGGTGCCCCAAGACAGACACTGTGCTCCTGGGCAGATGGAGCAGAAGGCAGCTATTAACCCCAGCAGGAGGCTCCAAGTAGGAATTAAAACATTAAGAGAAGCACATTTATTACTACCCTGTTTGTGAGTTATGAGGCACATTTTCTCCAAGTATGAGATGTCTTGTGTTCCACTGAAGACTAAGGACAGGATAATTCAGGGAGGTTTAAATCCATGTATATTGACAGTGTAGAAACTAAATATTTTAAATTTAATTCATGGCAACAAACAATTTTCAACTTCACACAGAACAGTTGGGGGAGATACGGCTTTTACACATGAAAAATTTCAACAAGAAATACTGGGAAGGAAGTGGAGTGAGATTTCTCCAAGTGAAAGCAGTGCTTGAAATGGAAAACGTCTTTCAGTCTGGTTAGTTGTATGGCAGCAGTTCCATGCTGACCACCCCAAATTCCACTGCTTTTGAGGTCAGTCAGTATTGCACCATCTGCTTCATAGCTGAAGAAACAGAGGCACAGATACCTACTCCAAGTTAGGCAACCCATCAAGGAAGAGAAGCAGCATTTCCTAACTCACCTGCACCATCTAGAGCCCCACACAGCAGATCTCCCTTGCTCTCCCAGCAGTGGATATATATGTTCATCTATGAAACTGCAACTTTGGCACAACAAAAAAGAACCGCCACAAACAAAAACCAATAAAAATTGTTGTACACTGCAAAAAGGAGCAGTGTCTGATAAAAGATTTGCAGCACCTCTTGCAGCTGTGCCTTGGGAACAATAATGTTTCAGACATCAAGTCAGCAGGGAGAAAACCCGGAGTCCAAAGTAGGAGAACAATCCTTCCCTCCTTGCTACTCATTGCAAGGCCAATTACAAACATTAACTGTGTGCTGCTCCCATCATTTCCAGGAGGTGTTAGAGGCAGTATCCCCATTTTACAGCTGGGAAAACAGGCACACTGAGGTGAGGGATTTGCCACGGGGCACTCTGAGTCAGTGAGGCATTCCAGCTCCTCAGCTGCCAACACCCAGCACAGCACAAGAGGAGAAAATGTTGGTAGCAGCAAGCTTTCAAAAGGGTTATGTAACATCCTCAATTAACTTTATGGTATTTTGTGAACACAGCTTTTGAAAGAATTCTTTGCTACATCAGTTTTGTTACATTTCCTTCTTTCTAAATTTTTCCCTGCTCTTCTACAATGATTCCTACGTCCTTCTCCCTTGCTTCCTCAGCTCTTCTACCTTTCCCCATTCATTATATTTATTGCAGGAGTCACTGCAATTGCCAATGAAATCAATCTTGAACACATGTTGAAATAGATACTTTACATCTTCTTTATTAATGTTTACTTACTGCCCTATGTTTTATGTTCTCCCATTTGCTTGGGAAATTGCATGCACTCATTCCCCTTCACCATCCCTCTCCTTCTCAAAGGTGGGAAAAGCTGGCCAGGCTCGTAAAGCAACTCAGCTGTTGTAACCAACATAAGAAGAAAAATTCCAAGGCTGACCTTCCTCATGTCATAATTCATTTACAAAAAAACCAATCCAACACTCCCATCTTATATGGTTAGAAAGTAGTATCAGAGCAGGCTGAGAAAGGCACAGAAATTGTGTATTCCAGAAGTATTTATTGCTTCTGCCTTTCATGGAGGTATTGTTAGTTTTGAACAGATAATTTTGGCCTTTGCAATAGCAGATGGAAAAGCTGAAATGACTCTAAAATAGCTTGTGTTGCACATCAGCCTTGCCATCTATCTCCAGAGATGTTCACTCCATACCCAAAGGACAGTAGACAGCCTAGTCTAACCTAGATCAAACTTTTGCTTGTTTAGGAATCATTGAGTGCTTGTTGAGTGCTGCAAAATCAAGTGTTGAGAAGCAAGATCAGATGCTTTTCACCTGCTGCCCTTCTGCATCTGGGTTTTCTGTAGCCCTCAGTGCCATACCCAGGCAGATCCTAATAAAACCCTTGTGCACAGCAGTTTCTATAGACTGAACATTACCCCTCCTTAGTTTGGCCTTCTCTGTCATTATCCAATGGCCTGGTGGACACGTCAGGTTTTGGTTTATGTTGTGATCTGATTTATTCTGGTTACACTGGGAAAGAAGTAAACCCTGCAGAATGATTTCAGTGTGACCAGACTGGTATATCTCTGCTCCCAGACCAAGAATACATTATCCTGGTTTCTCAGATATCTCACTCCACACTTTCCAATATGCTCTGTGCCAGACACATACAGCATAACTAGAGATTTAGCCAGGGTAAAAAATGTTTAATTGAATATGTAAAGCATACAGAAAACATATTTGCATCCTTTCACAACACTAAATGTAACTAAGTAATAAATGCTTCAGGCTGAACCTTTTGATTGCAACGAAAGCTCAAAAAGAAGTGATGAAAGTAATGTTTCATAACACTGAACCAATGCTCCTCTGAATTTTCAAGAACAGATTTGACAATTCACTTCTCCACTCGAGATGCTCTTCCCCCACTTTGGAGAAGGTTCCCTTTATTTCAGACATTTTGAAAGAGCATTGGAAGTTATGAAGTCTGGCACCAGAAGTTAATTTTCTTTTCCTGATTCATTACACAAAGAGTTCCTACAGAACCCATCTGGAGCAATACTACACACTGATCTCTACCAACAATTTAACATCATCTCATCCTGATCTGACTTGCCTCGATTAGTTCAGCTATCCTGAACACACTAAGCATTTTCATCAGCAATTCAAATGTGGTTACACTATCTCACTTCAAACAACTTCACTATCAAATTCATTAAAGTCCTTTAACAGCCTCCCAGTTTCTTTTCCATGAGACACCCCCACCCAAAAGGCAGCAATATGCAGCCTGGAATTGCCATGTTATTGAGCAGAACCTCAGCACTTGTCCATGGCACAACTCATTTCGCAGTTATTCTCATAAAGTGCCTTCATTATTTCACTTGAGCCTCTCCTCCGGTCTTCTCGCTCACTGACCCTCTCCCTCAGCTTTTTCTGCTCCTCTGCTCATGCTGGTTCTTTGCCTCCCTAAAATGTTACCTACTTAGTGCATTCTCTCCCCAAAACAGGACACACACACACAAATCAAGGCTCTTGGATTCACAAGTAATAAACTTCATTGAGTTATGGATGGGTTCCTCTTCAACCAAGCTATCCTAAATATTGTTTTGGTTGTTAGGATTTTTTTAAAGTGAAATAAAAATATAGCATAAGGATTAAAAAAAAGGGACAATAAGCAAAGGAAACTATATTTTACAATGCCTGTGGCAAAACCAACCTGTAATTTTTGCAGCCTTTTCCTCTTGATTCACTCTGTTTTCTTCATCTTCTTCATTGTCTTCCTCAAAATCATCTAGGTTACCAATATCAGCTTGTTTCATACTCATCAAACTAGCCAGGCTTTGCATGTCTTCATCCCTAAATAACAAACATGACACCAGGCATTAAAATGCAGATTGTTAATACCACACTTGATATTACTGCATTCTTAAAAAGTCTTTAAACATTTTGATGCTTTCTTCAGGGAGGTCTATGATATCAGATCTGATCTTGAATATGGTGAAAAAACAAAATTAATACAACTCATAAATATATATCAATTTCTGAAGGGAAAGTTTTTAATTAACAAAATTGTAAAGGGTAAAAAAATACTCTTTGCATCAAGAGTTAATTTAACAACTGCTTCCTAAAATTTTAAACCAGCCCAGAAAGGCTGGCAAATGCTTGTTGCCTGGTCTGCTTTGGTAAAAGTGAAAATGCTTGGCCAGACCTACTGCCCACATGCTGTGTGCAATGCCTACATTCATTCATAACTCCTGATGCTGTTACAGGATTAAAATCCCTTCTATAAATATCTGAAATCATTAACAAGATTTTTAAAAAAAGGTAGTGTCTATTTACACATACTAGAAACCAATGCTTTCACAAAGAGCAGCCTTTTTCGGATGCCTTGTTCAGGGTGCTATGAAAGCCCTGTCAATAACTTACAATCTAGTGTGGCCACATTTCTTTTCACAGAGAAAAGCAAGGCTCAACTTCCCAAAGATATTTCTGGGATTCACATTCTCTGAACCTCAGAGAAAGAAAAAACAGTTCTTATCACATTTACTGCTCCTGTGTTTTAGAACAAGTAAAATGCATTGTAGAAATTTGTTTACCTGAAGAAAATTAATAATTGAATTCTAGTGCGAGTGTTTTGATTCATTAACCAATTAAATCCATGTGTGTGTGTTGGGACTGTCAGCTAACAGTCATGAAATTCTATACAGTTAAGTGCTTGTGCAAATTTAGTTTAGATGTAATATAGTATAGAATGATATGGTACAGTAATGTAATTAACTAACTTTCTAATATCCATGAAGTCAGATGCATCATTTCCTCCCCTTCGTCGGAGTTACCTGCTTTCTGATAATCTAGAACCAAGTGAGTGAGTCAAGGGAGAGGTAATCAGCACCCAAGAGAACTCTTCCCACAGGACGCTCTTGTGCTCAACCCAAAATCTTAACTCTAACTCCACCCTCCCTCACCTTCCAACTGGCTTTGTCCTTATTGCATTTGTGAAATATCAGTGGGTTCCCTTGAAATCTGCCAAGAGTATTGTTGGATGAGGACACAATGAACATAAACACACACTCCCACTAATTTCAGACCTGTAGATACTTTTAAGCTGTTGTTACTTAAAATGTCTGTAAGAGTAGAGTACAAGCCATCTGCCTCTGAAGAACACAAGGCTGAAATCAGAGTAAGAAACAACTTTTACTCAGTTAAGAAACCAAGTATGGCAGGAATGATAGGTATGCTGAAGGATGCTCTCAAATTCCACCATTCTATACAGAAAGAGCTCTTTATCCAAAGGATTCTTTGAAAAGCAACACAAAGCAGGCTATCTGGTTTAAAAAACCCCCAACAAACAAACAACTTACGTGGCTTTTCCTTCCCTCAGGAAAATACAAGATAAGGAGAATTGCAGTGTGGCAGCTACCACTTTCTTAGACAAAGGCTTGAATTTTAACCTGACATCTGTCTGTGTAGGCATAGGGCTGGCATATTGCTTCATGTTGATGCTGCTGGTGGCAAGCGCTTTTCTACGTCCAGAAGGAGATTCCTGAAAGCAAAAGAAGAACAAAGCTAATGTGAAAGGTGCTGTTACACTAAAACATGCATGTGCACAAAACAAAAAAATGCACTTATTAAATCTGTGGGGGTTACTTGGGTTGTGTGGTTTGGTTTTGGTTTTTGGTGTTTGTTTTTTTTTTCCAAAAAATCACTATGGCTCTGCCGAGCGACAGAAAATCATTTCTTAAACTACATCAGTCACTAATGGTGGTGGAGCTTTGAACACTTTCTTAGTGCAATTGAAAAAAAAAAAGGCTGTCAAAAAAAAGGCTGTCCACTGTGATTAGTGGTGCTCCATGACAAGATCTAGGGTGTCTTTAATGGCTTGAGCTTGAACCAATCCACAGCCCCCATCCAGTTAAACTGCTGGGAATATATTCTTGTTTCCTTTCACAGCAAATTGGACATGCTCTGTCCAAACATGGCTGGTTCTGGAGTGGAACTTCCAGCCTATGGAAGACATAGGTTTGGACCGTGCATGTATTTCTTTGCATGTGGTTTGAGGTCAGCTAGTTTGTGTTCCATGCTCAAACAGAATACCTGAATATTTTTCAGAGAAGCGGTTCTTCTCATTAGTGGTGTACATGCACTACCAAGAGCAAAAGGTTCCTGAAACTAAAATTGACAATACTTCCAAAAATATTGATAAAAATTTTTCAAGGAAAAAATAAAGAGCAAAATAGATAAAAGCCAAATTTTTATTTGAAAAGTGGAAGGTGTATTTCAGTATAAAAATGTTGCTCATGGCTTAACAATCCAGATAAATTAATCTAAAATACATCTAAGAATCTACTCTCTTGTTTTATCTGGTATCAGCATCGTCAGGAAAGGAATGATTATATGCAAAAAAGCCCTAGTAACAAAAAATAAAATAAAAAAGCCCTGCTATTAATTCTTTTGAAAAATGTTCTCACAATAGGACATTTTACTGCAGTTGACAATTTGTGTTGAATAAAGAATACTAATTCAATCAAAACATTCAAGCATCCTTTTTCAAAGTACTTGACATTTCTGCCCAGTAGAATAAGTCAGAATGTAATATGTCATCCCCAAAGAATACCTTGTTTAAAAAACTAGCCTTATCTGACAGATTATGCACAGCAATATTATACAGAACTATTAGTGCATGTAGATACCTTATGAATGAATTTCAAAAATGCATCAAACACTTGAGAAGGATTTAGGCCCTCTCAGAAGAAATACTTAAGAATATGCAAATACTCTCAGCTGAATTAAGTTGAACAGATGCGACTCTCACAAACAATACGAGTGCTCCTTCCCTGGCTGCAGTTGTCAATCAAAGACCAAGATTAAGGTCCAAGGTTCTGACAATGTGTAAAATGGAAAGTACAATCAGGGAGTTTCCATTATTACACAGATATGAACAGCAATAATCTGTTATTGTATCATGCCTTTAGAATAACTAACATTACAACTCGTTATACAGAATGCAAGGTTTACTGCAGTGCCTGTTCAGGCATCTACACCCAACAGGATCTTAGACAACTCATCTTGCAAGATTTTGAATAGTTGATGTTGACAGTAAGATGTTGATCTTAGCAAGGTCTCAGAGCAAATCATGAATGTGGGTGCTCGCTTGAAGCCTCACAGATGAATCATTCATCAGCCACACCATGCCTGTATTCTGACATGCTCTTCTCAGTCTGACACAAAAATCGCTTTTCAGCAGCTGTGAATATCCCAAATCCAACAAAGATCTGGATTTATTTCCTTGTTAGCTACAAATGCCTTCTCAGTGCTTGCTCACTCGTTGGACGCAGCCAATGCCATGAGAACAACACAGAGATCTCCCACTAAGTCGCTTAGGGAACACCAATATGCTTCAGTGACTCCAAAAAACAGGGCTACCTGGGGGCAGAGCTACTTTCTCTTGTTACAAACACACCATCTTATCTGCTAAGTCAGGTGCATGTTGTCTTTATCAAAGTGATTTTTCTAAAAAGTCAAAGCAAACAAGATAAGTCAACCCCATCCAATTCAGTGGTGGTTCTGAAGTGAAGAGAAAGCACACAGCACTGAACTTGCAAGCATGCAAAAGCCAGACACAGATAGCAAGGCAGAAGAATTTTGAAATTATGCAAAATTACATTTTCACTTAGTATCTACTCATTGTACAAATGATCATCTTGTCATTTGCACCTTCAGATTATCTGGATTGGAGAGTGAATAAGAAACATGAATAAGGAAGAAGACAAGTTCTCCCAGACAAGATGATCATCAGCAATTCCTAATGGAATCTTCTGGTGTTAGCTGATGTAGATGAAAAGGGAGACTAGAATGCAGGCAGCAGGGTGTCAGGACAAAGGGAAGAAGCCAGCCATGAGCAGGAAGATTTTCCTATCACTACATATCCTGATGTGCTGTGAAGAACAAGATACTCTTGGCAATCGAGTTCAGTCTCCCTAAGAAATTAATTAATTTCACATTTTTGTGGGCCAAAGACAGAAGTTGACTTTCCAAGTTCCAAATGCTTACAAAAGTCCAAATTTGTAATATTATCATACACAAAAATCCCCAAACCCAAATAAAATAGACTGTGCCTGATATTTCAAGTCTTATTTTGCTTCATATGCAAGTTTAAGTATATCCTCCTACTCTTCCAGAAAGTGAAGTCTGTTGGAAGTTTTGCAATGTTTTCTCCTTTTGAGCTTTACAGGTTTAGCCTTACATGGTTTTAGCTACGTAAGTAGATGGGGAAAAAAGTTTTGTATGTTAAAAGAATATTCTCAAACTGCTTAGGTCCATGACTGATTTACAATGGATTGTGTTTTCTACTCTGACACACAACCAGCTTCTAAAAAATTGTCTTTAAATGTTAGAGCATGCTAATAATCACTTCTTGAAAAGACTGTAGCATTTTCTTCCTAAAAATCTACATGATTCCTGTAGTAGAATTTGAGTGACCCGAGAAACGGAGACATTTTCTTGCAGAAGGATAAACAATTCTTAAACTAGCAGGGATCAAATAATGCAAGAATGGAGTAGACAGCAAACCTGCAAGCAGAGTGGACAGAAACAGCTGAGCAGTAGGCTTGAATGAGTTATTCCAAAGAGAAGCCCACTTTGGTAGGACACTGAATAAATAATATCCATTTAAAGGTAAAAGTCTGATCTGGTGTTTACTTGTGTCTCATATGAGCATGTGAAAAGTCAAGCAGGAATCCCAGTGCAAATGTTTTAATTGCTCAACTTTCCTGCTTTTGCCTATATAATCAAAGTTTAAACTGTGTAAGGCTCTGTTATGCCTTCAGGTGTTTTACATCCATGTGACTGCCAGGGTTGCAACATCCTGTTTTGTGAAAGGGTGGCATGAAAAGTCAATTTTGAAGTCACAAGAGAGAAACAATTCAGTGCAATAATAAAGAGAAGTGAGAAAACACAACACTTAACAGTGAAGATGGAGTGCATTCTGCAAGAAAACAGCAATTTTGAAACCCTTTACTCTTAAGAACGGCAATGCATTATGCAAATAAAATCAGCCATGATATCTGAATGTCACAGAAAGACAGAAGATAACATACAATGCCAGTAAAATAAAAATACCTCTATGCTATCTTCCAGCTCAAACATGCTACTGAGACCGAGAATGGGCACTGCTGGACTCATAGGAGAATGCATAGAGCATTGGTTAACAACTGTTTTTTGTTGTTTCATGTTTGTTACTGTATGGTTCTAGCAAGTGAAACAGCTCACTGGAAAAAAATAAAATGTGTGATTGTCCTAGAAATCATTAATAAATTATTTTAATTATTTGAAATATAACTATTTAGTATGTTAGCAGAAACTACAGCAGGCCTATCTTCTTGCATAACAGAATAATGGCTGTGTTGGGTCAACTAAAGGCTCTGAGAAATCTGTATGTTATTTTAGAAGTACATGGTTTGCCAGAGTGATGATTTTAGTTCACTTAAGAAGAGCAAAATCTGCACATAAACCCACAGCAATACTTCTCCATCTTTCTCTCCAGTGTTGGGGAATTTCTGCTTTTGTATTCTACACTTTTCTCTCACAAGCAGCTTCACTTCCCTTGACAGTCTCCTCCTCCTATTGCCCACAGTCCTCAAAACGCCTCAAAAATACACCATTTTTGGGGTGAAATAACCCTATCTGGGCAGTGCATCAAGCTGTATCAGCTGTTTCCAGCTGGCAAGGCAGCAGGATGTCTCTGCACTATGCCCACTGGGTGGTTGATACTCCTGCATCCTGGTAGTTTAGGAAAAATTAAGCAAATTATTAAAAATCTGGAAGAAGAAGATGCACTCAAAGTTAGCAAAATGAAAATTAATATAGAAAACAGAAATACTTCCTAATACCCTGGAGTACTTTGATTTCTGATTTCAGACAAAGAAATATGCAGAATAAGCAATACTCAATAGATCAATAAAAGTTGCATTCCTTTTTGAACAAAGGAATATTAGTAATAATGAACTCAGGCAGTTCCCAATTTCTAGGCATGCTGTTTGTGTTTGCACAGACTTGAAAAACATCACCTCAGATACCAACAGAAGTGCAATTCAGTGGTGCCATCAGAAAGACAAATTCCAGACAATCTGAAGCCACAGGAATCACAAGCTGTGAGTGCAGGGCCAGGCTCAGGTGAAATCTCACCTTGCACTTGGCTCTGCCAAAGCCTGGGGACCAGCAGCACACACAGACACAGCAAACAGGGTTTCAAAAACCTCTGCATGGTTCTTCAAGGAGCAGTCCCCAGCACTATCCCTCCCCAGCATTTTAAGCTACTTCCACAAATCTTCAAATGACCATCACATAACAAAGTTTGGGGCTAGAGAAGGGTAAAATAACACTGGCAAACTGCAGTCAGCTCAAATGAAGCCAATGAAGCTGCATTTACTGACACAGATACAGGGCCAGACCCATTTATCACACAAATTCCTTTCCAGTAATGCAACCATGCATTATTCCTGCCACAACATTCCTGACTCTGAGCAGTGTCAGGCATCCCAAAACTTACTAGACAGGAAGTGCCACCCTTCTATAAATATCTGCCTGGCATAAAGGATTCCCACAGCCTGATCTCCTTCTGCAATAAGACCAGTGTGGAGCAGTGCTATGTACCACCAGCCTTGTCTAGCAATCATCCCCATCATTCCCTACTAAAGAGATCCTTTCACAGCAAGCAGGACTAAAATACTCTAAGGAACTAAGTGCAGAGAGCCTGGACCACAGCTATAGAACAAACAGCTCATTTTTACTGGGAAGATGATAACCACAGATGACAGACATGTCACACTATTAAACAGTGCCCAACTCTGTTCCAAAGGAAGCGAGCCAAAAGATTAACACCTTCACACAAAAGGTCTGAACTCAGATTCTTAATTTATAGGAGACAAATAATGCTGTAATGTGAATTTCATGCAGTCTTCTTTCCTTAAAAATGTATTTTTAATGACCTTGTATGCTGTACTTACCAAGTGACTGGCAAGTCTTCTTCAAGGTTAATATAAGAGGTGCAAATAAGTAAGAAACATTGTATTTTCTGTTAAACTGCCTCCAAGCTTCTAGAGTTACACAGAACCAAAACACTGGCTGGGTTTTGTTAATGGGGTATATTCCTCTGTGTTATTTGGGCTGGGGAAAGAGTCCCCCCAGAGAAATCAGCAGGATGTGTTTTACCTCTGCACACCTGAACTCAGCCTGCCTACACAGAGCCGTGACCCTGCTGTGCTGTCTGTAACCCCTGAGGTTCCAGTGCCCTCCCTTCCACACACACACATATTGAGAAATAACAGGAAAACATTTCCATTCAGCAGAAATCAGAACAAAAACTACTGAAGTTCTTCATTATTTAGATAGTAAATGGTCCCTCCTTAATAGAAATATATTAAGTAATTAGTAATCAATGTACAAACATTATCCAAAAAAGACCCAGCTAGGGAAGACAACAAGTTGCCTTACTGGGTATTATTTTGTCAAAAGGAACAATAATTATCATCTTTCTCACAAACAAGGAAAGCATACAACATAATATTTTTGCCTTTTCATCTTTTACAAAAGCAAATGCCAAAAAGCCCACAAAGACATGCAGATTTTAAGGAGGAGCAAACTTTGGCAGTAAATAATTGACAAAGCGATTTGTCCGGTTCTAAAAACTCCCTGAGAGAAACAATGGGTTTCCCTCTCCTTTGGCCTCAGAACTAAATGGAGACTGTTGTGGAGGAAAGCTGGCCCCTGCAGCCCCCTGGCCCTGCAGCCCCCAGGCAGCAGCAGAGAGCAGCTGGAAGTTCTCCCTCTCCTGGCGAGGATGGCAGCCCGGCGCCGCTGCCGCACGCACCATCTTGCGCAGATGGAAAGATCACTGCTTCACCAGCAGAGCAAAATGGATCACTGCAGAATTTAATTTGGGAGAGTATACAGCAATTAAATGCTAAAATAGACAAGCTACAGGGAGCTCTCTCAACTGGAGAGAGTAAATTAGAAACTATGTCAGTTAAAATAATTTAGACAGGCGGATGGGAGATTTGGAGGACCGAATGAAGGCAGCACGATCTCTGCTGAAAACTTGTTTAAAAGCAAATAATGGTTGAAGGTATCCAGAACATTACTAAGAATTATGATGCATCTGAATTGAGAATTTAATGTTTAAAAACTTCTGCACATGCCAGAAACGTTGGAGCCCTAGACATGAGGGCTTGGAATGAAATAAAACATTTTTAAACATTGAAACAGCTACCCTTAATGACATAATTATATATTTGTTATCCTCACAAAGTGACCTTTGTCCTTGCAGAACCAAAGTCCTTGTACCAGACTGTTTATCATACTGGTCATGTCTTAGGTTTAAGCTTGAAGGCTCCTTCAAAAAACACCAACATGTTGGTTTTAACAGCACATCCACATTGATGAATCATTATATTGGAAGCAAACACACTGTTTCTCATGTAGCACAAGCAGAGACAGTAATTTCAGTAATGAAAGAGAAAACACTATATGCTACTTCAGCTTCTCTCTTCTTACAGCCCCATGAGATTTCAGTGGCACCCTGAGAGACTGGGGTATGTAGTGAAAGGTTCTTTCTGACTAAAATCTTACCTGCGCTCAACTGACCTGCTGTAGGTAACAACAAACCTTTCATCTTCCCAAGCTAATCCTCTGCATTCACAGACTCTGGAAAACTCCAATGATTAACATCAGACACAAAGTTTAGAAAAAGAAATTATACCTAATAAACTGAGTTAATTCATCCACAACTATGCAGAACAACACCAAGAAAATTCAGAGTTCCTGGTTTTCTATCAAAAAATACCATTAAGCTTCTTAGACAACTACTAGACAGATGGCAAAGTACGTGCATAATTAAAATTTTAGTTGAGCAATTTATTAATAGGTCATCTGTATGAGAGAGGTATCCCCTTCTAAAGGGGGCTTGCTGCTTACAAAGGACAACAGAGAAAAAATTGCAGGTAAGATGGGTAATTTTAGTAAGTAACAGAACCCTGAAATAATGAACCTTGCATAGGATGTGGATAACTGCTTTATGTATCTATTTATAACATCTTCAATTGCTTTATCCCCTGGACTGTTTTGGTAATGCAGAAACAACTCCTGAACTCTCCCTCAGAAGTATACAGGAGATTGTAACTGATTTGAGAAATATTCACTCTAGTATTTGTAGCTTTTTTGCTCTTTCAGATCACTTCCTCTAGAGATGCTGTGCAAGTTTCTTTTCCTCTATAGTGGCAGGTTTCAATTTACTCTTAGATGCCTTTGACCAGTTAAACTCAGAATGTCCTCGCACTTGAAGAAATTACTGTATCTTTGCAAAGTACATGAATTTTTGCTTGTGTTTGCAGTGCTACAGCTTGTGCTGCACCACTCAAGAGCCCTGGAATATGTGACTATCCTGTTTCCCTTAGCAGCAGTAAAAGGACATCCTTTCCTGCAAAGTCTAGATCCCAACATGCTGAGCTCACTAATGCCCCAAAGGTTCTGCTTCCCTTTCACAGCCACTCACTCTCTGCTGTTGGGATCACTCCACATCAGGGACTGTCTGTTCCTTTCCCTTCCCCAGATGCTACAGCAGCCAGGGATGTGACCATCTCCCCCAGGTCTGCTAAGGCACAGGGTACAGCTGTGTGCAAGCCTGTGGGAGCTACTACATAGTAATCATTAGCAAGCAAAAGCCATCAAGATGAAATAATTTTTATATAACAAAAGCTATAAAAGTAACTCCTACTGTAAACTCCTGTACATTTTTACTTTGCCATGGATGTGGGCCACAAGCTTGTGGAAGTTCAGCTGAAGCTGGCAGCGAAACATCATCAATTGGCTGTTTAAATCCTCCAACCTTTCCTCTCAAAGGAGCAGATTTAAGGAAGTCTGGGCCTGAGCTGCTGCTGCCACGTGGCAGGTGAGGCTGTTAGAAAAGCACAGCATACAGGGCTGGCAGCTCAGCAAAACACAGCAGTCCCTCATTTCCTGGGAGCTGTGTGCAGCTGCATCCCTCTCACTGTGCCCCCTGTCTCCAGGAGCAGCTCCCATGCTCTGCTTCAGCTGAGGCACTTGCAGGCAGCGTCCCCCGAGGCTGGGCTCATGTTCCTCCCTGCTTTTGAAGAGTCTGCTGTATGAGTCTGTAGTATTTCTGTACAGTTAGCTTCAACACAAAGTAGAAATACAGATAATTTATCTAATGTTAGAGAAGGAGAAACAGTGGGTGATGAACTTAGCTCCTAAACTTTTAGCAAAAATTGGAGTAAGAAACACACTTATTTTGTGTGACCTCCTCTCTCCAGGGGGAGGACAGGGTAGCTGACTTCACAACAATGACTTTATTTACTGCTTAGCAGCTCATAACTACATTTTTTCATGTATCAACTAAAGAGACTCACAGGTTGTTCTCTGGTTTTATTTTAAATAATAGGCAATACCTGGTACAAAATTTACATTTAAGCTCACCTACCAATGCCTGGTACTTCAGTTCTACTTTGCCTGATAGGAAACCTCTATCATCATGATGCACTCCTCTGCTGTGTGCAGAGGTCTCCCATGAATGGTGCTACTACACCTTCAAACAGCTACAAAAGAGAGATGTCCAGCTAGCATCCCCCCAAGAGAGTCAGTCTTTAAGGAAAAATAGTTGACTTATTTTTTTTAAGGGTAAACTACTTACTGATTTATTGTTAGTTCAGCTTGTTTTCTCTTTCCATTCCAGTCTCTAAATTCCCTTACTCTGTCTTGGTGTCGCTTCAAGACAAATACCCAGAATCCTGAATGCTAAAAAGGTGTGTTTGAAATAATACCTCAAGCTCAGGAGTGAATATTTAATGTGAATTCAATATAATATTAAGAACAGTTTCTGCACCTCAGGCCATGCCTACCTATAAACCTTGTCCTGAGGAAACAAATACCATGCAGGAAGACATATGTGATACAGGCCCCAGAATTAACTCTTGATTATTTAAACAAACTTGCAAACATAAGCACATTATTCAGCTCCTTTATAATCTCCAACAACAAAGCAAGTTTGAGGTAAAACTCCTTGAAGAAGAAGCAAAGTGAAAAGATTAACTGCTCCAACAAGCTTACATACTTTCATTCATCTTTCCAGAGAAAGACTTAATTATTTAGCACAGATATAACCTGTTAAAATGGGATTTTCAAAATACCAGTGTGTCATCAACCAGTTGTTATCATCTGAGGATAACTTCCATAGAGGAAATGCACAATGTTAAATGACAAAGTTTGCAAGGCTCACGACAGAGAAAAGCCTGCAAGAGTGTCAATATTATTGACTCTTACTTTATATTTTTTCTGTACTGAAAATTGAACCTTAACTGCAAAAACCCAGAGCAAATAGCTGAATGGTCTGTAGTGCCTGATGGCTGTGTGCTGAGCAGTGATGCTCACACCATGAACATTCCTCTGGGCAGAACCAGAGACTCCAGGTCAAATGACTGATCACTTTGGGAATTTCTCAAAGTTAGACTAAAAGACTACTTCATAAAAGACAGCACAATGTTCTTCAAAGTGAACATGTCAGCAATATTATTGCAGCATGACTGTATCTCCATTATTAAATTCATGACTGTGCTCTTTTTATTCTCTTGCATCTTGCTCACAGCTTCGCAGCATATGCCAAAATCACCAGAATACATAACAACAACAGGACACAACTCAGATGGAGAAATGCCTCAAAATACAGAGAAATTTCTGGACCTGCTGTTGCTCTTCCCTCTCCCTGTATCTCCCACCACCAACAAGAGGACACACTGCAGGGCCACCACTGCCCTCAGCTCCATGGCTGTGATTCTCATCACAACATCCACTCTGGAAGAGTTGGCTTTTCAAGGAAGGGTCTCCATCCCAACAGACAGTTCTCTGGCCCTTTACTACTATTCTTTATACTTAAACCTTATTACTATTCTTTATTACTATTGTCTCGTGCCACTTTATTTCTATTACCCAAATAATCACTATGAGGGGGGAAACCTCAGTGATAGAGATTCAGTCTGCAAGTCTCCTCCCAGCTGTTATGTCAGAGCAGCGTGGCTGGCAGGGGATGGTTCCTGAGCACAGCAGGATCTGCAGAGTTCAGGAAGGAGAAAAAATTCAGGCTCTGAGGATCTCAGCAGCATCATCCTGCTGATGGGGGGGCTGAGCCTGATGTCAGCAGGGAGAAGCAGGGAGCAAAGGGCGGGAATACAACCAGGGCAAAAGGGAGGCAGCTGAAAATTCACATCTGTGTGAAGCTGGAATGGGGGCATGCTCACACATGTCAGACACCTCAGCTGTCACACCCTGTGCACACACAGCAGTGGGAATGGTGTGGGGTGCAGGTGCACTTATTTATTTCTTTATGTCTATGTTTATAAACAGCACAGTATACATTTTAACAGCAAGGATAAACATAAAGCATTCCAAAATGCACCTCAGCAATAAACATAAACCTCAAGCTTTTGAAAGCCTATCCCACCCTCCCTCCCCCCGAATTTGTTTCAATCAGGGAAATAGCTAAATGGATTTCTTCTAACTTTGTACTTAAAGTAAAATTCACCTCAAGGCTGACAAGCATAGAAAATTTCAGTCCAATGGGTGATTTTTTTTTTTTGTTAAAGCTGCAATAGCCTGAAAACAGGGGCTTGTAATGAAGCTGCCCCATCAACCATAACCACACTGTCAGTAGAGCAACACAATCATACTGCCTGTGCAAAGAAGCAATGCATTTAACATTTTCTTCACTGTGTATTATCTATTAGCTGAGTTTGTCACAGAGATATGTGGCAGTTCCCTGCAATACTTATGAATATATGGCAAGGCACACAAGAATCCATCTATGTCTGCTTCAGCACAGGTTTGTCTTATTACATTTTGGCAAACAACTTAAAACCCACCCTCCTTCTCTTACCTTAGGTTTCTGTTAAATACCGTTACTATCTAGAAATTGAAGTCGTCTGAGGCAAACATCTCAGATCTTCCCATTGCTATTCTCTATTACTAATGCACATTACATGTTCAATTCTCCCTTGCTGTTCCTATGAAAAAGGTCTTGTCAAAAACAGATTTCATTTTTTCTGTGTATGCACAAATTAGTTATGGATGATTAACAAAGCATTCATTCTTTTATTTGCTTTGGCTGAGACTTGATCTGTGTTACATTCATGTGAGGGAAGCACTCAATTTTATGTTGATTAAATATGAAACACTGCACTCTTGATAAAAAGAGTTGTATTCAGAGCTGCATATTATACAGACAAAAGATGCATGTTCTTGGGCTAATAGTTTCTTAAACAAGTTTTTCCAGATTTTTAATTGCAAAAAACTTGATACAGCTGCCGCTTTTTTTTTCCTTCTCAGCAAGTACTGGGCAGTGAGAGCTTTGTGTCCCAAAGCAATCTGGTGCAGTCTTAACAAACAACAATAGTTATTTCAAATTGGATATAATAAAAAGGAATTTTCAAGTTCTGCCCCACAATTTGATTTCTTTAAACATAACTTGCATTGTGAAACCTTTTTTAAAAAAAGACTGCAAAACTAAGGACGGGCAACAAATCATAATTATAGAATTTGTCTTTTATTATTTCAAAAATTCAACAAAAATAAAGAGGTATTGGAGAAGTCTTATGGAAACTTACAGCCAGTCATAACTGAGAACTTAGCCCTGATCTGCTGCACTGACCCCAGCTATCACAGGATGGCACGTGCACAAATGCTCCTCAGTAAGGCCCATAAATTCCCCATGTCCATTAAACACAGTGACAGAGAAACACCAAAAGGATGCACCTTGCTTAAGCAAGGTATTTAAGTGCAAGCCTGACTCTCAGTACACAACCTACTTGTAATTAAATCAAGTTGAAGAAAGCCATGTGATTAAGCACCTTGTTAAATCTGGGAACAAATTATTAGCCCCTATAAACCAGGGGATTCCATCTTGGGGTTTACAGCACGTGAGAACAAACATGAACCCACAGAAACACGCACACAGGCAGAGCCTTGTGATACTTTTGCAAGAGGGGATTTCTTTTTAGTAAAACTATACAGAGTAAGGGCAGCTCTTACTCTGGTCACACATTCATTCTTTTCTAAACTTTCAACAACAATTGATGGTCTTATAAAACCTTTGCTAATGTTCCTGTGCCACAAAAATAAGTCTGTTCAGTATCTTTCTTACACATCACCAAAATGAAAGCATGAACTTAGAGTTTGCAATTTCACTGCCAAGGAGAGACAGTCCTACCACAGCAAGAGGCTAGAAAGAGCCAAAGCAAGGGAATCTTGACACAAGTTGGGCTTAGGAAGGACAGCTAGGGCTCCACATGGAAGAAGGTGATTTCTGAGGATGCCCCTGAAATATCACAGCACTGGATAGCAGGAGAGAACAGATGGAAACTTGGCCAAAGCAGGTTATGCAAGGTCTCTGAGCAAAAGGTCTCTGCTGCCCATGAAGGGAGATGCTTGCTAGGTGCTGTTGAAGAGCTAGCTGCTATTGGAGGAGCCTGCTAGCTGGCAGGTATTGGAAGAGCCCAATAACCCCTCTGGAGTGAGGTCCCTCCAGCCCTGTATGGTGCAGGCAGAGGACAAGAACAGGCCAGCGAAGGCAGCCAGGCCCACGGGGAGCAGCCACGCTGCAGCACAGGGTGGGAGCTCCTGCAGGGCACGAGGAGCATGAGGGGCCCCAGAACACCCATCCCTCCTCATGGGCCTCGCCCAGAGCAGAGGCACAATGGAACAACCTCTGCCTGCAGACAGCGCCTGCCTCCAAAGCAAAACCCAATCCCACTTTTCCAGCCACAGGCTCCTGCCTTGCACCCACCATGGCACTTTACTGGCTCTTCTTTCACGGCCCAGTTCCTTTCACTAAACCAGCAGAAAACTCACCCAGAAAAAAAAAAAAAAAAAAAAAAAAAAAAAAAAAAAAAAAAAAAAACAACCAACAAAAAACCACAATGTTTCAGCTGGGTCAGACTGAGCTCTCCAAAGGCCAGGGAAGCACCAGCTTGGGCACACAGAGGGGCTGCTGTCCACAAAGTGAGGAGCAGGGAGGACTGAGTAAGAAACCACCTGTTTTGACAGCAGCATACTGAGAATGGTTCAGCCATCACATGGGGTTACATTTTTATGCAGAATTGCGTGGAGATTTACTCTTCCTGTTCCAGCCTGTGTGAACTCAGCTCCCTGTCCTTGCAGGCAGAGGATGGTTGAACTGAGACAAAGATTTTTTTTTTTTTAAGGAGCTCCAAAAACTTTTTTTTTTTCCTTTGCTTCAGGTCACATAAGAACACACAAAAGGACAAAGCAATAAATGCTCACATGCACTTTCTTGTCTTTATTTCCATTCTCTGGAATGAGGCCAGAGACATCTAAGTAGTGCACTCTGTTCTCTTCCACTCCCTCACAGAAATTACGGACTCTCCTTCGCAGCCAATTTCCTCCTCCTCCTCCTCTGTCTGGGCCCAAGCTTCAACCACTACAAAACAATGTTCCCCTGTTTCTCTCCAGGGCCCATTCTCCATGCATCTACCCCAGGCTCCCTGAGGCCTCCCAGACCTTTAAGGCTTCACTTTTACACATCCAGGATGAAAACCTGTTCTCTCTGCTTCGATTCTGGGAAAATTCCACTCTCTCCCCGCTTTGCATATGAACTCGGGTGCACTCATTTCCTCCAGGCTCAGCCCCTCTGGTGCCGAGGGGCTGCCACTCCCGAGGGCATTGCCACAGCAGCAATGCTCAAACCACCTGGCACAAGTCAGAGCTGCCCTGGAAATGCAGAAATGTTCCATGGCACAGGTTCTCCCCAGTCTAAGCCTGAAACTTTAAACTGGGCATTGGCAAGTGAAACGGCAGGTATGTCACGTGTTACATCACTTCTCTCTCTTCGAAACTATCTAAATTTATTAGCATTATTAGACTTGCACAATTTATAACTCATAAAACTAAGTGCTACAAAGTAAATATCAGTTACAAATAATTAGTTTTTACACATTCTTTTAAAAGGATTATTCTCCACATTCCAGCTACCCCATAAACATTCCTGGAGTGCTACAGGCACAAGCATTGTCAACCATTCTAAAGCTCCCCTCAAAATAAATTCACATGTATACAAAAGGCAAAGATGTTCCTGATGGCTTGTTTATTAATATACCATGTTGCCATCTAAAACAAACACAAGAATAAATTAATAAAAACAGAATATCTCAAATGGAAGTATTTTCTTCTCTACTTTTTGTCTGTGAAGTTAACATAACTTATGGATTTTTTAAAAATCTCAGCGCTAATTAATATTTGACACATCCATATTTTAAAATATTCCTCAATTAAAAGCAAATTTAAAAAAACAAAACTAAAAAAATCCAACAAACATAAGCAGATTTAATCTCATTATTATTGTTATGTAGAAGCATTTCGGAGACACATGCATTAATCAATTATCAGAAAGCAGTGCTTCAGTCCCAGGTAGTCAGCAACAGCACTCATATAATATTACAGAGAGCCTTATGTTTTGGCAAAACGAGAGCAGGAAAAAATGAAACTAAAAGGCATATTGTACATGTGACCTACAGGACTGGGATTATTACCTCTAAGCTTATTAAGAGTAAAAGCTGTCAGTCGGACCACCCCACAACCAGGGAGGAAAACTGAGATTACTCAGCAGCAAAAGGCATAAAAAAGGAGACGTGTCTTCTTGGAATGGACGGAGGCAGAGAGTGAACCACAGCCCTGCTCCAGCTATCTGAGCAGTAATTGGCTCACAGGAGCGACTGCCACGTTAAGGCATTATCATTATCTAGCTCACATAACTGGAAATTCACGCTCTGTTCTTTAAATTGGCTTAACCAGCAGCATCTGCAGCACTTTAATTAATTACAGCAATTGGCGTACCTTAAAAGTAGATGCACAGATCTGAAATGATAATGCCCCGTGAGTAATAATTGTAAACTAGCATTAAACCAGACCTATCCTAAACAAAAACTAGAGTACACTGTTGGGCTTCAACAGAAAACAAGCTTCAACCTAGTAATTATTATTGTCTGCCCAGGTTCACCAACAGATACTACAATTCTACGTGACACTTTACATCCAATTAGCTCAGGAACGCAGAAGCTCACAACATGTACAGCAAAAATCTGTTCAAGTTTGATGCTCTCCTGTCAAAATTTGCTCAGGCACCTAAATTTGGGGTTCCTGGATAGATAAACTTTGAGTTAAAATCATAACAGGGACTGATTGCCACTATTTATTTTTAGTACACTCCTTTTAAAGAAATACAGAAGCCAGACATCACAGCAAGCTCAGAAAGAAGTTTTTTTTGACAGCCATTAGCTTTGCTTCAGTAAAAAAATCCACAGGCACTGTACATAAATGTGGATTTATTTTCTTTCCTGATATCTGCAGCTCTAAAATACAGAAGAATTACTTGGAAAAAAATTTTGAGACAAGAAGTTTAAAAACTCTTTTGTTCCTTTTATGTACAACGACTTGAAATCTTTACTTAGAAGAAAATAGTTTCTAAACCCTGACAGTGAAATCCAGATACACATCCCGGAAAAATCTAAAAGCTGTTCTTCATACCATTTCCAGACAGAACACAAAACACCACCAAGATTTGTTGTGACTTGCTTCTGTACAATTTCTGGTTTAAAGACAGATTTTACATTTAATTAGCACCATGCTGCAAAACGGGACACAAGAATTTTAACCGGGCATCTTGCATGTAATGGAAGTTGAAACATTTAAATAGCTCAGTGCTACTGAACTAATCAAATCTGATCCTCAAATTCATAGGTAATTTAGGGGTCAGAATACCTGGTTTAAAGGCCACTATCAAACCAAATGTGAATTTCCCATTTATCAAACACCAGTCTTATCTTTTACAGTCGTGTGAAATAATGAAGCACAGTTTTCTTGATTCTAGTAAAGATGTAAAGTTTCGAACATATTTTTAACCCAAAGGACCCCAAAACAAAAAACTCAACTAAGGGATGACTGGTTTTAAGTTGCAAAAACTTTAACCTTCTAATAAAAATAGATGCTGCAGCACAAAATACACCTTTGTGTAATGTTGTTCCGTGCCCATTTCTGAAAGCATGACTGTTCTCCTTGTAACTCACAGAACTCACACGGAGGCACAACCTCAGCAAGGCAGAGCACAAGCCCGAACAGCTAAAATACCAAGGCTGATGTAGCAGCAAAAACCAAAACCAGCAATCTTATGTAGCAGCTCACACCACAGAGACATGCAAAAGGCAGCCAGAGGAGAAAAATACCTTTTCTAAAGCAGCAAAACCAGTGACTGTGTTTATATACTCTGTGCCTACTGTGTCTGAGCTGTGCAGACAGCAGCGAAGCTTCACTGGTATGTGTAATTTTAAGACATGAATATCTGTGCTCAGAAATACTCTGATAACATGTTTATCTTAGGTGTACAGAAAACAACTGCATGCACAAATAAACAGATACAGTCAACGTATTGACGTTCATCTCCTGAGTAAATCTTAATTTATAAATCCCAATCTAGAAACAATATGTGCTACTAAAGCACCAGCCTCTGAGGAAAAATGGCCACAGTGCAGGAAAAATAAAAAAATAAAATAATAATTCTTATCTAAGCCTGATAGTTATTCTACACAGTCACCCATTTCTGATGGAGAGGGATCACAAGTGCACAATACAAGTTATTCGTTGACTAAATATCACCCTGAAATGCCTGGCTATAAAGGTTGGAAGGATTAACACAAAAGGTCCCACTCCAAGACAAATGTCTCCTTCATAGTTCAGTTCACAGCCATCACAACTGCTCAGTCAGGCCTGCATCCCCGAGCGCCAGGCATATACCTGCTAACCAAACACACCAAAGACTTGGAAAATCTCTTGTTGATTCTGGCATCTTTTTAGAGGAGATTTTAATTACCACCACAGAGAAACAGACTTTTTAAACACATGAAGATCCCAAATAGTTTCTGCTTCAAATCTCCGCACTTTCTGAAGCAACTTCCACAGAGGAATTACAAATTTGCCAGGCTGGCATGATTCACATGCCACTTCCTCCCTTCTCCTCATTCAGTCTCTCACCTTTTCCTAGCAAAAAAAGTGAGACAAAGAACAGCTCCTCCCCAGTTTTAAGCTGCTTGCAGAAGCCTCACATGATTCAACTGCACATTTATATAGAGGCCTCTTTACAAAATAAATAAAGATAAATTAATTAATTAGCATGCACTAAAACATGTTGGGGTCTGGTGTAACAATAAAATCACTTTGTCATTTTTCCAACAAGCTGTAAGTTTTAGGGGAAAAAAATGCTACTGCAATGTATATTTCTAAATATGCATTTGGATTTTATCATTCTTGTCTAATAATTACACTCTTTCACATGGCCTCACATTTCAGAAACTATCTGAACTGTGCATATCTTATTTTCAGTAACAGACTACAGTATGAAAACTAAGATTTCTACAGGAGCAAGGGCTGAATTTTAGTGCTAAATATTTTATCCTTACTGGATGGTAAGGATATTTTTTCTACTCCCTCTACTGGCATATTTTAAAAGCAAGTAACAAAAATCCTGAAGGGCATTCTAGCTTGTAAAACATAATGAGAAAATACTTTTTGTAACCTCAAAATAATTGTTTGCACAACTCAGCAAAACATTATTCCTAAATCCTGGGGATTCCTAAGCTATCAACAAATTTTTGGCAGATTTCTTCATTGTAAAAATTAACTGAGCACCTCAAAAAAAAAACTATCCTGGACACTCTGTGTGAGAATTACTATCAAGTAGTCCCATCACCTGTCACTGCTTTGATCAAAACAGGTCACTCCCTCAAACATGCTCCATGGCTAAAAGACCTGAAGAGTGATCTATGGAAGAGAAATCTACATGATTACCACAAGTCTACATAAATAAGCAAAAATATCCTGAGCTTAACGAGTTGCTACTTAAATGTTAGACAGTGCTCTGTGAACCATTTTACATTAAAATTGGATAGTTCTAAACATCACACATACAAGAAGTATTGTTTGACACAGTGCCATTTTGATGATAAATTGCAATCTACAGCTCAAATAATTCTAGCCAGGGATTAACATTTCAGAGGCTGAGCCAGAGATTATGTGTGTGGATCTTGAATTTCATCATCTCCCTTCGGCACAATACCTCATTCTTCCTTTTTTCATCTATTCTCTCATGAAGGGTCAGGAAAGCTTAGCCTTGCTGTTTCATTCATTTCATCTCTACATTAACCAGATACCTTGCAGTCTTTAGTTCTTACGTGTTATTCCATTACAAATACTCCAGCCACACTGCACTGTGCTCCGGCTAATGAGGCATGTACCAAATCAAAGGCTGCCATCAAGTGGCTGCAGCACACGGCCAGCACTATGCAAAGTTAGTGCTCTGCACGGCTTTCACCAGGACACACTGTGCAGGGAGCATTAAACTCTGCCCTGACTTAAAGCTTTGGGGCAAATCCAGATGCTAAGAGATAGTGGTCCCACACCATTTCACTTCCTTCCTTTCAAATTCTAAGGTCCAGCCTAATAGCTGGCACCACCATGCAGAAAATGTTCCTGTTTCTCACCAGTCTGGATCAGCAGGCTTCAGAATTTCTGCCATCACGTCGCTCATCACTGTGCACCAGTGGAGACCAGCCTCAATAACCAGTCTAAAGCTTCCCAGCTAGCAGTGGGACAAGAAGGTGTCACAGAGTGGAGGTTTCACACAAGATGGGGGGAATAAATACAGTTTCTTGTGCCACCATACCCAGTTTCAAATCAAACTGCATTAGAGATTGTTAATCCCTACTCATCCTGAACTTGAAGACGATGTGAGAGCTCTTTGTTGCAGTGATAGTGATGAATATCTTCAGCGTTACTCAGCAGTTTGAAGCAACCATGCCCTGATAGATCATTCTTCAGCACAAGCATTCCATCCCACCCACACAACTGGCCTTTCCATACAGCTGCTGAATTGCCACATACCATCAGCTCTAAACCACAGCCTGCTACTCCAACTCATCTTTGCCTGACGGTAGAAAAACAACCAACCACAACCAAAGTAAAACTCACTTTCAAAGAATCACAGATTCACCAAATGAGTAAGGTGGGGAAGGACCATAGTTGGGATCATCTAGTCCAATCCCCTGTTCAAGCAGGGTCCTCTCAGAGCATGTTACTTAGGACATTGTCCAGATGGATGTCCATCTCCAGTGAGGGAGACCCCAGCACCTCTCTGGGCAACCTTTCTAGCACTTAGTCACCATCACAGTAAAGTTTTTCCTCCTCATGTTCAGGTAGGCCTTCCTTTGTTCCAGTTTCTGCTTGTTGCCTTTCATCCTATTGCTTGACACCACCAGGAGGAGCCTGGCTCCATCCTCCAAATACTGATATTTGTTGATAAGACCCCCTCACAGACTTCTTCAACCCTAAAGAGGCTCAGCTCCCTCAGCCTCCCTCATAACTGAGGTGTTCCAGTCTCCACAACATCTCCAGAGCCCTCCTGTGGATTCACTCCAGGACTCTCTTGTACAGAGGGGCCCAAAAGTGGACACAGCACTCCAGATGAGGCCTCCCCAGAACTGAGAAGAGGGGCAGAATTACCTCCCTCAACTTCCTTCTTCTCACTTTTCAGTGCAACAAGACAGGGTTTTTTTTCCCCAATGAAGAAGAGTGGTGTCTTTCTAAAAATTGTGGCAATTTTGCTACTATAGAGAAAAAGCTTTGCATGCACCATGGGACAGAAAGGTTTTGCATGGTGGGGATGAAACTAAAGATTACCCAGATGTGTCTTCCCAGATCATGTCTGTCCAAAGCATGACTTCCAGCAATTCAGCTGTCATGTAAAATAACACCTTCCATCTTGCAATTGCAATGAAAATATCAAGAAAATATGATTTGAATGTAATTGATGAAGACAGACACAATTCTCTTCATTTCTGAAAGGGCTTGGCTCAAAAGTGTAAAAAGGTGAAGAGCCATGTTCTCCCTGCTCCCCACAGTGCCTGACCATCCAGCCTCCCTTGGTCTCCCCTTGCCATTGTCATTAGCCATGTTTTGCATCTTGGACTTCTCAGTTTCTGATGTTTTTCTATGTTATTTTTGTATTGTTTTCAGAATTTATTTAGCACTTGGAAGTAGAAAGCACTACCAAATCTCACATTTCAAATAACTTCTCACTCTTCAACAAGAGAACAAAAAGTAAATATAACTAATTTTCATTTTAGGGATCTACTTTACAGATAAAAATAGGACACAGTTCTTCACCTCATTTTCAGCATCACTTCTGGTTTGGTAAATATTGTATGTGTTCTTTGAATTTTGTGCTCTGCCTTCTTGAGACTGTTTCATGGAGTTGTTTTGCTTTAGGGAGGAAAGCTTTAAGAGTTTCTTTAATCTTATCCCTTGCTGAGCAGAATACTCTTACAGTAGAAATCATTAAAACTATATTATAAAAACTGAGTCCTTAAAGAAAATCTCTGGAAACTAGTAAGTCTATTTATTTTTAGCAGATGAAGTCCTCATAGTCAGACACAGCTGTTTGCTATCTCAGGCTGTGCTGCACATGGTATTAAAACAAACTTGGAAAACCTGCCATCCATCCTGCTCAGTCTGCCATTGTATCACACTGCCAGGGAGGGCAGGTTGGTTTGATCTCAGTTCTAGTCAACAGAAAACCCTCCAGGAGCAGAAATACTGCTATTTAACAGTGCAATGTAACACACAACTGTACCATCTTCAGCCTGTACATGCATCATGCTATCTATATCTGTATCTATATCTATATTGCTGAAGTGTAGTGCTGCGGTTAAGGAGTGGCTGTGCCTGATTCAGTGTTCACACTGAGACTCTCCAAACCATGCTGCACTAACTCCCTGCCCCCTCCTGTCTGAGGACTTGCCCACTGGAAACTGGAGCTGCATTTACCCTCAAAGAATTTCCTGTGGTGCTCATTCCTCCTCTCAACTCACATTCCCGTGCTGCCAGGGCAGAGGTGGGTTTTCCATCCCACTTCCTCCTGTCCTCCACCTGGTCATGCAGGTAAAACCCCAGGGTACCTCGTGGTGTGAACCCCCTCTCTCAAGCAGGGCGTGCTTGCTCCCAGTAGCAGAGACTCTGGTCTGCACTGGTGGGACACGGGACATTTCCTCTCCAACTTGCTCAAGTCTTTCCAGTCTGTCCACAGTCCTGGACTGTCTTTCCACAGCTGAGACCCAAGATGTTAGGGAGGCAGAGAAATGGTTTCCATACTGCTGGAGTCAGGCAGTCACCTGAAGCACTGCTTGTTCTCCTTTCATTGACATCAATGCCAGTGAGCTGGAACACAACAACGGCACGCTCTGTACAAATTTCCACCATGAGGATTGTGCTCCCTGGACCTCATATGGATCTACAGGGGACTCCTGTAATCCCTTACAGATTACCTCCAGCACAGCTGACTGTGTCAGGTACCAGGTACCCTCCTCCGTGGCTTTCCACCTGCCTGAGCACACCACTGGATCATCCTTGGGTGACCTTTGCTGCGCACTTGGCAGGAGTGGCATCCAGAGACTCAGAGTTTCTGTCCTCTTCCCAATCCCCTTGGCAATGCCCATGTTCCAGGGATCCCAGGTGCTTGGCTTCCATAGAATGGGCCATGATATCCCAGCATTGGAGCAGCCAGGTCACCAGGGGCTCCCCAGTCTGGCGGCTGAAATCTTCATCTCACAGCTCTGTCTGGAATATGGATCAGGTGATTTATCTCTGGCCCTGCCTCTTCTTCCTGTTGTGAGGGCCCTGCTTCCTCTTCATCCCTCACTATGCAAACTGATTTGGTCTTGGATTTCTCCTGTACAGGACCAACTGCTACAGGCTGTCCCTCTGGTTCAGCTCAGTTTGAGTGGCCATGGTGCCTGTAGGTCTGACTTCCTCCTCCTCCTCCTCCTCCTGAGGGTGCTGTCCAGTCTTGAACTGTGTCTGGTGAAGAGCAGCCAGGACCCAGAACACTGCAGTAAGTTGCTCCTCTCTGGAATTGCCACAGCATTCTCCTTGCAAATACTCTGTCACGTTACCAGGGTTCCATTGCTGTTCAGGGGTGAACCTCCAAACCACTGGAGCAGACAATTTCCCCAAATACTGGCCCGTTTTCTCCCACATTCCATGGCACTCATGACAGTCCATCCTTGGGGCAGACCTTTGAGTGACTTCCCAGAAATCTCTGTCCTGACTAAGCAGGTGTGGACTGCACTGAGAAGGCACAGCAGACACAGCAACAAGAAAATGCTTTCCTTAGCATCCAAGGGAAATACAAGATTCTGAAAAGCTGTTATAAGAGGCCTGAAGGAGGAAAAGGAGTGAGAAGCTGGGGAAAATCACCCTCCTCTGTTCCCCTCCCAGATGGCAAAAATTAACCTTGTCCTGGCCAGACCCAGGACATACAGTCCACCGTGCTCAGAACAGCAACTTTTGAGTTCAGGGATGCAACTCTCTATGAGTCATACATTTAGCAAAAATTCAGTTTACTCTTATATTTATGCTAGTATGTGAAAACAGAGAAAACACTGATAAGTTACAAAATGCCCTTTACAGCAACTTATTCACTACCATTTTATTCAGGCAATCTTTGCAGCCAAGACTCAGGTTGCCACCATACTTAAGCTAAACTAGAAAAGGTTTGTTTCTACTGTCTGGCAAGATTCAAGAAGACATTAGGGCTGATCAATTATCAGATATTGATAATGCAAAACACTAAGAAAGGAGAATCTTCACAGGAAAAACACAATGTGATGGCGTAGCATCAATTTCAGAATGAAGAATATGCTGGGAGGGAAATTAATGAAATGGCATCAATTAAGTTATGGAGGTCAATTAATTTCTATTATATTAAACTCTATTAAGACAGCTAACAACCAAAGATAAGAGGCTGAAAGAAATAACACTCAGAGCTATTACACTACCAGATGGTTTTCCTAATAACAAGGGTTTTCAGGAAGCCAGAACTCTTATTTTCCTGTCAGCTGGCTATAGTTCTGCTGCTGGCCACTATTTTTAAATAATATGCCCTCAGTTAAATTACAACTGCTTGCATGTACAATCCTATCCAGTTACTTAATGCAGAGCTACATTTTACACAATAATGGATATTTTAATTCTTTTTTTGACACATATTTCCGTACCTTGAGCACAGGCAATTGCAAGGTATTATCTCAAATCAACCAAAATATTCAATTTGACTCCCAGATTATCTGCCTTTGAAGGTGACTTATGTCAAAAACATTTTTCATTAAATGCACTGCCATTTTTTCCATTTTCCATACTGAATATTTTGTACTACATGGCAGCAGCACACGCTGCTGTTTTAACACCATACAGCTACCAGGTCAAAAATGAAATTTATCCATCATAATGCTGCCCCAGACAGTGGTATTTTACATAATGATATTCTGAACTGCATCAAGAGCAAACACACAGCCATGACTGTATGGAGATGTAAAAACACTCAGACACGGAAAACCAGAAAAAATGTGGCAAGCTGAACAAGCTTAAAAGCAAACACTTTTCTATTAAAAGGCAAGTTGCTTGGCTCAGCTTATGCCTGGAGTATGATTAGAACCCCACTGTAAAACAATCACCAAGACACTTTTGTGTATTTGATGTCTGAAAGAGAAACGACCTCATGCAGACTCCGGCTCTCACACGGGCTGGCCAGTGCATTTTACTGCTGATTTCCTATGAATAAACATGTGCCAAGAGTGGCTAAAACACACTGCTGCTTTTAAATATGCCTAATGTCATATTAGGGGTTTGTTTCCAAAGCTGTCTGCCTTGTTTATCAGCTTCCCCCCTCCAGCTGGCAAGGGACACCACTGATAGCAACTCCAATCAGCTGCCTTGTACAACTTGGCTATAGGAGACAGATTCCTCCAGCGGGAAATAGCCTCCCCTCAAAAACCCAAACAAAATGGTCCTAAGCAATTTAGAAAACAGTTGTACTTTACTGCTGTGAATCAATAATAACTGTATAAATTAAATGTTGCTGTGTATGTTCGTGTACCACACTTTGTGAGACACAAAGCCAGACCCTCACACCCGGGATGCTCTGCCCAGAGCCCAGGATCCTCCTCTTCCCAGCTGCCACTTGCAAGACCCTCCCATGTAACTGTAGCATAAATACCAGAAAATGAGATATCTCCTTCACCAGGAAATGTTAAGCCAAAATGCTGTAATATAGTTTTCAAAATTGCCATAGCATCTGCCAAATTATATTTGATATAGATGCACTTAGTGCAGCTATTTACACAGCATCAGAAACAGCACTATTTAAAGCACAGTTTGGGCACTGCATTTCATTTAGGAGATGAAGATTGAATACCAAAAGAAAATTTTCATCACTATTTTTGAAAAAACACAGTAGAGAAGACATTGATGGACTCACACTTCACACTTATTCAGGATAAAAAAAGCTATTAGAAGTGTAAGAAGTTAATTAGATATTAGGAGTTATTTTAGCAGTTTCTCTAAAATTCTTATTTAAATAAGATTTTTGTCATCTCTCAGCTCTGCTTTAATAGGTTATTATGTATTAATGAAAGAAAGGATTCACAGTGGCCCTACTTCCAGGTGATCTGGGCACAGTCTTGTTTTGGTCAGAAGGAAAATGACATTGCAGACAGTAAGTTGTGCATCCTAACAGGACACTAACAGGCTTTGTCTGGGGATACAGGAGGGGCTGCAGGTCAAAATAGCAATTAATTAACTGTGCTGTTCAGGAAAGGTTATGGAGCTCTTGCCCTCACAATGCCTGCCTGAAACCAGGGCTGCTGGTGCCTCCCCTTTGTGCTGGGCCATGTAGAGGGGAAAACACCCACAGTGTTTCACACCTGCCCTAAATACAAGTGGTAGTTTACTTGTCCTGCAGCATTGGGTGTAGAATTTCTCCAGCAGAACTCAAGCAAGTGCAATCCACTTCCACTATCTTCTGTACTTTTCAGAGAAGATGCCAAACCCAAGGAGATTGTTTAAGCAAGGGACTCCTGTAGGGTCAGTGTGGACACACAGGGGAGTCACCCCCTCTCAGATACCCCAAGGCACAGTGATCCACTCTGGGCAGAAGCCTCTCTCCTGCTCCTTTCCTGAGTCAGAGCCCTGCCCCTGACTGTATTTCCCTTGTGGTTAAAAGTGCCCAGAAAGGCCATCATGGAGCACAGAAGGAACAGCAATATATTACTGGAAAAGCACAGGATCAGGCCTCCAAGAAAGATTTCCTACCCTGGTTCCTTTACAACCAGAGCAGCCAATCAAGACAACAATTTCTGCAAGTTTTGCTCCAAAGGCCTAATCTCGGAGATTTCTCAACTAGAACAAAGTGCTAAATATTTAATGTAAGCAAAAACTAAAAGTAAAAGAGGTTTTCTGAATCTCTATTACATTTAAAGCAGAACAAGAGCGAGACAGCTGACAAAGCAGCATTTAATTCCTAGCTATATCTAAACCAGAATACTCAGCCTAATTTACACAGGCAGCTAGTCACAGTTCACATAATCACACACAGCAGAATATGACAGGGGAATTAAAGGACCAGGAAAGCATGTCTGAACTATAAGCTATTCTAAATATATTAAATGCAGACATTTAATTCAGAAAAAAAGCTAACCCAATCAATTATTATTTTAAGCAAAAAATTACTTCAAGCAAAAAATGCAAAATGAATGCATAGAGATGCTTTAACTACTGTTTCTTAAATAAAGGAAATAGCCAATTTAAACTAAAGCTCTCACATGGTACAAAGATGCACTAGAAGAGATACCCATGATTTTGTAATAAATTCTGATATAGCAACCGATCAGCAAGTAAGGAATTCACCCTGTTCCTAAGTCAGTCCTTTCTCCCAGGTTCCCTCCAGCAAATGGCATCAGCAGGACTCAGAATTTCAATTCCCTACGCCTTGCTGGCATTTGCTCCCCAATGTCTATTTCCAGACCCAGGTGGGAAGGTTAGACTTGGGCTCTCATTCGATGTAGGGCAAAACCTGCCCTTGCAGAGTTAGTGCTGCAGCAGTCCTGTAGTAAAAGATATTCAAACACGCAGTAAAAAAGTGTGCTTTTACCAAAATTCTGGGCTAATTACTCCTATTCAAATGAGTTTTTTTCTCTAAAAGATTCATTGGGAAAACAACACATTCAGAGCTTTAACTGATGAAAACGTAACTTTTTGCTAATACCTCATTTTAGTCTATCACATTTAAAATTGATGTCCTTTAAGACTAGAAAGAAATTCATTTCTATGTCCCACCACCTACCTTCTCTTTCCCATTACTTTCACCTTATTTGTCACCTTTATTAGTGGTGTCATGCCAGGCATTTCAAGAGAGAGAAATAATCTCCCCAAACCTGTGAGTGATAAGGGCATTCAAAATGAGAAATCATCATGAGCAACCATGATCCAGAATTTCAGAGGCACTGGGGGAAGGGTGGACTGGGGGAAGTCAACTATAAAAGAACACACATGTACCAATAAAATGAAGCTGATTATGTCAATTGTTCTGTAATGTTTTCTACTGTTTCTTTTATTTTGAGGCTTTGCTGATATTTGAGTGGAAGCCAATTCAGAACTCTTTCTAGGCTGGGGTTCCTGAAGCTACACAGGAGCGACAGACAGAAGGAAAAGTCAGATCTAATTTTTCCAGCTTAAACTCATTAGTCTTTGTAACTCTTCCCTGAAGGCCAGCATGAACAGCAAACTCTAGACTCCTTTTTTCTCTCATTCCAGAAGTTTCAGTGGGTCTATTCAAAAAGGCATCATTAGAAAACAGTGTCTAAAAAGGCATTAAAGCTTTTTCAAAGACTCTCTAAAAAGGACAGATGCAGAACTCAGTCCAGCTTCCTAGATCTCAGTGTAAGAACAGCCTGGAAGTTCTGCCTGGAATGCTTCCCCAGGCAGGTGACAGTGCAAGCAGAGCTGGGCACAGTTAGTTCCTGAAAGCCATGGGCAGCAGGAGCAGAGCAGGACACTGAGCACTCACATAAACGAATCTGTGGAATGAGAATGCTAATGACCTGCTAATGCAATCACGGGAAGTGAAATCCCACATGTAAACACTGTCACATTATTGGGGTCGATTAGTCAGAGGCAGAAGGAGGGAGCCTCCAGCCACAGAGAGCAGACTGCTCTCCAGAGCTGTAAATCCTAAGACAACCAAGAGCAGCCTAAAGTGTATCAACAAAGATCTGGGCCAGAATGATTCCCCACAAGGACAATGGAGCATTGGAAGAGGCTGACTGGCAGTGCTGCAGAGAGCCCACCTTAAATTATTTTTTTTAAACTGTTTAGGCAAGTGTTGGTCTGGAATTATGCTGCCTTGAGGCAACAGTACAAGACAGGTGAGGCTGCCTCCAGCTCCAACTCACAGGAATGTACAAGCAAAGCTTCAACAACAGGTGGAGCATGTTTCTCCATTCATCTGCCAAGTCAGTAGGTCTGGAATTAGCAAAGACCAAGTTTTAATAAGCCTGCCACATAAAAAGAGGGCTACAGTTTGTGTCAGGAACAACAGCAATTACTGTCAGTGGATTTTCCTGCTGGAAAGGGCTTGCTCACCACAGCCCTGAGCCCCAGGAATGACCTATGGACAACAGTGAAACATAAGCACAGGTGGGAAGACAGAGAAGCCTACTATGAACTTTGGAATATATTACTGTGCTAGACACACACACATGGGCTCAAAAATATTTCTGACAAAAAGCTGGGAAACTTGTCTGTGCAATTTCAAGTTGGAAAACATTCCATGACTTTAGGCTTCATTAAGAATGTAGGAAGTAACTGTCTACAAAACTGCCAGCAAACAAGAAAACATCATGGTTTGTCTTCAGTGGGTGCTTTTATGTACTTTTCCATGCTTTGAGCGTGCTAGGAAGCAAAATGACATTTTTTCCATTGCTTCAGATACTTCTATTTGAGACCAAGTTCTTGTCTGGGAGTGAAAGCTCCCACATCTTTGGACCAACTTAAACCTCCTCTCTTCCCTCCTATCCCTTTCTCATTCCATTAGCTAAGCAATCTGCAGTGACCAGGAAACCCAGCCCAAAACTTCAGGTCAGCTGAACTTTTCTCAGAGGCGCAGTCTTTGTTTCAAAACTGCCCTCCCTCCTGGCACCTCTGAGGGACACTCGATGAGCTCAGACAGTGAAAGGAACCAAGTGTGGAAACAGCAGGAACCAAGTGTAGAAACAGCAGGAACCAAGTGTGGAAATAGTATGTATTCAAGTTACCCACAGAAGCAATGAAAGAGAAAAGTCACTTACTAGAGAAAGGGGTTTATAAAATAGAAGGCATCTCATTCTTGTTCATTAAATGGAATAGGCAAATACACTAACACCAGTCTGTGGGATTTTGAAAGCCTACTGCCACTCTACACACGAGCAAGTCTTATTCTCAGTTATGAATTTCCTGCTCTCCTACTTGCAACAGCCAACGTGAACACTCAATGTTATTATTCAGTAGAACATAAAAAACACCAAAAGAATTCCAGTAACTGCCTCATGACATAAAAGCAGATAATCAATTACACAAATTGTGGTTAAAGAGAGATTAAATTAGAGACAAGAAAGTTATCAGTAAATATACACAGAACACAGCTGTGAAGGAGATAAAGACATAGAAAAGGCTGATGGGAAATGAATACCAAGATTTAAATGGTAAGAAACTGCTCTACAATGAAACTATTTATGGATTATACACACAGTAAATGACAAAGTTCACCTACTAGAATACAAATAGAGAGTGACTAGGGCAATAGAAATACTGCTAGAAAAAAAATCTACAATAATCAAGGTAATGGATCATGAAGTAATATACATATATCCCCAACAAGAAAATAACCACCAAAATCAAGTATCTTGTTTCCTTTTCTTTTACAGCATGGCTTTCTTGCACAAATCACCTCATCACTATTTAAAAATCCCTCTGAAAGTGCAGAATAAACTTGTTTGGAATTTGGTAGCATCTGCCTGCAAAGGCATCAAACTGCAGCTGTATATCTCTTCTACCTGGTCTTTGCTCAGCCATACAGAAACATAACAAAATTATTTTGGAGACTGACTTATAATACTAATTCAAAAAAGAAACAAACTCAAAATTTCTAGCAGAATTCACATAGCTTCACAATTAAAGCACATCCCTAAGCTCTTCAGACTTCAGTATTTTGTGTTCTGAGTGTTGCTGACCAAAGAGGAGGGGAAGCCCTGCAGCCTATCAGGACAGAAAACATCCCTGGACAAGACAGAAGAGGTCCCAAAGGACTCTGAATGTCCTCATGCTTCCCACGTGACCTGGTCTTGCCAGGTTAATGACAAATATATTGTTGTAGACCCAGGCAAAATACACTTTAGGCCAAAGAGGGCAAATGCCTGTAATTTAAGGTGTGAGGAGAACAACCTCGTGCCTCCCTGGCTCCCCTGTTTTTAACAGGCAGGTGTTCCATGCTCTGCAATGTCAGCCAGCCATTGGAACACCTGTGACTTGCTCGAACCGATGAACATATTTTCATCCACCACTAAGTGGAGCTGTTACCCTGGGAAAAAGAGTTTCTCCATCTCTTCCACTGAGGAGAAATTAAAAAAAAAACGAGGTGGATTGCAAGCAGCCAGTTTTATAGTTTCTTTAGCTCTCAGTAATTTTTGTGGTAAAACTATTAATATATAATTCTGAGGATACTACTTCTGTATCCTCCAATCAAAGAATAAACATCTACCTATGTCACTATTTGGCAGTTCTTGTGAGATGAACTAACAGCACAACTGAGGTTGTGAAGAAGTTCCCACATAACAGAAGATTGCCCTGCACAGCTCAGCAAAGGTGAGAGGCAGAGAGCAAGAGCAGCAGGGAGCAGATGGTCTGCTGCCCCCTCTACGCGGAATACACTGACATGTAAAAAAGCAGGACACAAGCTCAGTCTACATGTCCCATATAAAATCCTGGGAAAAAAATCATCTGCAAGTCACAGGAAATCCAGCTATACCCAGAGGGGCTGGCTGAGAAATACACTGACATTGTTTTATCCACAGCTACTTGTATGGTGACAACTGGATGGAGACTTCCCTGATTAAAATAAACTACTTGAGAAAGAAAAGGAAACTCCAGGAAACAGTAACTAAACTATTTTTTGTGTTAATAAGTGTCATAGGTGAAAATAGAAACTTGACATTTAAAACAAAAGTATAAATAAAGCATTTTGCTTTCAGCCATTTAAAATGTTCAGCTACTGGTGATAGGAATAAACCTTAGCTTTAAACTTTCCAATATTGACAAGAAAAAGAAGCATTTTTAGGTAAAAAAAGATATCATGCAAAATCCATTGCTTCCCCACACTTCAGTGCTCTGTGGTACTATTTGGTAGAAAAGCAATTTCTTTTTTGTTTAAAAACAGCATTAAAATTATGTTACTGAGAAACAGTCCTTAATGAAACTGTATTAATGAGCAATAAACTCTGTCTTGATACCACAATCCTTTAAAACTTATTTGAAGACAAAGTTTCTTTTCAAGGAAACCCTGGGTACAGCAGCTTCCCCTTTTTCAGCCAGGCAGCCCCAGAGCGGAAGCTGCTGCCCGGAACAGAGAAGGGAAAGGAAAAAAGTACTTCATGCAGCCCTTGCTCTGTGCAGTGTCCAGCAGGGCACTTTGGCAAGGCCTGTTGTTTGTGCAGCCCTCAGGAACTCAGCTCTCTTGGAGAAGTTCTGGGAGCTCCTGCCTTGGAGGAGCTGGAGACCCACAGGAGCAGCTTTTGGGTGTTCCTGGTGCACAGGACATGCAGAGGGATCCCAGGGAGCAGCTCACGACACTCCTCACTGATGGTCCCACCTCCCTACCCTGCCCAAATTCCTCATCCATCCAAGGCAAGCAGCGAAGCAAAGCTCTCCCCCAGAGAGTGGCACTCAGGCCCAGAAGGGTGTGCTGCCCTTTGGGACACAGAGATGCCATAACCCAGCTCTGACTCGTTCACTGCCCTGCTCAGACACAAATAATGTGTCACAGCCTATAAAACAGTGAGTCATGACCCAGCTCCAACTTGTTCACTCCATTGCTCACAGCACAGTAATGCAAGGCAGACTGAGGCTTACAGGGAAGGAGTTTGAGCAGTGTAGTATAGCACTCCCCTCTCCTGCATTTTAATTGTAACATAGGTATTTATTTTACAACAGGTATTTTAATAAGCCTTCATTACTACAGAGCTAGGATTTATGGTGGTTCAGCTGCTCAAATTTTATTCAAGACTTTTTCAGCATCTGGACACCTTATAATCTTTTTAAATGATTACATCTTATATGTATAAAAAAACGAAAACAACATTCCAGCTTACATTCTCTATGACAAACATCCATTCCTTGTCTTCAAACTCTTCAGCGTGGGGATCCTAGAAAAACAAACCAGAGAATTTGAGTCTAAAAATAATCCAGGATGCAAGAGATTGCAAAACAGCCATGATTTTCATATACTCTGATTTATCTTTACCCACAGAAGATGCCAGAGAGAAATATTTAGCTAGGATGGAGGCTTTATGGGATGTCCATTATATGATGAACAAGTTGGGGTAAAACTGCCAGTGAGGATTTAATAGAGACTCCTAAAAATACAAACTTGAGGTTGATGCTGATGAAGTCTGTAATTCTGTTTCCTTTCATCCAGCAGAAAAAAAAAAAAAAAAGATAAATCTCTCTTTAATTCTCAAGTTCCACCTCCCAAATAAACAAAACAAATCCAAATCTTGCAGACAACAGTGGAGGGAGCCACTTGCTTCCACCAGGAATGAGAAGATGCTCACCCCACCCTCCCCAGGCCCAGACTCTGTGGGCACAAGCAGAGATCCAAAGTCACAGCTTCAGCACAGCACCTCCTTCCACTGCAGATTTCTTAAATACTTATCCTGAGTTCACAACATTTCTATGGTATCACATGTGAGGATCAGAAAACATTTTCACCAACAGGAAGAAAAATAACAATGAAGTTCATATACTTGGCGCTTTTTTTTTTTTTAATTTAATGAGCTTTCAGTCTGCTGGAGTGGTCTGCATTGTTGTTGTCTGAAAGTAAAATAACATTGGAGAAGGCAGTAAGTCATTCCTCTCAAGCCTCTATCAAGGATCCCACTTTAAACAAAATATTTTTTTTTATAATTAATCATCCAGTCCAAGTTCTGAACAACGGCAGCAAGACTTCTACTCTTGCAAAATAGATTCTCACACTAAGAGAATGTGTCTTGAGTCTTTCCTTTTATATGAAACCTGCTTTTGCTATACCTCAGTCCTATCCTATTATTTCTAGTTACAGGAAAACACTCAATTACTCCTCTGTCCCTGATGTTTGCACTCTGTTTGGAGATAAATGTCACTTCCTTATCATCAGCATTTCCCAGCACCATATATGAGACCCTTCAGCATCTCAGTTTTCTTACTACTATTTGGCAACTGGTCCTGACACTACAGCAAGCCTGACAATTCCATCTTGCTGCTCTAAATTAACAAAATGCATCAAGATACTTTGCTCCCACTTTATATCCATTAGTACCATCCTCCTTTTTTTTTTCCAGAATGCTACAAGCCTCACATTTAATCTTCTTGACTCATCTTACCTTAGTCTTTGCTTTAATCCTTGTTTCACTTCAGTTTTGTTTTGAAGTCAGACAGTAGACAAAGGTACTGTACCACTTTTTAACTAGTTCTCTTTGAATACACAAAATATTTTGTAAGTAACAAGCTTATAGCACCAACAACCAGAGAAAAGTTGTTGTTTGGTTTTTATTTTAGTTTTTCCAGGACACAAAAACTCGGGAAGGGTGCTCCTAACTAAACCTCCTCTTTGGATGAACTACAATAACACCACTTGGAGGATATTACCCATCTCCTCCTGTGCATCCTTCCTCCAAAACCTAGCCAAGTGAGTTTCCCACACAGCCCCCCAATAAAAACTATCAGAGAAAGAATATAAGATGTTGCTAAAAACTTATGTCAAAACTGATGGTTCATTTTTATACATGAGTAAATCTTTTAAGAGGTTTTTTTAAAAAATAGACTAATTTAAATACTGCACATGAGTGTCAAAACATGCTGTACCAGTAACCATAAGGACAGAAGGGCAAGTAGATGCATACAAAATTATACTGAGCTATCTCCATGTTCCAATTAATGTCTTGTAAATATCAGATTATGTAATTATATCTCCATCACATTAATCAGGTTTGTGGAATTCTGCATTATGTAAATAAAGCACAATACCTGTGGGTTTGGTGTATACTATATAAATTCTACAGATGTAACTAACTTTCTGTAATCCAACTATTAAATACTTAAAATTTTTAAGAGTTAACCTGGGGCAATTACCTTTCTGTTTAATTGCTTCCTTTGATACAGCATGAAATGACATAATGAGATTTAATGGGATCATTAACCACTTTATGTTTTAATAAGCTACTCCATAATAAGTGACTCAACTCTTAAATATTTTATCCTGCTCAATTTTTTCCCCTACCTCCCCCAAAAGCTATTAGGACAAGCTTGCAAGCTGACCTAAAACTGCTTCCAAAGTCAGGGTCCAATATTTTATCCCATGTAACAAACAAAACATTCCTTGTTTTGTTTCTGCAAGGCAATCATCTATAAAGCCAAACCAAGCTCTCTGTCAGTGGCAATAAAACTCACACCTCTGAGGGCTACAGAACCAGGTGCTCTGCTGAGTATTTCTGATCATCTGACAGAGCAAAATAACACTGTGCAATGCAAAGACTCCTTCATGTTCAACATTTTAGCATACACTTGAAAGCAAGTTGTGAACGCTTCAGGAAGATAAATGCAGTGTATTGCCCCAAAACAGCCCTTAAAAGCTTCAAGGACTTCTCTAATGAAGAGCCTTACCAAATGTTCAGAGAGTATGAAATATGCTGATATATGAACACTTTGCATATGTGTAGGATAGTTCAGATTTAAAGGCGAATCCAGATTTTTTTTAAAGCCATATTTTTTGTCACTTTTAAAATGTCTTCAGAAAGAGAAAACCCTGAATATTTTTTTAATACATAAGCCTCAGCATTTCCTTTCAACAGACACATAAGTGGCTTCACTCTTCCACTAAAATGCTTTAATCAGAAACCCAAGGAGCAGCACAGAGAGTTGTTTCTAATTAACTTACAACTTTATTAAGTGGTCATGTAAACAGATACTTGTATGATTATCGTTATAACACAGTTTCTTGTATGATTACAGTTATAACACAGTTTCTGTTGTAAACAACATGTTACATTTGGGGCTAACATTTCCTCGTGTAGTCTCCATAACAGGTGTTGTTTTTATAAATCTGGCTAATCTTTCATCTTATTTTGGATTTGAAGACAGTAAATACCAGTTAAAAAAAAACCACAACACCAAATATTTCCCTCACTGGCTAATCTATATTCTCCATTCATTCCCCACATAAAACTCATGTGATGTACCTAGCAAACTGTTATTTGAGGACTATAGCATTGGTAACTATATTTTAGGAAAAAAATGCTACTCCAAAGAAGAATAACTCTGGGAGTAATGGTTATAGCAGCCTTTGGAATGCTCTAATTCTGTATGAAAACACTCTCTGGTGTTTTCAAAAGGGCACGCAAAACTTCACCTCACCTGCAAGCAGATCCAAGTAGGGAATACCTAAAGTCAAAAGTTATAAACAGATCTCATTCCCATTTCCTAAAAGCAAATGATAACGAAAATTACCCAAAAAGATCAAGGAACAAATTGCCTCACATCTGACTGTAACATGAGGGGAGTTGGCAAGAGATTTTTGTTTTTTTGATAATGCATATTTTCACCAGTGTACCACAGATGCAGAACTACACTCCATCCAACATTCACTATGGTCTCACCATTAACTCAGAACTCTAAGTATTAGGGCAAATGGATTGAACAGCTTGTTGTTCCTCCTCATTTTACTATGTTAAAAAACAATCATCATTTTTAGTACCAAGACAGTTGTCTCAGTTTGATGTTCCTTTTCAGCATCTTTAACTAAGTTTTAGAGCCTTTTTCCTCTACCCTTCTTTCCTCTCTTTTTTGTCTCATAAGATGACCTTAGTGTGCCAAAAGTAATACTCAGGTAAGAAGAAAATAGTAGGGAACTGTGCAAGAGACAGGACATCAGCTTTTCTTTGCAATCCCACCCCTTAGCTTCTTTCTGTGACACCATTCTGCCCAGCCACATGACAACTACCCAAAAAGTCAACTCTTCTGGGCTTAGGAAGAGCAAAGGATATGTCAGACACATTTTTCTGTTCTGTGTTGATCAGTCCATCATAAACCCATTCTTGCCAAGGACAAGATCCTTTCTGCAGAGTTTACAAGGTGGTTTCAGATGACTGAAGGTAAACCTTCTGCAATAATTCAGGTTATATTCAGATTTACTTTTGTATTTCTTGTAATAGGAACAAAGGACATATCAGGGGACTGCTGCATTTCCTAATCAGCAGCCAGAGTGGGTAGGGAAGATGTTCAGCCTGTTAGTCCCTTCCTCCCTTCCTTCCCCATGCCTCCTCCCTAAGCACTCCTGGTTTTTGAAGCTTGTCTTTCAATTAGATCACTTCATACCAGCCCTAATCTTCAGTCTTTCTTCTTGGGGAATAACTGCTTAAGGACTGTCACAGTGAATCACATCAAACACTGACAGGGTGTGTGATCTCCCTTCACCAGTGACCTGCAGCAGATGCTCTGGCTTCTCCAGCATCTGTCCTCAGCTTTTGTACTTGCCTGCTTGAAACTGCACAAGACTCAAAATTTGACCCAATTCTTGTTGCTTTCAATGCCGATTACAGAGGTCTGATTAGTCTAGGAAATCACATACAACTGTGATCAGCTTTAATTGGAGCTGCCAGAAAGCAGGGAGCTCTGGGGAGACTGGCAAAAACCTCCCTGTGCATCACCACACCAAGCTCACACCTTCCAGTAAAGCCTCTGGGCTAGAAAGGCAACAAGCACCAAATGTCTTTTCTTTTTTTTTTTTAATATTTTTTAAAAATTAGTCCCCCACTAATCCTTTAAGTTTTTAACCCTTTAATTTTTTGATGTGCAAATGTGCTTACTTCCCCAAACTTATGATTTTTATATCTGACACACAACACCTTGCCTATGGAACTGGTTTCCACTCCTATGGAGTATTCTCCATAGTGTCTGCTCAAGCCCCTGCTCTGAACTGAAATAAGTATGCTCTGAACCTGAACTTGGTCTTGACTTAAGAGAAATGGCCTTATGAAGAGGTTTTGGGCTGATTTGAGTTCTTTTTTTTCCTCCTCTGAGATAGCACATTGGCTTTCATGCAGTGATCCTGCTACAGCATGGCCAGTTATTATTCTATAAAATCAAAGCATGACTGACTTGGGCTTTCAAGAAGAATTATAGGGATTTTTTCTGAGTAATATGTGGGAACAGGAATACTTTCAACTACACAAGCATGCCTTGATCATCTATTTCATTCTTATTTTACTTATAATTATTTTTTGTGTGCTTAGAAAGCTATGCCTTTAAAAATGTCTTTTTCAAACCTTGCAATTAAGAGTTGGTAATGGTCCCTGCGGTTGAAATGGTACATTGGTGTGATAAACCATGTACACTGCTGACAAAACAAGTGTTTTGTGTAATCCAGTGAAGCAAAGTCCATGCTTACTCCTGAAGAACAAACATTTTTGAACAGGAAGTCACTTTGCTTTTAAGCTAGAAAATAATGATGTTGCAATTTAAATCCTCATAGTACAACCAATGTTCATTTAGCTTTACTAAAAGCATTGCGCTTGCCTGGCAGTGAAAATTTCTGGTTTAAAATCTCTCTCAGCTGATAAAGATTTGTGTTTGTATATAAACTTACAGAAAAGTATACAAGTTTTCATATATGGCAGCTAAATTTTGCTAATGCTGGGACCAAAAAATTAACTTCTGGAGCACAACCATGGTAACAAAACAAAAAAAAAGTGGGAATTCAGCTCTGGCTTTTCTGGCATTTGTGAATCTTTCCATGAAAGCACTACAAATTATGGATTTTAAATGCACAATAGGCTTATTGTTTCATGATGTTTCTTTCTCCCCAGTTTGGCTGAAAAAACCCAAGGCATAACTAAACATCAGTGTGGAGCTCAGTAAAGGAAGAAGTTAAACTTTCAGAACAGATGGAACTTTTTATGTAACTAGCACTTCAGTGGCTGGATGGGCAGGAGCTGCAGCTAATCAAGGGAAGCTGAATCAATATATCCATATGATGCTTTTCCACACATGACTCCAGGGCATTATGAAATTTTACCAGCAGCCCAGAATTAATTGAAACAAACAAACAAAAAAGCTTACATTTACTTGAAATTGAAGTCATCGAAAGGAAGGCTGTAATCTCTTCAGTACTTTGCTTGTGCAAGAATTACAAATATGCTGTTGTAAGCAAGGTAACACCCAAAGTAGGGCTGTGCAGATAATGCAGAATATCTCATCTGTTGACTGATCACAGGGACTTTGCTTAGCCAGCTTTCAAGTGTCCACACTGACTACTGGAGAGAAGACTCTTAACATTCTCATCAGCACTTGAAACCTTGACTTATCTCCTAATCCTACCAGCAACACATTTCAACAGCCACTTACGAATGTGCTGCCACTACTGTGTGAATCATTTCCCACAACACATAGCTGTCTGTCTGGAGCCCACTCCTTCCATTCCCAGCAGCACCACTGCACTCATTTGTTATCTGTGATTGCTGCACAGCTCTGTGGGAGAGCCAGCTCCCAGCTCTGGGCTCTGCCAGGGTGGACACGGAGGCAGCAGCTCCCTGAGCTTCTCGGGGTGGTGAAAGCGAGCAGCTCCTGTTTGTTAAACACAGCCAGGCTGAGTGCGGGCACTGCAAAGTGCCAAACCTTCAGCAATCACCCTCCTTTGCAGGGAATTGGCTCCAAAAAGGATTTTTACAGAACTGCAAGATGAGCAGCCTCTTTCTCTGAGCTGTACTGTTTTCAGTCTTTTTGTCCCCTTTCTTCTAGAGGAAGGAACAATACAAGAACCCTGTTTCCAAGTCAGCTGGCAGGCTGCAGAGTGCCACCACATACTTCCCTTCCCACTGCTCCAGTGCTGCCCAGACAATGCAGCAGCTGTGGGACAAACAGCCACTTCTTTTGACTGCCTCTGCCCAGAACCTACCAGCTACAGAAATGCCAGCTCTGTGGGTGCTGGGACAAGTCCCGTGCTGCAACTGAAGCACCACAGAGCCAACAAAGCCATCAGGGCCCAGCCTGAACTGGGCCAACACCATCTTCTGCCTGCAGTTCCCTGCCCCTGAGAGCTGGCTCAGGCAGGCTGCTGCTCTCACACAGCTACAGCACTCCTGGGCATCACACAGCTCGCTCAACAAGCTGCTCTGTGCCCCACGTGCATTCCCTCACAGAGAACAAAGGGTGTTTGGCCACTCACAGGCACTCCTGTTAGAAGAGCTGAAGGATCAATTAGAGCAGATTTTACAGTAAGAGCTGCCTCACAGTGTGATGGTTCTCGATATTTTGATTATAAATCCAATGCTCATTTCCCCAGAGACCAGTGGGTACTACTTACAGAAGGCACAGCTCCTGGGGTTAGTCACACTCCTACCTCTCCTCCCAGACCAATTCTTGTGACAGGTAGGCTCATTTTTGGGGGGAGAAAGAAGACCAGTGAACAGATCTGCCTGCAGAATTAGTGCTGGGTAAAATTAAGCTTTTGTAATACCTGACACTGGCTCCAGAGGCCCTTCCATCCCTCACTAGATAATCCTACCTTCAGTCTCACTTACACAACTAACAAGGCTGCTGTGCTGTTCTACATAACAGAATCCTGAAGCAGTACAAATGTAAGCAAAAAGATGGGATGGCAAAAGAAGGCTGAAAGACACTTTCACTCTAAAGCCACAGTATCACATAGCTGCACCAAAGAGAAATTTTATTTCTCATCCTTCATATAACATCATAATCACAATAAAGATTTCTGTACATTTCTGCTTCACTTTAAATGTTGAAAATATCAAGCAACAGTGCTTGATATTTACAGTGCTGCATAACCACGTTCAGATTGTACAGGCATGTGGCATTGCCACATAATGCTGACAAGTTCCTTAGTCCAAGTAGAGGTCCTTGAAGCAAACAATTTTTGGTAGTGAACTTTTAAATCTCAGTTGAAGACTACATGTTTGCTAAGAAAAGAAACAAGTTTATGATAGTTTATGATCCCTGCCAAACTGAGAAGTTTGTGCTCATGAGTAATCCCAAAGGCAGGAATTTTTTAAAAAGGCTGGGGGGAAGACAACCCTCTTTTTTTAGGTTTAATGAACCAAGTAATAAATTCCCATTCTAAGGCTAATCAGAAGCCAACTCCAAGCTCAGGAAAGTCCCCAAGACAAAGAAATACAAATATTACTAATTAGAAGGAAGTATGTTACTGTTATCCTAGACTGCAAAGGGAGCAGTCAGAAATAAGAACAGCCAGAATGGAGATGAAGGCACCAGAGTAAAGAACGAGGAAGAACTATGGAATGAAAGTCCCAGAAATCTTCAGCCTCCTACACTGTCACACATGCAAAGCTGCATTGTTTATGCAGAAAGGGTCTTGCCCAATGATATTTGGGAAATAAGCTCTAGCATAACTATCACTTCCTCCTCCTACTTCACAGACACACAAATAAGTTTTTTTTAGTAGAACAAATGCAATTCAAAAAATAAAAAATTTCCCTGTACAATCTTATAATTCTCTGTACTACTCAAATACTGCACATCCACTCTTTTAGCTGCAATCACATCAGTGCTGTGGTGTTTGTGTAGCATTCTAAATAATGGGAAGTGAGGAGCTGGATTCTGCTGCAGCAATAGCATGCACTGAAACCCTGAAACTGAACAAGGAAGTGTAGAAATGACTGTGTTATGGCAACTTCTCCCTTCCAGTATTGAAAGGAAAGCTACCAGGCTGTAAGCCATGCCAGGTCCTTACACATGTACTACGTGCACAGTTACACATGTGCTGGACTCTGTGCCAATGGCTCACCATAATCAGCTCAGTGGGTATTTCTGTGTGTTAACTGAACTACAGAAGTCAGCTTTGGCAGGGAACAGACCATCCCTCTCACCCAGACCTGAACTGAGGACATAAGGCTGGGCAGTTAATGACATAAAACCAGCGAGATTAGACCTTGTGACTATAATCTGGCATTTCCAGAGGGAAACTTTCATGTGTTGTTTAGGAAATATAAAGATTATGCTTTAAAGAAAACATACCTTGAAGAGAGTCACAGTAATTTCAACATTTTCAGGTACAGGCCACACCACCAACCCACGGTATGGGTTCTTGATTCCAGGCTGCCAGCTGTGTGCCTAATGGAACAAAAATACCCATTAGAAAAGTGCTGACTTGACTCCCACAGGACCCAGGGCTTGCAGGTAAAAGTAACATATCACTGACTCCAAAAAGGCACATCCCTAAACCCGTGGCTCTTCTGAACACTTCAAAGGACACAATTAAGAATGACAGTAAGGAAACTCTGACCACCAGCAGTCTTTTCCATTGAACTAAAGCTGTTCTTCACAAGTTCCTAAATTCAGCTTTTTTATTATATAGCACAGGTCAGGACACTCAGGGCCTTGCAAAAATTAAGGCTGTAGGGTCAGAACTTCTGTAGCAAGCTGAGCTTTATTTTGGGTACAACACATAGTGCAGGTCTAATCACATTTATACATAAATGGAACAAGACATTGTACTTGAGGAAATGGAAAACAATGATTTTTAATGCTACTAAAACATTTAAACTTTTAAGAATTAATAATGTGGAGTACCAACATCTAGAAAACATAACAAAAAACCCAACAGTTAAATAGACTGAGAACCTGCCTACCTTTGAGCATCAGTTTGGATTAGTGCATGGCCTGTATTTACATTTCAACAGCTAGTCCCAGAAAACACCATGTGTGAGCATTCCTGCTCTGGTTTGGAATAAGTATGCCTTTTTCCAAGCTCAACCTAATCTATTTTGTGATGCTGTAAGACAAATGAGGGAAGGATGCTGCTGCAGAATTGACAGCTACAGAACCAGGGTATTATTAGAAACATTTGGAAGTTTTATCAGGAAAGACTGTACAATCTATTTACTGTTACCTGAAGCAAATTAACTTGGCTATTTTTCTCCTTTTTTTAATTCTAGAGCATCACTCATTGCAATTTCATACTTCTTCCAACACTCAGAACTTCAGATTCAGACTGTCTATTAGAACATATTTTTGCTTCAATAAGGTTAGCAGGGCCTGTGACTCAGGTTTTCTGGGGCCTTAAGGTAACCTGGGTAACTGTAAGGATGACTTTGCTGTACCAAAGTGGGAAAGACAAAGCTGAAGAAGCAGTCCCATCCCTCTAGAGGCAGCAGCTCTCTGCCACTGTAGTAGGAAGTGCCAAATGTTGCCAGTTCTCCTTTGGTTTTATCACAAATTTTTTTCTCTTTGATGTTCTGCCTGAAACCCCAGCTCCCAAAGATGCCTAATTAGATCAGATTTTTCAGTGAGTGTCTGTGCTTTGTGTTTGCAGAGCGGCAACTTGGAGCTTCTAAAAAAAGGGAATTTTAAAATAAGAGCAACTTGAAAGAAGACAATTTCTACTGGTTTTACTCCACAAATTTCAGTCTAATCTCCTCATTCTAAAGAGGGCCTGGATGCATTTTCTGAATAACAGAGCAAACAACCACAAATAACACAAACAAAACATATATTTTACAAGCAAAAGGTATTTTGTGAGCAGCAAAACACAGCACAGCAGATGCCATTACTAGCACAGGCACTGGAGCTGCAGCTTGTGTTCTATCCCACAGAACCCACAGCCCCCTGCATCACTCCCAGCTTGCCCACAGAGATCCTCAGGAGACACAAGGCAGTGATCCAGAGCCAGGCACAAGCTCATCTGCCAGGTCCCCTGGGAGCACCTTGTAAAATCAATAACCTCTCCTCCATAGGGGCACTCCATTCTTTTTCCAGGTACCAGTTTGCACAAAAATAATTGGAGCTCATGGTGTGTCTGAAACCTGTGCTTTCCTGCTGGGTTTGGCCAATACTGAAAATCATGTCAAACTTTTGCTGTCCAAGGTCCAGGCACTGCCAGCCTGCTCAGTTGAGGATCACTTGTTCCATCTATTAAAAAAGCCTAGAAAATGAGCATTCAGTGGTGCAGTCACCACTTCACTTCAAGCCCTTTATCAGCATTTCCTCCCACCAAGAAAGTCAGTGAGACACAATAAACACACAGGGATATAGATGTTTTTCTGTCACTGAAAGCAACAACCAGGAGACAAGTTCTAACTAATGAGCTTTTAAAGCAAAGCTGCTCTGTGATCATGAATGTTATCAAGTCCTCCTCTGGCTTTGAAAAATAAACACTGTATCACATAAACAGCATGACAGTAAAAGATAACATCAAAAGGACTGTCTGGGTTGTTGGGAAGGAGAAATGGAAAAGGAAAAGCAAATCCAGAGAAACACAGAGGAGTGGCAAATGACAGTAATTTAAAATTAAGATGCAGAGTGTTATTCTAATGCAACATTTTTCATGCCAGGCACCTCTATGCTGCAGTTTCTTCAAGGTACATCTGGCCTCTATCAAAAACCTTTTCAACTCCCAAATTATAAGTCTTTACTTGGAGCTGGATCAGGCCACTGCTGCGGGTGACAAGGACTCGCTGTCAGGGCTCAGCCAAGGAGATGCTGCAGCTGCACAATACATTTCCACCCTAATCCCCTCCTTAACTCCATTTTCCACTGGGTGTTTGTGCCTTTAGACCCACTTCTTCCTCATTTGCTACTGGTCTTCACCAGCCATCTCCCATTGTCCTGGAAGTCAAGGCAAGGGCAGCTAAGCACAAGTGACTTCCAGCAGCAGGTGCCTCACCCACAGCCCTGCCCTGGCCTGACCTGCCTCCAGACCTGAGGGATGGGAGCCATGGTCTGGAAAGAGAAGCAGGAGTGCTTTGCTGCATTTCAATGCAAAAGGCAACTCTTTCTTTTTTCTGCAAGTGGAACATGAGAGAAAACAACATAGCATGAAAGCTCTTTTAAATCTGGAAACAGGAGCTACAGGATGGGCTGCTGAAATCTCCTATAAATAGAGTAGGGCTGTGAATGACATTGTCCAACCTACAGCATTGCTCTGACACAAAACTGATGACTGGGAGAGGAGGAAATCTCTTAAAGAAAGGCAGTGGAGATGAACCCACAAAACTTGCATGGGCACTTCAGGCTATCCATTTTTCTCTTTAAAACAGCAGTTCCAATCCAGGCAGCCAGCTTTGCAATCCACCATGTGTGATGTGAACGTCACTTCTGTTTTGCTGTGCTTGAACAGGAATGACAGACTTGATACTACATTATTTCAGGAACCTGCCCTTTCAGATGCTTCATCTCTTTTCTGCTTTCTTCACTTCCACCTTGCCTCATCCTGTTGTGCAGGATAATTTCATGTTACTTTTCTGTAAGATGCTAGAGCTGACTATAATATTTTGAGTCTGCTGTAAATTATGGAACAGTTTATATTTATGAATAAAAAATATGTTCTTATTGCCAAGCTGTCAATACTGGGTTTTAAAAGCAAAACTCATCTGAAACAGACCCACGATTATTCCTCACCTGCAGCCATAAGAGGGGCTTTATTGTGAGCCAGCAAACTGCTGATTTTCTTTTCCTTCTAAATTTTTTCCCAGCTGCCTGTGACCAGGCCAGCTCTGCTACTTCTCGGTGTGACAGGCTGTTCAGGGCACAAGAAGCAAGCAGGAGCTCAACTGGCTCCAGTAGTGCTTAGGGCAGCTCAGCTTGTAAGGATAATCCCTCTTCTTCAGTGTTATCCAGGCAGAACACTTAGACAGAAAAAGAAAAAAAAAAAAAAAAAAGAACTCAAGAGGAAGAGCTGACATTAAGCAGCCAGATCCTTCATCTGGTGCCTCCATGCCAGGAGTGTGGCTTTGGAACATTGGAACACCAAGGATTTGCTCCATGTGATGCATCCCACCAAAGTCATTCACCATCCAAGACAGCCAGAGCTGTATATGGCTGTTAATGGACCTACTGGAAAAAGAATGGACTGGGAAAAGCTGCCAGCTCCCTCACATGAGAGGAAACCAGCAGCTTGTGAATGGCTTCTTCTTGTCCTTCTGTAATTCAGCGTCACAAAGGGAGACAAATTAAAGGCCATACTCCAGACTACAGCTTGCATCCCCCCCATGATCATCTTGAAATCCCTGTGCTTGGCCCACCAGTTAAAAAGGCTGGGCACCAGAACAACGCTCCAGTCACACTCGTGCCTTGGGATGCCGTCCAAAAAACCCAGCACGTGCCAAAGAAGGAAGTTCAAAGCCCTGGAAACTGCAGGCAGCCTTTGATCAACACACTGCTGTCAGTGCCCCCTTAGAGCAGACAAGGAAAGCAGGGGATCCCCACAGGTCTCCCCATGAATGTCTCAATTCACCAGCAGGCACACGGGTTACAGCTGTGCACATGTGTAAAGCTACAGAAACACTGCTGAGCTTGGGGAACCAGCAAAAACTCATCTCCACCACAGCTTCTCTAGGACTGGGCTACCTCTTCAAGCTTGATTTCAAACACACACATTCATGACATACATGATGAATACATCATGTATTAAATACATGAATCATGCTATTTGGTTCACCAGATCTTGCCTTATTCACCATCCACAGTAGATGATGCTCAGATAAAGAGCCTCTTCCCTGTTTCTTCAATCAGTTTCTCACATCATCTATAGGGTTTCTTATTAGAAAAAAAAAAAAAAAAAAAAAAAAAACAACCAACCAAATAAAAAATCAAAGCCCAGACAAATAAAAAAAAGCCTGAACACAGCGTTATTTTTCTCATCATTTTCTGAAACAACCATCACTGCACCTCAGAATGTCACCACAAGTCAACTTTGTGGACTCCCAGAAAAAAAAAAAAAAAAGAGTATTAATGACCTCCAGTTTACAGTCAGGGATTACAACCACAGCATGATCTTGTAAGTAACTTTACTAAAAAACTGAGAAGCTCCAGGAATGGCATTATTGAACTGTGCTGGTCCCAGACAGTCATCAGCATGTCAGGGGCACAACGTGCCTTTGGAACTGCAGCCCAGCAGGGACAGGCAGGGCTGGCACTGGGCAATAAAGTAGCCAGAAAAGGCAACAGATTGCCAAAGCCAGCAAAACAGGTGACCCAGCTGCTGCTCTATTGATGGAAGAACCTTGGAAAAATGCTGGCCAGGCTGCTGCTGAGTATAAGAGATTCCTTTTTCTCCCTGTCCCTTTGCTTCTCTTGGCTCTTACTTCTCACTGCCCAAGTTCTTTCCCTTTTCTCAGCATTGTTCCTTCTCCTTTGTGCTTAAACAGTTTTTGATAAACCTGCAACAGAAGTGCTGAAATCACAGGCAAGGCCCCTTCTTTCAGCTTTGATACAGAAAGAATCTTTGAAGAATAATTCTGTAAGGCTCTCAGAAGCAAGTGCAAATTTGATTCTTCAGAGGTGTATAATTCAACCATAAGCCCCTGCACGTTCACAGGAATAGCAGAAAGTACCTCCTTGACATCACAGCAACATCTGTTTTCACATTGAAATTTCTTACTTCAAAGCCTGGAAATTTGAGAGCACCTCAGTGAAATGAAGGTAATTGTATTTTCAACACGTTTTTCCCTTGCTCTACTCTACAACAAAGACATTCTACCACCACCCAAGGAAAAAAAAAAAAAAAAAAAAAAAGAGTGAGAGAGATCCAAAAGCCCAGGGCCTGAAACCTGGGCAGACAACTTTCCAGTGTGCCAGGGTACTGAAGAAGAGTTAAACCTGTCCATGGCTACAAGCTGCACTGTCTGTAAACCATGGATGCTGAACAGCATCTAAATAAAGCTTGAAGAGTGCACCTGGTTTTGCAAACAGACAGCATTTGCACCTACAGACAGGTGACTCCCACCCTTCTCAAGCTGAAAGTTCATTTTGGTTCTAGGACTGCACAGCAATTCTGCCAAGCACAGCAAAATTGCAAATCACCATTTTATGTAAACTCCTGGCACACACAGTGGAGATGCCCAACCACACAGAGCCACCTTGTCCTGACACATCTCATGAAATATATTGAAATTACACTTGCCCATGGAGAGCAGGGCCCAAAATAGAACTGTAAGTAACTTAAATCTGCATTAAGGTCAGTAACTGCTGGATGTATTTAAGGTCTTGTATCCATCCACCCCTCAGACTGCTATTTATATGCTCTTTCAAAATGAGTGTTTGCTTTTCATTTGCAACACTTTGAAACCTACTGTAATTCAACATATCTACAACTCCTATTCTGTGTTTCCCACAGTAAGAAGAAAAATAATCAGACTCCTGCACATAATGCCTCTTATTATTTCTTTTAATAAAGGAACCACTGTAGCTTATTTGGAAAAAGAGCATGTGGGGCAGGAAGCATATGAAAATCATGGAAACCCACAAAAACAAGGGCTTCAAAGGACATCAAGAAGTCAGCTTTCAGCTCAATGGCATTTTAAAATTGTTATCAGTTAGAGCAGGCATCCCAGTGCTCATCCAGAGCTCCATCTTCCAGTTGCACGACATTTTTGCTTAATACAACTCTTGTACTTTCCCAGTACAAAAGAGACACAGAGCTACTGGAGAGCATCCAAAGGGCCATGTTTGTGAGCTTGTGAACTGTCTGCTGGTGATATGCCTCATTAATGATCTGAAAAGTTCAAAAAACATAACCTCCAAAAAACTCTTCACAACGTCTTTACAGTAAGGTAAAACCTCGTCCCTCCCTTCCTCCCTCTCAAGAAGCTGAAAACCAGACAATTATTAATGCTTTGTACTCATTGAACCCAGTGTCCACCAAAAATAAAATAAGAGGAAATATTCATTTGACTTGCTTCCAGTAGAGCAATTAGATGAAACAAGTATGTTGAATAAAGTATTTTGCTGGCAGGATGACTAAGAGATCAAGAACATTTATTGATCTACAGTTTTTGACCCAAACAGCTCAAGTCACATCATCTACCAAAGCTTTAAAATTAACTCTGTGCTCTGCCCACGTTTCAGGGCCACTCAGCCTCTTTCAAAGCACCTTTGTGGGATCTTACTAAACATGATTTAATCAGCCAAACTTTTCTGAGTCTCAGGTTTAAATCTGCCAGTTTATCCAAGAGTTGCTTCTACTGCCTGGTGACGAAAAATGAGGACATATCATGGAATTTCATGGCCCAGCTGAAAAAAACCTTCAAGCCCAAAAAGCTGAGCTAATGCCAGAAAATCCTGTTGCCTCAGGGAAATGCTGTCATTTGGATCCTATAAAATGACAGGCAGAAACCCATCAGCTCACAAAACCATGCTGGACTTCTGTTACAGTATCTCTTTCTGAACATATTTTGAACCCCAACAAAACAGTCATTTATGACAAATACCTTGTTTTTCACCAATCTTTTCAGGGTTACAAAGCTTGTGCAAGCATTGCACTTACTGTTTGATATAACTTTTATCTCTCTGTGCAACAGAAACTAAATGAAATTAATACAGAGAAGTTGTCATAGGGTGAGCCACATCAGACATCAGTTAGTGACACCAGCACTCACTGCCTAGATACACACTGTGCTATAAACTCAAAGGAATTTGGGTTAGGTGATGTTTCAGGAAACAGGAATAGTCTGGCTGGCTTTGCTGAGGACTATGGAATAGGAACAGGTACCAGACTGAGCTCACACCCTTGTTTACTCATCAGGTAACACCTTTGGGTTTTCATAACCTGAAGCAGAATACTGGATGCACAACATTTAGTTGTGCAGTCAGGAACCAGTCTTTATCTAAAACAGCCTAGAATAGCTTATACCTCAAGTTAAAAGACAAAATACAACAAATATGCATGACAATCAGAAAAAGGGGTTAGAAAAAGAGAAGTACCAGTAAAAAATAAACCCAAAGCCTCTCCTGAGTAGAGTAGAAAACCATGTATCACATTTTCTAAATATTTAAGCTCTTCAACACAATTATTTCAAGATATCTTCTCTATCATGAATGCCCTCTCTCCACTATTACAGAGTTCTTTAAAACATCATATTGTGTTACACAAATACACACAAAAAAAGAAAAACAAGCTTATACCATCATTTTTTAAACTGAAGTGTCAAAGAATTATTACAACTTCCAAACTTTCCTCTCTGACAAGATCATTTGCCATAAATCCAACCAGGCTAAGAGGCCACAGCATGGGGAAAGGCAATGAGGGAATGAGCAAGTAAGCCCAAGTCATCTCAAAGAGAAGAGGAGATGCTAAAGGGAAGGGAGGAAAACAGCATGCACCCCTGTCCCCATGAAAGACAAACTTGATCAGTGTCCAGAGACTGGAGAGACTTCACTCAGAGCTTCCCGTTCCTCAGGCTACCAAGTTATTAGTCATGAAACACAAATTTACAGGTTTGCCCACAGTGTTTGTAGAAGATGTAAATATTCACTTCAAAGACACTCTGCTGGGCTGAAAGACCCTGCTTTTATTCTTTTTTATTTGTAGCATTTCAGGTTGTGAAATAGCCTCTTATTCAGGCTTTATCTGCCTGTTGCAGGGATGTCAGATTCTTTATTACTTTTTTTTTAATTAGTTGGGGCTTTTTTTTTTATACACTTCTAGTAGAGAAACCAATTCTCCTTTCTAATTAGGTGTAGCAAGTAATAACTGAATTGAACTGACAGTGATATAATTCTGCTAAACAACCAAAGCTGAAATCAGAGTTAAGAGTTCCCATAAATTAGCACTGACATCAACAGCAGTTCACTCTGAACTTTATGGATAAACTGAATTAAAAAGAAAAGTCAACAACTAAAATACTTCTCATTTATTTATTTGGCTGCTCCTCACTTTCAGAAAAACAGTCCCTCAAACCACTGACCCTGTTTGTCACTCAAGTTGGGAGTTATTAAGGAATCAACCAACCTTAGAGGATTTTCTTCTGCTTCTTCTTGTCCAAACCACCACTAGTTTATCTGGCTGCCTGTTGAAGATAAGGAAAAAACAGCTTAATATACAAGAAGATCAATATGTAAACAGTTTATATTAAAACTCTTGCAACAGGTAATGACATCCTTAGTGGATAACATGCTCTCTTAAAAATAGCTCATCTAAAAACCACTCTCAGCACCAGCCATTTAACAGGAAAAATAATGTGTATTTATAGAGACAGGCTGTCCTCCAGTCCACCCAGTAATGTCATCATTATCCTCCTGCTCTCCTTGCCTGTGGATGTTTCCCCAGAGCCAGCAGCACATGTGAGCAGAAACTCTTCCATGGGGCAGAGAACAGGATCCAGACTCACAGACACCTTGGAAACATTCCAGTACCCAAAATAAACATTAATGCAAATTCCAGCTTTAATTTCTATGCAGATATATTGAAAAGTTACATCTAAGTTGCAAAGAAAGCAGGTAATTTCACTTTTTCTTACACAAAGGATTATTTTTCTACTTCAGTACCACAAAGAACAAGAGAATCAAGTCCTGTATTACTCCTCAAAATCTCCTTGGACAATGACAGGCAAATCAGCACTTCCTCAACTTATACTCCAAAGGATAAATATACTGAAAATCAGTGTGGTTTCCCAAGCAATTGTTTATTTGCTATTTGCAATGAATATAGATGAAAACCTCAATAAACAACCCTTCCAGTACAAATTACTTTCTCTTCAAATTTCCTAGGAGTTATTTATTGGTTAACAGTTTACCCTTATTATATCTGCCTTATTGGTTTTACAGTTGTGTCTGAGTGATTTTTGACACTGACTTAACTTCCAGACTTCCCATCCTCCCCCCATGATACACTTAAGTCCCATTGTATGATGACCACACTTCTGGTCCCACTTCCAGACCTGCAACCCTCTTGTGCAGACTCCTGACACCATTCCAGCTTTGTTTTCTGGCTGATGACCTGAATTCCATCATGAAGCCCAGCTGTAAATCCACCCACAAAGGATTTTCAATGGAGTCCACATCTCCACTTGAAAATACTAAACCTGCATGTGCAACTCTGCCTGGAAAAAAATGTTACACAGATTTTTGAGACACCAGCGTAAGAATCCTTGCATTTCTAAAGCCAACAGCAAAACAAATCAGAGTGGGGGAAAATGGGTGTAGCCAAGAAAAAGTTAAAGCACAATACATTCAAATCATTATTAAAAATGCACCCAAAATCCCCCACACAAATATTCTGAGTAAAGGCAGTGTTCCCACTGCTGTTTCATCACAGGCAGACTACCTACTTAATAACAAACTTTTCAAATGAAACCCCAACTGGTTTAATAATCATTTTAGGCACTGAAGTGCTGGCCATATTTCCTTTCATACATACTTTTCCATTGAGCTGTTGATCATTTCTGCATGTTACAATAAAAGCAATACCTCACCCATGATTCACACTTAAACCCCACCAGAACTAAAGCTCTCCCAAAAAACTGAGCTACAGGCAGATCCTGCAAAGGAAATGAGGACACAAGATTTGTTTGGCTTGGTTTTTGTTTTTTTTTTTTTTTTTTTAATTGAAAGTGAAATAATCTGTATTTTAAAGTGTACATTCACTCAGCCTGTTGGACTTCAAAGCTCTTTGCTCACTTGGTGGTGGGTTCTCATCTTTGGCTTAGAGCAGCACCATTTGTGGCACCAGGGAAAAACAACACACCGCTAAGCAAAGCAATCCAAACCCACACCAGAACATTTCCCAGTCCTGAGGAACTCCCTCTGCCAGGAACATACAGAAATGCACTAACATGAAAAAGCCAATTAAAGTTTTAATTCAGGCTGAGAGGACCAAGCCATGCTGATGGACAAGCAGGAGCAGCATTTGCTCCCCTCACTTCTCTCCCCTATATATTTATTTTGTTAAGTACTGAGCACAATTTGCTCCTTCAGCTTCAAGTATGAGAGAAATTCACATCCAGAGGCACTTTACCCAAAAAACCAAAACAACAACAACAAACCAACAAACAAACAAACCCAACCAAAACCAAACCAACAAAAACCCCAAGGAAGGTCACCACAATAAGGAGACAGAAAATTTAGGAAAATGGAACAGGATGAAAAGGGAAGAAAATACCCCAAAGGATGAGTGTCCCCTCTCTGTACACCACATGAAACCTAACAAAAAGCACAGCAGTTCTTCTAAGGGATTTTCTTCAAGGAAGTCATAAATCCAACAAATCTAAAATATCTTCAATTCATAGAACTGTTTGACTAACAAAACCAAGAGCAACCTTTCCTCCCACAATCTGTTCCTAGCTCTCCTATGGCAATATACTTCTAGAAGAAAAAGCCAGCTCATATTTTAATCAGCAATTTTGCATTCAAGGTTATTAATGATATCTCAGTGCTAGGAAATGGCCGATATCACATAATGCACATTGCCAATTGAAAGCATTAGGCAATATTTCCTACTTCAGACATCTCCCTTCCTTTAACATCACAAACCTCAGCTGCTCATTAGTCAATAACCAAAGCAAACAAAATCACCTCTGAAGAATTAGTCTGGAGACCAGTTTTAGTATCCTTTATGAGTTTACTTATTGAACTTGGATATCATTCCAAATACAAAATCCACAATCACAATGCTGCAAACGGAACAAGTGCTAATGGTCAGCAATAAAAAATAATAATAATTTCCTGTGCTGCACAAATGACATTTCTCATTTCTTTAAATCCAGCAGCTTCCAGTCAGTCACTTATTCAGCAATGCCAGTGTGCCTAAAGCAGGAATAACACACTGCTTACCTTAAGAGCATGGATTTGGAGCAGGGGAAGAGAACTGGGTTTTAGCTGGACAGTACATTTCCCCACTAAGTAACTGCATCAATCCATCAATTCAACACCACTGACCTTTCAGCAGCAGTGTTTAATACTGTTCTGGAGCCTGCCACCATTGCCTTGGGGGTGCTGGGCACTTCCCTGGCAGGGGGAGCCAAAGGAAGCCATCAGCACTGGGACATCAGGGACTGCCACTGGGACGAGCATGGATCCAGTGGCAGGGGTTGAAGGATCCAGCTTGGATCCAGAAGACAGCATTTTTAAAAACTTACCATAAACCTGTATTTGGTATTTACTTGTTATTGTGTGGTTCACAAAAAAACTATTCCTGAAGAAAGGCAATTCATAGTAGTAAATTTATTTTATTATTTACAAGTGAAACTTAGCAAAGAAGCAAGGAAGATTAATTTCAAAGTTTGTGGCTCAGAAAAAAAGATTCACCTCTGCCCTGCATACTAAACAATTAAAATGGGATCCAAATTACAAAACACTTTTAATTCAAAACCAAGCCTGCTTTTCCTATGAGATGGAAGCAATGATTTTGGTACATTCCATTTTCCCACTGAAACAACCAATTAAAAAAAAAAAATAAAGATAAATACTGGAATCAAACTTTGCCATATCCTCATCTATTAAATAATGTAATAAAAACATTCTGCATACTGGAAACGACTGACATCTGATCAGCACCTCATACCCTACAAATTTTACTGATTGAAAGGCAGTTGTGCAAGATTCAAGGTCTTCTGCGTGTTGGCCTGACCATTCTAGGAAGTGTTTGGCACAATATTTTGATTACAGAACTCTCCAAACATCACTTGTAAAAGAAGGACATGAAAGGTATCAGTCTCCTGTGAACTCTTGTTTTGTAAACCTTTGAGCAGAAGCTGATAACATTACCCAGGACATATTTCTCCACTAAACTTACTGTTCAATGACAAAAAGCTATAGAAGTCTTGGGGTTAGAATCTGCTGTTGCAAAGAACTGCAAATGCACTTAACTATAATTCAGACCACTGAAGCCAACAGCAAAACCAATGATTAACAATTTTTTGGTGAAGGGTGGGAAAGCAGGTAACAGGATTTCTTAGTAGAAAGGTACCACTACATTTCATAAACTCAAAAACTGTTAAATGCCTGAAATGTACAAGGTACCTTTTCTGTATGTACCCCACATGGCACAGCCTTGCATGTTTGTTTTGGCATCAAACTGCCTAAGTGTTGGGTTTCGTCTTCCCCTCTCCTTTTCTTTCTTTTTCAGCTGAGCTGTTTTATTTTTACTATGTTTGATTTGAACTGCATTAATTAGTATGGGCTGCTAGATTACTCTTGTGAAGCAAGCTTAAAAGAGTATAATTAATAAGAGAAGCACCAGCGTTAGCACAATAGCATGCAGATGCACCTATTGAAGGATAAAAATAATTACTTAAGGACTAATGTCAAAGTACTTCTGATAAGAATTTTTTTTTAATAACCTTTTGTCCCTTCTGCGCTGTGCATCCCAGCATGCCATGCACAATTTCCATCCATTAGGGACCAATCCTCCCACTCCACTAGCACAGCTTTCTACATGGCTGCTGAAACACCACCAAAGCTCTCTAATGGTCTCTTTAAAATAAATGTGGTTGGTTCTATAGCACCATTAATTTGGGATGAACATTGCTTTTCCTCATTTTACAGCTAATTACTTTGAAAAGCACTCTTTACAGTGCAGTCTTCTGCACTAGGTCCTGCCCTATTGCCATGTATTACCATTAGCCAAGGAACTAATCAGGCCATGGCCTTTCACAAGCCTTGTGCTGAGGTTTTTTTCCCCTCAGAGTTTCCTGTTGGTCACCATCAATGAAATTTCCCAGCTGCCTACAGCTGCATGCAGGAAGTGCAGGCAGATACTGCCAATGCTTTAAACAGGCCCAGAGACACTGGAGGAATGATGTCAGGCTTTGATGCATTTGCCAAATGAGCCCTCTTGCTGAGTGCGGGTACAGCACCGATTGCAAGAGCCAGAGACATTGAGAGAATAAACTGCAGTGCAGGTAAAACCCCTCTGAGGTAATTAGAAGATGAAGTACATTACAAGAGAAAGTTGTGCAGTTCAGGAAGGGGCTTGGGGTCTTCTTCCCCACTTCACCTTAACTTCCATGGTGGAAGTTAAGGACTCCTGGGTAAGGCCTGTGCCATCCCACAGAATTATGTCAGACTATCGGAGCTTCCCCTCAACACAATTTATTCTGGACTATGCACCAAGCCCCTAAAAAAAGGCAGAGTTTGCTCTTCTATCATTGAAACCATTCAGTAGTTTTAGCAAGCCTGGGAAATGTCAAAAGAGAAATCATTAAAACAGGGAAAGCAAGAGGACATCACAGCTGAGATCCATCCACCTCTACATCTTCACTTTTTAACACAGAAAATTCCTCCATTTCTTCCCACCAGAGGTCTCTACAGATTTTTCCAAGACTACACAAGCCCAATGAAAGACCAGAATTCGCCCTGGGAAGTGAATTTTCCATTTTTTAACACATCTGCTGCTAAACAGACTGGCCTCTACAAGACCTACATCTCAAGATTATGCTTTGCTTTTCAAAAGAAGCTCTAGTCTGGCTTTGCTTGGTTTATACAAAATAGGGGAAAAGCAAGACACTGACCTATTTTACGAGTGCAGTCAGACCTACTGAATCTGCACAGTGTCTGTCTGCAAGGCTGAGAGTGGAATGTGTAGTATGTACTGCTGATTACTTGATTTTCTCGAACCAAACACAAATGAAATCTGTAGGATGAGCTCAATTAAACAAAACCCAAGTTCATCTATTATTCAGAAAAAAGTGACAAGGGCAGATTTTACTTCATTTTTCAAAGTGTTATTGCGGCAAAAAACCCTCTGCAGAACTATCTAGCAAAGTCTTGTCTTAAAGCTTTTTGCAACAGAGTTTTACAGTGCAGAATACACAAATTGACCCTAGTCTTCAGAAATTGTGTTTTTTACATCCTTTAGGCAGTAACACAAAGATGCCTTGCCAAGTCCCTGAATTTTAGGTCCCATCCAGCTGCTCTCCACGTGGAAGCTTTCTTTGCCTGGTCCAATTCAGCCTGGCTGTCAGCAGGAGGGGTTCAGTGCTGCAGGATAAGGGCCACGTGGGTTCCTTATCTCACTCTGGCACAATCACTGACACTCCCCTAGACAGACATCTACTCCAGCAATGCTCAATCCACACGTTTACCCCACACAGCTGTCCACACCAGAGCTCACAAACACCACCCAGCACTCCATACCTAATGATGCCTAAATAACCTCCTAAATAACCAGGAGCTGCTCCAGGAAAGCTTGATGGTGACACCGACCAGCCAGTTCTGTTCAGGCTGACTGGCAGGGAGGAGCATGGGGCCATTCAGACAAACCCTGAATGGAAAGTATTGCTTTACAGTGGAAAGTTCACAGGAAGGAGCTGCCATGAGCCAGATCTTTTTCAGATGCCTGATTTTCCTTTTTATGCTCTTTTGCCAGAACACTTGGTCTACATTTTAACAGTAAAAAAAAAAACAAAAAAAAAACAATGCTTTTTTAAAACAAATAAAAAAAAAGAACAAACTCTGTGTTTCAAGTTGGTAGGTTGCTCCTCCTGAGCAGAGCAGGAACTCCACAAACCTGCCTGCACCGCCCGCCCGGGCCTGACCTGCTGTGAACTCACTGTGCTGCTGATCCCCTTCCCTGCGGAGCTGGGCCTGACAGCTGCCACGTGAATAAACACAAAACAGACAGGAAAAAACCCCACTATTTCACCTCGGGCACAACAGTGCATTTCGAAGCTGGCCTGAGAAGGAGAAGGGCCCGACCGTGTCCCTGCTCTGGAGCCCCCCAGCACCTCCACATCCCTCCCATCCTCAGCAGACACCGCTGGTCAGCGCTGCCCCTCTCGGGCTCACTGTGCCATGGGACAATAAAACACCCGTGACAGCAACCCAGAAACAGCTCTAGCAAACTGAGCAAGGAATTCTGAATTCCAGTTCCATCTCCTGTCCTCACTGACTATACAGCATCCAGAAAATTTCAAGACAGACACTGAGCAACATCACCTCCCTTTGATTTTAGTCCTACTCACACCTCTACCTACAGACCAAAAATAATCTCTATACAATAATGTGCATGCATTACTGAAGATGCCCAGTTGAGTGTTACCCCTTCTTATTCTGAAGCACTGAAGTATAACTGCTAGGTGCATTCTCATGATAAGAAGTATTAATAAAAAAAACAATTAAAATGAAACACTTTGACTGACAAATGCTGCCTGAAACACAGTTTCAGCCCATCAAAAATGCCCATACAAACCATACTTTTTGTACTAAAAATATGCAAGAGACTTTTTGGCACACCATTGTCAATTTTAATCAGACCCTACTCTCTTTTGCATAATTTATTTTTGTGTCAAATAGTATTCAAAGAGAAGGCTTTACTGGTTTTCAGTCTGCAAAAACCAGAGATTAGAAACTATTTTTCTGTCATTCCTGCAGAACAGAAAATTGTATCTTGCACCAAAACCACAGTTTCAGGAACATCAACTATTCACAACAGACACTTCCTTCTCCAATTTGTCTAAAATATTTAAGAAATTCTGCATAGCCTACCATGAGCAATTAAAGAGAAGGATGATCTTTGCTGCTCTTACTGCCTGGGCAAGTTTGGCATTTACACACAGACACATGAACAAAGGTTTATACTCCTGTTCCACAGAAATTCCAATGTCCACATCAGGACTCAGACAAAGCAAGTTTCAGAAGCTACAGTGCATTAATGCCTCCATCCTCCTGCTCTGCTTGCTATCCATGGACACATCCCAAAGAAAATTACAGTTCCGCAAAAGCAGGAGCAGAAGAATCTGGCACCACATGTCTTTTAAAGCTCCCTTCCAAACCAACAGCACCAGGTTTTTTTTTGTTTTTATTTTTAAGAGTATGTTTTAGATTACACAAAGCAACTTCTACCATTTGAAGATGCACAGAAATTGTGAACATACTAAAAGCTTCTGAGTGGGCAGCATGGGTAGAATGATACCAGTTCATAGAGTTTGTCTGGAAGAGAAAATTCCTACCACCATCTCAGGTGCCCAGATTATGGAACTGAGATGGTTAGACCAGCCAGGAAAAAAAAAAAAAGGCTGATACCTACAAAAACCCAAATGACACACAGCAGTCTGCCTCTGATACTTGCAAGGTTGAAAAGCTTGGATAAATGCTTGAATATACAAAAACAGCACAAACCCTGGAGTTACACAGAAGCCCACAGAAGATTGTAGCCTAACACAAGCATTCAGTGAACTCAGGGGCAGATTTCCTGATAAGCTGTGTCCATGCCACATGTGGAAGGGCTGGTGTGATACAAACTCATATTTAGTCTTGCAAATGATCACTCTACTGAGCCCTAAATTAATCCATATTTATTTTGAGACAGAGGCAACTCCTGGCTCACGCAGAGTGAGCTCCCCACTTAAGGCTTCCTCATCTGTCAGCAGCCTCCTTTTGCTTTTGCAAATTAGTATCACAAGGAGGAAAAAAAAAAGAGGGAGGGTTGTGGAGAGTGCCTAGTGAAACCATGGCATGCTGTGCTAGCTCCTTGTCCCTGTCACTGCCCAGGAGAGCAGATTTTGCAAATATTGCCAGGTGCTCTCAGCCACAACTACAACAGAGATGGCACCAAGCAGTACGAGCCCACTTTTGGGGGAGCAAAGTGCTGAAGGATGGGATCCTGAACTGCTTTCTGTGCCCTGATTCTGGCATCCCCTGTATGAACAAGCAGGACAGAATCACCTGCTTTCAGCAAAGCTCCCAGTTCGTGGAGCAGCACTCCTGGAACAACACACCTTTCTGCCACCCTCCAGGGGCACAAAACCAGAACATTTCACCAACTGCAATAATGCACTGGCTACTGCAGATCTCTGAAGCAGCCACAGCCTCAAAACACCACAAACACAAGAACCTTGCACTGAAACTTGGGCCCCAACCAGAGTCACACATTTACACACCAAGCAAAACAAAAAAACCCCAGAGCCTCAAGTGACCTCATCTTCTCCAAGCTTAGTGAGACTGTCAAAATGTAAAAACTGAGAATGAGCCAACGTGGCAAATTTAGCAGCAGTAAGCTATATGTAGATGTTGTCAACATCAAAGCTATGATTTTCTTGCATGTTAATGAAAAATTTACTAGATTTACAAAATTTTTGTTTGTGGTTTCCAGGGAACTGGAAACTGCCATGATCATTTCCCATGAGATGTCCCATTTCATATTGGTGACCTATCAAGAGCTGTTTTAAGATGGAGATGTGGACATAAAAAGTAAAATTATTCAATCAGTATTTGCAGCTAAATAACTGTTCCAAAGACTGCAAAATTAGAATGATTCTTCCTCTTCTAGCTCAATCTGTTTAAGTTGTTACACTGCTTCCAAGCTGCTTCCTGAAACAAAAGCTGCCACTTCTGATTACAGAAATCAATCCCAAAACCAACACAGATTACTCCCATTTACAGCTCAACAGTTCTTTGTGCACCCAAAGTCTAAAAATTTGTATCATTTTAGGAAGTTATAACTGACCAAGCCTTTTAATTAATGCCCTCAAGTAACACCCATGGCTTACATCCAGCAGCAAGTGTTGGCTAATAAAAAAGGTATGTTTAATCATGGATATTTCAGACAAAGCAAAATCTCCTGCCAACATTAGGGGCTTGATATGGCAAAAAATAAACTGAAAACAAAAATGGGGGAAAAAAAAGAAGAAAAAACCCTCAACCTAACTGAAAGACCTCTATTTCTGTTTTGAAATGTAAAACAAACAAACAAACAGAAAAAGGTACAGCTTTTAAAAACTGTAAAGTTTCTGAAATACAAACTTCACACTTTGCAAATACAATTGATGAAACATTGCTGTTCCAAGATCCAAAAACTCCCTAAGAACAGCAACAATTAAGGACCTGGACAGATTTTGCCAATAGCAGCTGCTTGTAAGATGCCTAGCAGCACTTTGAACTAGATTTTAACTACTCATTTCAAGATCAGTTAAACTGGGAAGTGACAGTATATTTATGCTGACTGCTTTAAGCATGGCTTTCAGTTAAAAAAACAAACATACAGCACCTGCATTGTGGCTGAATTCATGCTGATGCTGAAAACTCACAAAGAAATGGTACCTTTCAGCCAGACAGGTTTTCTGTTGGTATTTTTTTAAATAATCTTCCTTTAAAATATTTTTCTGTTACAACTAGCTCCCACTCAAGTTAGGCACTTCCACCAACAAAGCCCTTTGTCCCAGCATCCCTACAGAAGGAATTGAGTAGTGGTCCTTCATATTTTTTCAGTAACCAGACTGTACCCACTCTGGTTACTAACAACCACAAGGAGGACACTCCTCAAGGTCCTTTATATACCCAGAATTGTTGAGATTTGAGCTGCTAAAAGTTAACACCACCCTGTCCTTACTTACATTCCCAATGAAGACACATACACACAAATATCAACTCCTTCAAAGTCAAATTTTTAACTGGAGACTGAGACCAAAGCCAGCCACTACCTTGGTTCCTGTGTTGCCCTCTCTCTTCTGGCTGTGCTGTCATGGTTGTTTCCCATCTCAGCTTAAAACAGAATCTGTACCTTTTCCCTGCTACTGTGAAATGCCTGGTTGTGTTGTAGTCTGCTGGCTTCTTTACACAGCTGAAGGGCTGTGCCATGGGGTAGTTGTAAAGCAAAATCTTCAGCCACAGAGGACGCCTGGGTGCTGGCCAGATTTTTCATTATGTGGATTTGATGTCTTGCAGGCTGGATTCCAGTCTTGTACCATTAAATGAGGCAAAGGGATCAAGAGACAGAGCCACTCTATCCCACAGTGCATACAGCTTAAAAGATTAAGTATTTTGTCTCACCTTAGATTTCAATTTTAGTCTAATTCAAAAATTTTTTATCTGTAAATACAAATGTGTCTAGTGTGTAAAGCAGTTCTCCTTGGAAGCAGAAAGGTGAATAAAAAGGGAAGCTAGACTGGTTTCTGGAGGAAAATATACTGTTAATCTGGCAAAGGGATGAGAGCCATCCACTGAAATTAAAAGAATGCCTCTCAAACGTACTGCAACACCTTGTTGTGCCAAGTGAGGAACAGTGTCCTCACAGTGAAAGGCACACACCTCCTACCAGATTAAGGGCTGCAGAATCTAGTAAGTGAGGATAAACAGGAGGAAAATTTTTAATTTCAAGCTTTTAGAAGGGTATTACAGTAAAAGAAACTATGATAAGTTGCTGTAAATTATTCCATTTCAAATAGGAATTTTAATACATTTGTCTAGTTAAGGTCAAAGAAGCCAAATGAATAAAATCCACTCTGCAAACTAACCATCAAGGGAATGAGAATGAATTTTAGCTGTGCAGAGTTCACCGAGCACTGGGGGGGAAAACCAGCTATGTGCAGAATCATCAACACGGACAATAGAGATGCGTGGGCACACAAACTCCTTGGATTCTGCAAAATAAGATTTTCCACATATTTCAGCGTATTTTATACAAAATGCACTTTTCATCTTTAAAACAAACATGGCCCAAAAGTTGAAGCCTGCAAAATTTTTACATACTTCCTTCTGGAGCATTCAGATGGAAGGCCAGGCTTGGCAGGGCCAGCACAGCACACACGGGCTCACCCCACTGCAGCACCACAGGAGCTTCCAAGAGAAAGGGCAGGCCCGTGGAGCACACTCAGGAAAATTAATTGTACCACAGCGATGGGCAAATCTCATGAATTGAGTGTATTTAGCAAGGTTTGATTTATGCACTTCATGCTTTAAGCAGCTCTCCTTAACTCTTCCACTTTCTGAGCACAGACAAGACCTTACCCAGAGCATTTATCTCAGCTCGACCTGTTAACTCAGCCTCGTCCCCCCAGCTGTGACAGACACAGCTGGCACAGAGCTCTTCACTCCCTGCCCCGTCCGTGCAGCACCAACACCTTCTGAGCCACTTTCCTTCCCCAAAGCTGTGAGGAAGTGAAACTGCTCTGCTCAGCACCGCAGCTCCAGCTGCACCCACCCCGGACAGAGGCACACAGGAGACCTGCCAGGCCAGAGCCTTCAGCCCTTCCACCACTGCAGCAACCTCGGCAGGTTCATTCTCCTTGCTCAGGTCAGTTTTGACTAAAACAGGGGTTGTGTTTGTTTGTTCTGCAGCCAGACAAGCAGCACAGCACCAAATGAGGTGTGAATTTACTCACTCACTTCAATGCAGCTAATGGGCAACGATGTTTTGGGCCACTGAAACCCTCAAACTTCAAAGCCAATGGAAATAAGTGTTCTGGAGAAAATGAAGTGCAAGTGTAAACCAGAGCCAGACATTGCCTTTTGCACACATCATTTCATGACACAAGGCAAAGAAATCTAACAATGCAAAGAAAAAGGAGTTCCGTCAAAGAGAAAAAAAACAGGAAAATAAAGATGACACAAGGCCAGCTTCATCACATTATTAACAGCACCAGACATACAGCAAGCATCTACGTTTTACTTCTGCCTTTGAAGTATTTGGTTTCTGTACAATCCTGGTCTTCAAGAATCAGCCACAGAGCAGGCTGGTGATTCTGAATGGTGATGAGGGTTTGCTTGGAGAGAGAGTCAAGAGGCAAAAATACAGTCTGTCTCTGACCAAACTCAGAGCCATTCTGGCAGTTTAACCTCATAAATATTTCAGATGTCTCATGTGCTACCCTAGCTCTTCCTACAATAAGTCACAGGACAGATATGCTGGAGCAACAAACAAGTAAAATAATAGCATCAAACACACTGCACAGATTTCTTGGCATTTTCTCAAGGGTAGGAAATAAAATGTCTCTTTCTCCCCACCCCCACGATATTCACATTCTCTCTTCCACAAGCATTACATTTTGGGATCAATTTTATGGATGTGATATGAAAGAAAATGCTATAATGCAAACTCCAAGCAGAAAATAAATTACAGAATAAATTCTACAGCAATGTAGAGAGGAGGAAAAAAAAAAGATCAGCAATTCTAATCCAGACAGTGTGTATACATACTCTTAATTATACATCACTCCTTGAATGTGTAATTTCAGAAGCAAATAGAAAACAAACAAAAAACTTTCCCCACAACAAAAACCTTCCAAAAACCAGGAACTGTAGATCAATAATCACTGGTCATCCCCCTCCAGAGTTATCTGTCCTATTTTTCTCACGTACTCTGCTTCACTGGTCCTGCTCTACCTCAATACTGAGCTACAAGAGTTTCCACTCTGACCAAACACACTTGTAAATAAGCTCATGATTAACATGATTCATATTGAAAAAACTAAAAGGGAGGGGCCACTCTTTTAAGTTTGTAAAGCACAACTTGCAGTTTTTTCTTTAGTTATGTAGCACCTTGCTATCATAAATCTGCACTCATACAATTCCTATCAGTACAGAGAGTGTTTCCTGCACCTTCTGTACAATTTCTGTCTCAGAGACATAAAACAGGGATCATTTTTCTCTATCAGTCTTGTAAGGCTGGATTAGTAAAGGAGCAGTGTGGCTGCAGAATTTTTGTGCAGAGGAATGGTTAGCACTTTATTTCCACACAGCTAAGTGTCATTTTGTAGTTTTACACCATTACCACTGAACAGAGAGCTGCTACCATCTGGCCTTTAACAGGAGATAGAAATCCTGCTTATAAGTAACCGTGGATGCAAAATGTAGAAAAGTTGATGAAAGATGATTTGTGCACACAGATTAGGGAGTGATAGAAAAGATGCTTTTTCTGCACAGTTACAAGGCAAGTTGAAATGAAGCCTACTGCAGAACCAGGATTTTCTGAGTTATGTTTCTACAATTAGACCACACTGCAGGAGAAGGAGAAGCAAAGACTTTATTCCACCCTCCAAGTAAAAAATACCTAAACAGAAAAAAATGCACAAAATGTATCAAGTCTGCTCTGAACAAAGGCAGGTGCTAAACTGACACAGAACTATTTACATAAGGAACAAGAATAACTTTTACTACCACTTTTAGCAACTGTAAGCCCGTATAGCTTTTGCAGGCTCTTCTAGTTTCAGTATTCTCAAAAATCATTCTGCTGCCTCTGGCTACGTCTGAAGAGAGACAGAGAACACTATTTGCAATTTCTTTGCTGTGACTGGGAACTTGCATTGGGATAGGAAAAACTAAAACTCCAGAGCACATGTGTATATTGTGTATGCTGCATTATTCCTCCCCTTTTCACATCAGCCACCTGGAAACCCAAACATGGCACCAATATGGAAAACCATTTACACAGATACAGTGAAGAAAATACAATGTGATGACAACAAAAGGATACATCAGCTTGAAGATATTGAAACATCAATTTGGACTGAGTAAAACTGTGTGGGGAAAGCCTTGACACATACTGCAGTTTTATTTGCAAAGCTATAAGTCTTAGAAAATGTTATAAAAAGAATATTCAGAATTTTTTTATATCGTATCAATATCCAGACTTTCTCTACCTGTGCCTTAAAGGTAGAAATATTTAAATAAAGCAGTTTGTTTTTATTCAGCACAGAAAAGAATTCCCAGAACACTTCAGACTTCTTTGTTCACTGTATGATTGTTACTAGCACACTCACTCAAGAAGAGGTGAAATCCTGATTAGCATTCACCAAGAAAAGATGGAACCTCCCTTTTAAAACCATTCCTGAAAGAACTGTGATTATCATGAATTCTGAAAGTGAAGCACTCCTATGTGTTTGGCAAAGCCAGAGGGAAGGATGGGGTTGTGGGACATGTATGATTGCTCAGGCACAGTAAAACAGTGGAGCTGCTGCCTACAGACAAGGTCCAAGCACACATGTGTGCACACTGCCTCTTCAGCAAAACCAGGGCTGAAAGCTCCACGGGACACACTGAGTTCCCATTTTAAAGAGGGCACACTTGGTCATAAGAATTTCCCATGGTCTGGGTCAGCAAACATCTGCCTGAATAAAATACAAAAATCTGATTACAGTTGATTATGGGGATTGTATTCAATGGAAGAACAAAGGCCTGGGGGCCTGCTACAATTTTGAGTATTTCAGTAACATTAAAAGCTTCATTATTTCAAAGTTACTTATTAATTTACCAACAAGAAGGCTTGAGGTTGTAAGGAAAGCAAGATTTCTGGCCCTGCTCAGCCCATGCACACCTGGAAGTCTCCCAGAGTAACCAAGGGTGGACAAAATTTGTCCCTTACTGGCAACAGCCAGTCCTTTTGCTATTCACCATCAGCATCCAGGCTTTCCATCCCCTTAAGAGGGTTCCATTACATACATTGATTTCACATATACACACCACATCTTGAACTATATAATTGCACTTATTATGCACAGGTGACACTTCTTTGTCACGTGTCAGCTTTCAGAAACGTCTCCCCACCTTAATTTCTTTGCTGGAAGGGATGTTCAGAATAAGGAGTTAAGATCCCACAATAAAACCCAAACTAATCAGAGATGATATTGGCAGAAACACAAGAAGGCTCCTTGGCTGTTCCCTGAAATAATTAGTTTTATTTCACAGAGTGGTTGCTCATATTTAAGTCTCTATTTTTGTACCTCCAAACCCATCAGGACCTGCCTTGTTTATCCTGTACACACAGACCAGAAGACATTCAAACAGGGAGAAAAGCCTCACGTTCTGCTCCTCACTCCCCTGGTGCTTCCCCACCAGCTCACACCACCTCACAGCCCATCCTGCCCATCTCTGTGCAATGCTGAAACAAGGCAGGTGAATATTCCATGAAAAAGCTGCAAGGCTGACCATTTTAAAAGGCTTCTTAAGGCAGTAAGAAGAAAGTGACCCCACAGAAGACCACCAAGGCTTCTCTAAGCCCATCTATGGCACAGCATAGGAGGAAGATGAAGGCAGAACACTCATTCAGTGAGGTTAACAAGGCAGCAGGTTTCTGCTGCTCTAGGTCCTAATGGGGTCAGCTGTAAGAGGTAGTGACAGTTCTCACAATGAGGTAAACACAAACAAATCAGGCTACATTTCAGTCTTTGTATAGTCAAGAATAACTCAAGATTATTTTCTTTTTTTTTTAATTACAGTTTATTGACTTAACCATTAACTGCAAGTCAAGTAAGCATCCTCCTTTTAACAGCTGCTGCTAAAAGCAGTAGTATTATTCTTTCCCCTGCAGCGCATGATCTAGTTCCCTAAGAACAAGTTTGTCTGAAATAAATTTATTTACTGAAGTCAGCATTTTTCCCCCCAGGAGGAAGCAGGCTTTGTGTACTGTAAATGCTTTATTAGAGCCCACTCCAGACAACAAGACTGAATCTATGGACGCAAATGTCCATATTCCTGTTTCCAGCAGGGCAGCAGGAAAGGAGACAAGGGACTGCACTGTCACCTGCCACTGTGCTACAGCATCAGCCACCAGCAGCACTACTGAAGCGACTGCTGATGGGTCAGAGGAGCACCCAGCACCAGGGCTGGACAACCCTCACACTGCAAATGCAGGTAATGCCTGGTTTTACTGCCACCTTCCCTCGCAATGCAGCTTCTCCCGAGGCAGCTAGAGCAGGAGGTAGCTCCAGGAACAGATGGGGAGCAGAGAAACACAGAAATGTATCTAGCAGCTCCCTGCTCCAAAAATACACTGCACAAATGGCCACATGGAAGCACAGGCTGACACAAACCCCAGTTCCAGGCACAGGGAGAGAGGCTGGGCAGCCAGCAGCTTTTGCCCTTGCAGATTCTCCAGTGTCTAATTAAAGGTGAAGGTATGGATTTTCACCTGCAGCCATAGGGCCCGACCAAGAATCCTCTCTTCTGTCCAGAGGCCCTTCGTCACACAACCCACGGAAATAATAGCTGTAAACCTTAGCTGGAATTGCCTGCTGAAACTTTCCAATCCAATCCCAAATTTGCTGGCCAGACAGAAAACTCAGGCATGTTTTAACGTCACACAAAAACTTTCCCTCTATGAAGCAAAGCTAAAAATAAGGGAGAGGCCCAAGGTTCCAAACCAACAAGACAGCAGAAAACTTGTCACAGCCACTGACAGCATGCACCCACCAAGCACAGCAGTGCTGGCTGCCTGGAGGTGTGCTGGCTCTCTGCAAGGCTGGCAGCAGTGCTGGTGTGAGTGTGGGGCACAGGGGCTGCCACAGCCCCACACGTGGCAGGGGACGCGTCAGGGACAGCCCCTCACACCCAGGGCTCCGCAGGACCCTGCTCCAGCCCTCTCCTGGCAGCAGCTGCAGCCTTTCAGCTTTTCCTCCAAGGAAAGAGGGAGAGATGTGTGGAGGCACAAAGGAAAAGTTGCCTTTCCCCCTCTCAGTCAACAGGACAGTCGCAGACTGAAGAAAGCACCATGTCTCAAGCAGCACACATTTGTAATTCTAGCACTACGGGTGATCACTCACTCTCAACCCTCCAGCAAAACATCCCTTGATTATATCAGTGGCTATGAGAATTTAGGGTGTTAAGATTACTCTTGGTGAGCATTCAGCTAAAAATTTTTAAAAATCAAATCTCATTTAGTATAGGGAAAAAAAAGAATCTATGGAAAAGGAAATAATTCTTTTATTGCTTTAAGACTGTCTGTCCCAGTATCTTGAACAGATATGGAGACACTGGAGCTCAGAGCAGCCAAACAAACAAACAAAAAAAGCAGAGCTTACAACCCATGATTCCCTTTTCCACATGCACAAATCCCAAAAAAGGGGGGGAATGGGTGGGAAAACCCCATTGTATTTTTAAAAAGTATCTTTCAGAAAGTGTGAACAGTAAAAGCCATCCTAAACACGCCTCAAAACCAAGTAATGCTGTTAATAAATTCTTCCAATTTTTGTGGTATGAGAGGAAGTGGTAAAAAACGGGTCAGGCCTTTCTCATTCTTAAAATTTTCTTACGTGTCAAAGCTGAAGGAATGCAGGGGAATTCACTCACTCAAGAGACACTCCAAGCACTCTATCCATACACACATCTTGAACTATATATACTTATATTATATATGTACTTATTATGCACAAGTGACACTTCTTTGTCATGTGTCAGCTTTCAGAAACATCTCCCCACCTTAACTTCTCTATGCAGTAAAGATCTGCTCTTGAAGAGAAAAAGAAGTTTAAAAATCTTGTTCTCTTGAAATTTTTCACAGCTTTATACAACTACTGCTCAAGTTACCTCCAGGAAATGACAAACCACTAAATCAGTTTTCCAAGAGACAAAGTGACACAACTCTTAAAAGACAGGTACAGCTAGAAAACACAGCCAAATAGATTTGCCCACCTGTCAGCATGACCAGAGCTGTAACTCCAGAGCTATAACCACATTAGGTATCACCAGGAACTGTCAAGGTTAAATCCTCTGCTAATAAACCAAAGACAAATCAGCAACAGGTTGGTTTGGAAATCCACAGATCTGAGTTAGATCTTTGCTGCAAAAGAGAACTTTTGACAGTTTTTTTTTGTTCTTTTAAATCTCTTCCTGTGTACTGACATAAACAAAGGGATTCAGAGTTTGCTCAATGAGCAGACACAGAAAGTCAAGGAAATTCACAGTACTTGCTGAGTGGCAGAGTACAGTGTGCTGCCTACTGGATTCAATGATTCAGATTCTCCAGTTACTTCATTCAATGCAGCTTTTGGTATTAACAGTACTGGCAGTGCAAATACTCTTCCCAAGCACAGCTGGGAGGGGAAAAGATAGTTTATGGCACTGGATGCAAAAGCAGAGGCACCACTGCATCAGCCTTAGCTCTAAAGAAAGGTCAGGACAGCTATCATCCCAGGGCATCAGGCAGCAACATACCTAATGGAAGAGCTGACTTAGGGAATGTCTTTTGTCTGCCCGGCCTAGGTGAAAGGTGATGGGGCTTGTCCCAACAGGAGCAGCTGAATTTACACTCCCAGCAGAGCTGCACCCATCAGAAGCCACATCTCCCACCACAGCAGCCAGTGCCACCCATCCTGCAGCCCCAGACAGCTCTGACCTGTCCTACAGCACCAAGGCAGCTCACAGCACTTCTCTGGTGAGAAAAGCCACTGAACGTGAAGGGTGGCTGCTCATTCCAGGTGCTTGTGGAGGTGGCACACAGGAAACAAGCAGCAGTAATACAGGAGCCAAAACTGATGTGGTAGGAGAGAGTCTTAAAATACCCTGGATTGCTCTAATTCAGTTGTTCCTGGAACTAGAAATGATTTTGCCTTTGTGATGTTTGGTCAGCACCTAAGTCATTTTTCAAAACAGATCCATTGGAAATGAAAGGTCAGAGCTGCTTGTGTGCTGTTAAGCTGATACAGCAGCTCACCCAAAACAAAGCCCACAGAACACTGCAGGAGCGTGCACATGAAATAAAACGCCAAACCAGTTTGTGCTAAAATAAATACACAGAGCCACAGAAACTGCAGCTCAGCAGCTGCAGACAGTTAGGCAGCTGCAGAGCCTGGCCATAGCTTTGGAGTAATCCTCAAGAAAGTCTCCTTAAATAATAAATTAGAAACAAGAAGAGCCCCCAATAATGACTCTCCACTACAAAGAGAGCCTCAACAGGCAAACAAGAATTACTTCTGCACTGCTCATCTTTACAGGTTTGCAGGCAGCTAGAAACTGTAGCTCAGGAGGGCATGCACTTCTGATTCATCTCAAAAGCTTGTGCACTTTGAAGCCCCACAGTGACAGCACAGGGCACTGACTCAGGATCTGGGTGATGTAGCTGAAGCACTCTGAGATGCTCTTGCCTGCAGCTCTGGCAGATTTTCCTCCCCGCTGCACCAGGGCAGCATAAGGGAGGTGTGCCTGCTCCTCAGCTGCTGTGGTTCACACTCGCCTCACAAATGGGAGCTGAAGTTGATGGCACTTAATACTAACACACCTCACAGGCTCACTGTCACCCTGCCTCTGCCCCAGGGCAGAACACCACTGCTGCTTAGGGACAGGGACATCCCGCTCCACCTCTGAATCCAGAAAACCTCCTGAGTCAGAGCCTCGGACAACAGCAATGTTAGTTCTGGTTCTGCTAATTTTAGCTCGTGCTTTACCCACAGTTCCCCAATCCCTGCAATGCCTCTCCAGGTGCCAACAGCCACAGCTACCCTACACCTCAAGTGCCAAAACACACAGCTTCCAGATGAGAGGCTCTGGTGCACTTACAGAAACTGTACACTGCGGAAAGACATTTTTCAAATAAAGACAAGAGGAAGAAAACAAGGACAGCTTTATTTACCCTACTGCTCTGTGCATATCTTAATAGGAACAAAAGTTCATCTGCACAGTTCCTGTGTTTCAGAGTCCACTCCAGGCCACACAAGACAGACTTTGTGCAGAGGGGAGCTCAAGGAGTGTCCCACAAGGCAGCAAACAGCCTGCAAGGGCCAGCTTCTGCCCCAAGGAGTGAAAGGAGAGAGAGGGGCAAGGGAAACAAGCACACACTTCACACACTCTCCTCAGAGTAAACTGGGAAAGCTTTTAGAAGTAAATAAACACACACCCCCACCCCCATATTCTCCGAAAGCCACCCAGGCAGAATGCTTTTACTACCCTAGCTGAAGGGTTTGTTTTATAAGAGTAGTTTCCCCAGATTTAGTCAACCTTACCAGCCTCCTCCTCCTCCTCCTTCTCTCCTTATTCACACTGAACTGTGAAAGGGACTTCAGCTCTCTCCATCCAATTAAAAACTAATTGAAGCAACAGACTAGCACTATACAGCCTGAGCACTCTGAGAGATGGCACACTCAGCTCATATGAGGCCTACACAATGTCATAATATTTCATTTTATTTCACCTCATAGCACAAAGAGCTGAAAAGAATATTCACATGGATCCAACCCCAAAAAACAAATTGAAATCTTTATTGCAGTTCAAGTCACTGGGTTCAAATGAATAGCACAGGTTCTTTACTGCATGTGTGCACCACAGAGCCTGCAGGAACAGAGCAAGGTTTTATTTGTTCCAAAAGCTCTGTGAGGATGTCATGCACAAACACACAGTTTCTCTCTTGAAAGTAAAGCTATGTTAGAACATAAGTTAGTGTATTTTATTCATCCAAGGAGACATCTTCACCACTCTGACCATTAAAAGGAAATAAGTCTGCACCTGGATATAATCAAACATTTTCTGCTTTTGCTAATTATTTCTGTTACCGATAGGACAGGAAACAAGGAATTGCTGAAAAGAAATGTGTCTTTCAGAGACAAACAAAATTCAGAACAAGTATTTATGCCAAATCTTTCGACCCTACAGATCCTAAACTTTGTGCCTACAGCTATCAATGCATTCTTTTAGAAACTGGACACAGAGACAGAGGCAGTCTTAAAACATTGCTGCAAATAGAAAATGGGTATAAATGTGCAGCGCTGACAACCTAAAAAGTGATCAGCAAGAGAGACTTCACAAACACCTGCACCTTTCCTACTGAAATTTCTTTGCTGCCAATATGCAGCCAGCAACTCTGATGAGAAATCCCTAATTTGTGGTGCATGGAACAGACCTGAGGCTGTAAAAAGGTTTAGGAGGGGAGCCTGGCAAGATAGGGAAGGAAAGCAGCTGGCATTAAGGAATTGGGATTCATAGACAACCTCCTGACAGAAGTCAGGCAGAGTCCATAGGAGCAAATCTGGGTTTCTGCAATGAAGGATTTTCTTTTTGATCCAAAGAAGAGAGACCCAAAATGACAGAGGAGAATTGCCTTTGTGTGTGGACAGTAAATGTGTTTTAATTGACTGCAGAAAGAAAGGGAGAAGACAGCTGTAAGGCAGCTGGTGGTGATTATTTGGAAAGAGTATGTTTGACACACAGTTTAAGCCTTCAAAAAATCCTCAGTCAAAACCAGAAATGAATGGCAAAGAAAATGTTGAAGTGTATTTGTAAATGGAGATTATTCAGTGTGGAATTAGAACTCAATAAAAAGTATAAGGACAGAGTACAATTTGAGCGAGAAGAACAGAAGATAAAACACAGGAGAACTTGCATGGTGCTCTCCTTGCACATGTTATATATACTACAGTACACCTGTATCAGCAACACCCCAGTCTGATCAAAACCTCTGCAGAGCAAGCCCACGACACAACAGCACAGTGCACAGCCAAACTAATCCAAAGAGATCCAATATGATCACCCTTTATAGTCAAATGCACTTAGGGACTCAGGAAATCCCCTCTAACAACCATGCAAAGCAAGAAAATTGGGTGAGCAATGTGGCAGCCTGACCCCATGCAGGCAAACAGGGATTCCACAGCAACCAGTTAAGCCCAGTTCTCCTGGTGGCCTTTGGCACTGATGGTTTGCTGGAAAGCAGCAAGCACAAGGCAGGCAGATCAGTGTGACCATGCAATCTCAAAAAGCTCATTTCTCTCCCATGCACAATGCATGCCAAATATTAAGATTCCTGCAGCATCCAGTTATGAAACTACAATAGAAGAGGAAAACAGATGGCTAAAGCCTTTTGGGAAAAAAAAAAAAAAAAAAAAAAAAAAAAAAAAAAAAAAAAAAAAAAAAAAAGATTAAGCCTTACTTCATTTCCAAAACAGAAATATGTGTATTTGAAAAGAGAGAACCCACTTCAGACCATACCTAATCGATATAAAAATAGGCAGCTTGCCTCATGGACATGAAGCCTGTCTTCAGTTAAAGCTTCTGAACATATGAAAAGTTTAACCCTTTTAAACATCATAGCTCACCGTATTTATAAGCAGGATTTAAAAGCAAAGCAGTTCATGTAAGAAATAACAGACATTACAAACATTGTACAAAAATAATATTTTTCTTTATCTCTCAAGCAACTCCTGAACACAAATCCTGTATAAAAGCCTCTATGTTTACACTTTTCCAGCCTTTGTAAGCAGTTAGCACCTATGTTCAGGTGAGCAGCTTTCTTGCTCATAAAAGCATCCAATGAGGAATGACAAGTTAGGGACTTGGCAGCCTGAATTCTCTAAGTTCAGCCATTCTCTGTGGAAACCAGTCAGTATTACATTTGAAGCCTCTGTTGAGTTCTTGACTTGTGAGATACCACACAACAATAAGGAAACAGAAAAGTCACCCTAAAGAGCTCATGTGTTCAGCAGTAGATGTTTCAGCAGCTCTATAAAACTGCTATCAGGGCTTCAGGTCCAAGTACTGGAAGTGATCTCTGGTCCAAAGGAGAATTTCCTCCTGTGCTGAGCCTGGATCTCACCCATCTCTGCTCTGACCCAGCTGCCAGAGCAGAGGCCTCCAGCAGCTGGGCAGCCCCAGGCTACACAGACATTCATGCTGGGCTGGCAGCTTCAGCCAGGACCAACTGGAGCCCTGGGCTTCCTCAAACGGGCAGCAAAGCCAAGGGCACCCCAAGCAGGGCCTGACACCAATGCTCAGGAACTGCACTGGGGTCCCTGCACAGGTCACAGCATTCCAGCTGCCAGGGATGCCCAGCACACTCCTGCCCCACACAGCACCCTCTGCCTGGCAGCACGGAGCAGGGAATACAGCTCTTCTGTGCAAGCACAAGCAAAATGAATGAGGCTTGTTTCTGGTTTTACTCAATGACTCTGCACTGAGGATAAGCACTGAATTAACTCCCTGGTGTCACATGTGGTCCTTTCAGGCCAGGGCTGCTGTTCACTGGTGAGGCTCTGTGGAAAATCCTGAGCTGCCCCAGCTTAGTCCAAGGGTAAATGGAGGATGACACACTCCAGCACTTCCAAGCAAGCACCCTTCAAAAAAATCAACTGCTTATATGATTAATGCAAAGTACTATGTTTTTGCAGTAGCAGGAGTCACTAATCCATATTAAAGACCAAGACTACATCTGTTTATTTATTTATTTTTAATGAAAGGTTCTAAATAAGCCAACTGTTCAATTTTTCAAAGGTACCGAGCAGCCACAATAATTAGGTCTGGGTCAGTGGGAGCTGCCAAAATGCCACAGAAGTGACTCAGTCCTGTTAATTATCTGAAAAATAAGGAACAGTGACAACACTGGACACTCCATCACGACCTATCTCCCCCAAACACACCACCAAGGAAAAGCAATCATTTCTAAGTGGCTGTCTGTAACCATTGGTAGGGACAAGAATTAGAAATTATAGACAGGAGAAAAAGCAAGGAAAGGTTTCAGCCCAATCTGGCCAAATGCTTAGAGATAATAAAATCCTTTAAAAAAGTGAAGCAGCAACACTACAGCAGTGGCAACTTCTTACAGTGCCAGGAGAATGCCAGAAAAAAAAAAAAAAAAAAGAGCAGGAGCTATTTTAAACATTAGGTTTTTTAAAAAAATAAAACATAAAAACAACAACCAAACCAAAAACTCCAATCAATACAGGTCCAGAGGAAACAGAGTATTAAAGCCAACCAGAAATTCACCCAACCTTGCACACCACCCACAATCAGTAGAAAAATACTCTAACACAAGTCTCTTTCTGAAGAGTCAGACAAATGCAAAGCTAACAGAAGACAGCAGTTCACAAAAAGGAACACAGCCTGTTTTGGTCATGCACAATCCTTGCTCACAGACACTTCTCAGTCCCAGTGTGTTTATGACTGTGTTGTCATTTACTTTAAAATATGAATGGAGCATTCTTTTCCTCCAGAAACACTGCATTGTTAAAATGCCAGTACATTAAAATAACTTACTGCTTACTACATTTCAATCAAACAAACTACAGACTACAGCACTGACACTTAATATATATTGAGTGCTTTCAGCAAGAGCAGCATATGGAGTTCATTTCTGGTGTTTTGTTCTCACATGGGCCAAACTCAGAGGCAGGACAGAAACAGATGAAGCAGTGATCCTCTGGGCATGCATAGAAACTGTATCTTCTCCAAAGTTAGCGAAACATTTACTTGAAGGCTCTCAAAATACATAAATATTTAACCCTTCATTTCTATAGAAGTTTGATTTATGGCAGAAATGTAATATCTTAGGTTGCATGCTTAAAGAACATTTTTTGTTAAGGTTCTCAAAATAACAGGAAGCAGAACCAAAAAGCTTACAGTCAAAGGACTTTATGAGTTATGTTTTTCCCCATTGTGATTTTTCCTAGAATTCATCCACATTTCACCACCACACTGCTCCTTTGTAATAACCAACACAAGCACTGATCTTGTCTATATTTAAACTCAAGAATGTAGAATGAAGGTTCAGAAGGATGACCTGTTTGCAAAAAATTAGTTACATATCTGAGGTTTAGAATGGCTTTCTCACAACTTCATACCCAGACATTCTGCTAGGTGGGCACTCTCAGTTATTATGATTAACCAATGAGCTGCCTGTTTCTAAAATAATAAGATACTTCACAAGATAACTTTTGTGTATGACTTTTTCTTAAACCAAGGAAAGGTTAGCTGCAATTCCAATGCAAACATTCCCCTGCAGGATTTTATACTTTAGTGCTGAAGCATCCTGCAAATTCTCAGCAACGAGTGAGTCAAAATGAAAATGAAACCTAAAACACCCTCATTAATGCAAAGAGAACATAAAAAGAAATAAATCCAACTGCTGAAATAAACCTGATCAACTACAGTTACTCTGGAAAACTCCTTGGCCTCTTTGGGACAGCAGATCCCAAAAGATAATCAGGACAGCTTCTGTCAACTTCTACAATGTTTCCATTTGTAGTTTACTCTGTGAAACCAAGTTCAACTTCCAGAAAAATTCTGTTTCTTAAACATCCTAAGCATGAAGACAACTTGCTAAAAAAATCCAAAACGTTTAACCTGACAGTGCTCCTTTAAGGCAGAGCAGTGTGCAGCCTTCCAGCATATTTGACAGAGATTTCCCACTCCAAGAGATAGAATTTAAATTTGTAGAGGCAATTACTCATAACCAGTGAAAGCAGCCAATGCATGTGCCAAACTTGCCAACAAGAAGAAAGGCCAAGTATTAGAAAGGAGGCTGCTGTTTATTACAAGGCAATTTGAACATCTCAGTCCACAAGGTCTGGAAAGTATTTTCTTCATCCCCTGACACTACATGCTCACACTAATGTGAGGAATTATGTCGGTAATATCAATATTCCAAACATATAAAACAGCAGTTAAGTATTTGTATAATGGAGATCTTCCCCTGGCTACTTAAAAGCTGCTTCTAGTCTTGCCTAGCAGATTTATTTAAGCTCATTTTGCACAGGAAAGATGATGTGCCAGACCCACACCATTAACTGCTGTCTAGTCAGCTCCAAAGCCATCCAACTGGACCACCATTGAACAAAATTCCTGCCTGATTAAACAAACACCTTAAGGCAATTCCCAAGGACCTGCCTCTTGACCCTTCCTGTTAAAAGACAGAAATGAAAAACGGAAAAGCAGAAAGAGAAACATGACCTCCTCAGGTAAGGAAGTCAAAAACCAAAACAGGCCTCCAGCCCATGTGTCCCATGACCACCATGTCCAGGACTGATCTCCAATGCCCCTGTCAAACAACTCAAGGGGCAGCAGATAACCCTCAGCATCACCAAGCTGAACTGGCAGCTGGAAAAGAGCTCATGGGAAACATTTCAAAACAATAATAAGAACCAAATAAAAAGCCTCACTAAAAACCCCAAACTGACAACCAAAACCACACCAAGTCACAGATGAGAGCTAACAAATGTACCCCCCTCTGCAAGGTAAAAACCATTTCAGCCCAGAAAATCAATAGTACAGAGCAAATCCAGCAGGTCCAGGGTAACCACACAGCAAAGCCAGCACTCACTGGGAAAGACAAGCAGCTCGTGCAGCTCTTCTGCAATGGGCTGGCAGGAGAAGGTTGGGGGATGCAAGAGCAGGCACCTACCACACAATACACAGTGAGCAGCATTTCCTATTTCAGCACCAGCAACTTACACCATTATTTTTTACACATGAGCTGCTTCTTACCATTTTTTGGTGCACTCAACCATCAGTTCCTGGTAAGAGGCCACAAACTGGAACTTGGATGCATGTTTCCCAACACGCTGCAGCCTTTTCCAAACTGAAGCCATGGTGGTGAGAAACACCAGTCCTCTTACACAGCAGCAGCTGCGTGAACACCAGCGTCGGTTTCAAAGAGCGTGTGTGCTTGAAACTAGCAGGTTTACACACAGTCGCAGTAAAAAGAGTGTGGGAGAAACTTGACAGGACGTCTACAATCCATACTCTGCCTCTCCCCTCCTCAGGGTAAATCCCAGTCTAGCGGAATGGCTCAGCACTGGCCAGGAGCAGCATGCAGTAGCAGTAGACAGGTAATGGAAAGGAATTCTCTCATGGAATCACCATTCTTCACACAGTAGATGAAGGGAAGACTGCAGGACTGGAAGACAAATAAGACAGGGAGAAGAGACAGCATTGGTTAATACACTTCTCACTAAGTGCTGCAATTGCACGTGATCTCGTACCTTTCAAAGAACTACAAGCAACCACAAGAACACAGCCCTTTCCTGTTGTCATCTACACCCCCCACAACCCCAAATAAATAAATAAATAAATAAATAAAAATACTGCAGCAATTTCAGGAATTCAAACCACGAGACTGTTCGGAAACATATCAACGTATCCTATTATCAGCAACATCATAACTGGCAACAACAACAACAAAAAAGGGCAGCTCGGGGCCACACGGAATCCTTGTGCAGCATCTCCGGGAAGCAGTGCAAAGTGGCTGAGGTGCTGCCAACATGCACCCAGAGGGAGGGACACCGGGAGATGAAGTTCTTTGTCTTGATGACAAAAGGTGTAACAGTTGTTTCCTCTAACACACCTCCCGCTTTCATCTCTCGGTCCAAAGAGAGGGATCAGCCAGGATGAAAGAAAGGGAGTGCTGCTGCCCAAATGCCCGTGCCAGGGTGAGGAGGAGGGCGAGAGAGGAAGGGGCATTTCCCGAGTCCTGGCTACCCAGGATTCCCCATCTTCCTCGCTGCATCATATTGAAATGGAAATGTCTCCATCCTGCACTGAGGAAAGATCATCAGGGAAGTGAAAAGGGAGAGCAGAAACCCAGGTGGGTCTCCTCCCTCGAAAGGAAAGCAGCATCTGCGCTGGCTGCGGGGGGAAAAGCCTCTTCATTACGAATACAGGGAAGCAGAAGCTGGCCGCAGCTGGCGAGAAGTCAGGCTAGGATGGCATCAGAGCTGGCGAGGAGAGTACCTGAAGTGGAATGGCCCCCGGGAGAGAGGGTCCCCAGGGAGCTCCGCTCCGCCTCAGCAGCCCGTGTCACCTCCGCGCCCAGCCCGCCGGGCAGCGCCCCCCGCCCTTGGCCGGGAGCCGGAGCCGTTTAAAAATTAAAACGCCACCGGCGGAGAGCAAGGAGGGCAGCGGCGGCCTCGGGAGCGGCATGAGGGAACGGGCGGCTCCCCGCGCGGCACTCACCTGCCGCCGGCTCCTCGCGGGCGGTCCCGCCGGGCGGGCGCGCTGGCACCACACGGCAGGCGAGAGTTAGCGCTGCCGCTGCCCATTACTGCAGCAGCCCCGCCGCCGGCAGCGCCCCGCGGCTGTCCCCGTCCTCCCGCAGCCTCATGGCGAGCACGGCTCCCCCGCCGCTCTCCGCGCCGGCCGGGCAGACAGCGCGGGTCGCAGCCCGCCTCACGCCGCCACCATCGCCCTCCTGCCGGCGCTGCGCGGCGCCTCGCCCCGGCCCGCCGCTCCCCCGCCCCCGCCACCCGCCGGGGCCCCGCCCACGCAGCATCATTGGCCCCGCCGCGGGCCCTCCGCGGCCCATTGGATGTCGCGCATGTCAATCATCTCGCGCAGCGGAGGAGAGAGGTGGTGACAGGAGAGAGCTTCGCTGATCCTCATCTCCCGCCCCAGCCTACTCTGATTGGTCACCGAGCTCGAGGAGGCCGAGCCCTCCTGAGGAGGGGCTACCCGATAGGTCAGCGCCGCCGTCTGTCAGCGGCGCTTCCTAAAGCGGCGGGGGTGGGGCGCGGCGCGAGGAGCAGGGGCGTGGCTCCGCCGCCGCCGCCCCCGGGACTCGCCACCGCCCCGGGGCCGGGGAGCGGCGGGAAGGGAAGGGCCGGGCCGGGGCAGGGACGGAGGGAGCCGGGGAGGGAAGCAGTGATGCCTCCCGTGAGGCGGGCGCGGGGAGGCTGGAGGCAACGAGCGGCTGCGGATGGAGGCGGTGGGAGGGGAGGAGGAGCCGCGGCGAGGGACAGTCCCCGCGCTGGGCCCGCCTTGGGGAGGGGGCGGTCAAACGCCAGGCCTGACCCAGGTCCTGCCGCACAGGCCCCGCTCCTGTGGGGGCTCCGGAGCTCGGCTGCGGCTGGGAACTGGTGGGAATTAAATACCGCAGGCAGAAGGATGTTCCTGTGCTGATTTAACCTGCGTGCTCAGGGAGCGGCCCCCAGGCGGCGGGGGCTGGATGCTGTGCGCAGTTCGATGTTACAGTGTCCGCAAGGGAGAACGGAGCAGTGAGAGGGGCGGTCTCCGTGCGATGCGCCTCTGAGTCCCCCCTGGCCACGCCGGCAGAACGCTGCTCCTGCACTGCAGTGCCGTGAAGGAGGTGTGGGGACCCAGATGCAAAGCCTCGGTGCTGGGTTCCAGCAATAATCTAAAATTAGCCCGTGGCTTGCTCCGGCTCCTGCTCTTGTTGCCCACGTTCCCCGTGCACACCCGTACAGGTGTGCTCAAGTTTGGGATCCCAACGCGCCATTTGCTGCAGGTGAATTCCAGAGTCAGGGTAGCGCTCTCTGGGTGCTTGCGCGATCTCTGGGAGCTAATCCTAAACCTATCAGCCATCCAAGTCAGAAACTAAGCCAGCTATCAAGTGGAAGCACAGGGAAATAATGAAGATAATGCTGTGGAGCTCTGAGAGCAGCTGTAAAATTGAAGCCTCGGGGCTTTGCAGTCCTCTGTCTTCTTTCCCATGACAAACTGAATGGAGTCCAAGCCTGATCCACAGGCTGGAAAGCTCCTTATCCCAGTGTTTTCCTCCTTTCCCCTAAGCTGCCTCTCGCTGTTGTGGCATATGGCAGAGGCTGCCAGCATTCAGTGGCTGGAGTGAAAGGAGAGAAAGAATGACTGTGTGAATGGCCACAGGCCTAAGCTGAGCTAAGTTATTTCAGAGAGGTTGAATATTTGGGCTATTGGAAAGGCCAGCCCTTTGCTTATAATGTATTACTCTTCAGCCCTTACCCCAGCTGCCAGAGGGTGTGCACTTGGAGCTGTCCTGGAAGAGGCAGTGATTCTCTATTTTTTAAAGTGTTACACTGAAATGTTGCAGACAGTTGTACTACTCATACAGGTTTTCTTGGAAAATCCTTTTTTCTTTCCCCTGAACATTTTTGAAGTTAAGCAAAAAGATTTGAAGATTTTGTACATTTGTCTTAACATACCTGTCCCAGTTTTGCCGCTGGTCTATACACACAGAGTAATTCCTCAACACACTTGAGGGAGACATCACTGGGCTTTTTAAGTGCAGATTACCTGCTTAGGATTTGGGAAATGAGGCCAGGATTTCCAGAGCACATCACACTGAGATCATGCAACATGGAGCACACAAATGCTTGGTTCTGACTTGGAAAATACCAGATGGAAAACTGGCAGCTGTGAAGTGAATCAAACAAGGCAATTTAAAATTCCAGTGGCCCTGAGGAGAGCCTTGGTTCTTCATACCAGAGAAATATCAAGTAATCAGTTGTGCTGATTTTCTTTCAGAAGTTGTCTTTATTCTGAGTATATTACCAGAAGTTAATCCATGAGCTTCTCTGATTTATCTCCTGAATAACCTGCAGCACCCAGGCTAATTCCTAAGACATACCTGCAACCAAGATCTTACTTTCCTCAAACTGAGATAGACATTTTCTGTCCAGTGGAATAAACACAGGAGGTCTGATGGTTTGTTCAGTGACTTGTGTTTCAAACATCATTATTTATTAACATTTTCCATTTCCTTCATAGCTTTTGGGTTCAAGTTACTCCAGGCTGGGAAGTGCACAGCAGAAGGCTGCTTTTGCCTTTGTTGTGTGGGGAGAAATACAACACAGGCAATTATCCCACCAGTTATGTATTTTACAGTTTGTTAGAGCAGCCATCCTCAGTTCTTGTGATTTTGGGGAAAGCCTTAGGTGATTTCAAAGGGTGAGAGGAATTTCTGTGGGAGGAAGGGCGAGATCTTCAGCTGCAGATTGGAAGCCAGAGGCCACCGCAGCATTCTCAGGTTACTGGACTGAGTCTTGCACCAGACCAACTCGAAAGCTCTTGTGACTTCTGCTGGCAGCTCAGAGCCCAGAGGAACCAATGAATGGCAAAAAAGGATTAGCAAGGACATGGATGAAGAACCCCAAAGCTCCTCCTTGGGTCAGAGCACTCGGATGGGTCAGCAAGGAGCCCCCGTGTTGGCTTCATTTCCATATTGCAAACATCTCTTGCCTGGGCCTGCTGGCCACAAGCCTGGTTTGTGACAATGACCAGCTCAAACCAATGCTCAGCTCAGGATCTGAGCCAAGCTTGGGGAAATTGTGGCATTTTCACTTAATCCAATATTATGAGCTTGAAAACAAAGCTAGTTACACCAAGGTACCCAATGCTCTCTTTTAGGGTCAGCAGCTGAGTGAACAACTCTTGTGTGACTCCCAAAGGGGTCCTTCTGATTAGAAAAAAAAAAAAGAAAAGGCACTTTGCTTCATGTACAGTGTCAAATCTCTTCTGCAAGCAGGAAGAATAGTCATGTGATTAATAGGGAGGTACTGTTTTATTATTTAACGTGTATGACACAATCTATTTAAACCATATGTGCATCACACCTGCTGCCTTCCTTGCCCATGGAAGGACACCTGAGGAGGTGTATTTGTGTTGTTTGTGTATCATCTGTGTTGTCCTGGGAGTGGCATGGGACAGGATGCTGAGAGCTGCTCGAGCTGGGAGCTTGGTGGGGCTGCCTAGGGAAACCCCACATAACCTGACCCTGTTCTTCATCAGCAGCTGGTTTTACCAAGGACACGGTTACTATTCAAAAACTCTTGCTCTGTGCCTCCTCTTTTCCCCTTGCTATCCTGACACTCAGACTCCCTCACAATCTCCACAGAAATTCCTGTGTATATTTTTTTTCAGGATTTTGCCTCCTGTTCCCTGGCTTTGACTGATGGTGGAAGAATTCAAGTCTCCTGGCCCAAGCAGAGAGATGATCTATGCTCTATTTCTGTTATTCCCTGTCAAGCTTTAAAGCTCTCCAGCCTCTCCCTTATCGCTCAACGCCTCGTCATCAGCATGACTAAGGACAGGTTGTTCACCAATCAAGAAATGACCTTTGCTAGGAATAGCTGTCATAAATCTCCATTTCCCTGTCCTTCTGTGCATGAGCCTGCAAAAATGTCACTGAGGAAATCAAGGAATTGGATTATGTCGGATTTGCAAGAACATTCTGCTTTCTGAGGCAAAGGTCTGTGTACATGAGGTTACCCACACCTGCCACGTTTTAACCTCCTTGTATTTCTAGATCCCATCAAACCTTTGATCTCCTGTTAATGAAAGTAGTGGAGAATTTGTGCTGACCTCAGTAATATGTGTAAAGTACCACCCTCCTGCTCCCCAACATGTCCCTAACTGTGCTTGACACTTTAACATTCCCTTCTGTAACAAGTAACATTACATTGTTTGCTCGTTTTTGCTTCTTCACATCCCAACAGTAATTAAAAAGACCATTTGTGTATATATATATATACATAACAAATCATAATATACATAGGGGAAAAAAAAGGAATTTTTAATCCTCCCTTCTTCATTTGTTTCTTGTTTGTTGCTGATACAATTCCACTCAGATGTCATTTCACATGGTCTGGTAAGACCCAGCAGTCATTCTGTATTGGAGGGAATAATGTTTTGGATATTCCCTCTGCTAAATATCAGTGACAGTTGAAAGGGTTTTGTGTGTGCAATATCCCATTTTATTTGTGCTCAGAAAGCTTCACTTTGAGACTGGCAGCTGGGAAAAGGCAATTCCCACATTGCAGAACCAGACAGCCCAGCTCCTGTCACAGCCTAGACCGAAGGCAGAGCATTTCAGCAATACTCCCTTAAGCTGTGTTTAAGGCACAAGGCACAGAAACACCCCCCATTTGTTCTTGCCTTGCCAGCCAAAGCAGTAGATTTTGGGATGCACTCTGGTGGGTTTGTGTTTTGTTACTGCTCTTGCCCAGGCTGAGGCAGGCAGCCCAGCCTGGCTCTTGCCTATGGACCAGCTAACCTGTGCAGCATTCCCAGCCCAGGCCAGGCCCCAGTGGAGCTGTGTACAGGCACCCACTGTCTGAAACCTAATCCCGAGCCTGCCCCCTTGGAGAGCTCTGCTGCCAAAAGCAATTTGCAGGGCCAGGGGCTGGGGTAACTCACCAGCCCAAATTTCTTACGCACTGTTTGTTCTCCCACTCCTTGCTGTGGCTGGAGCCTGAGCTTTTATGTGGTGAGACCCTGTTGTGCCTCCCCTCCTGACTCTGTGCCAGAGGGGTACCCAAAATGCCAGCTCCCCGAGTGACAGCCTCATGTCACAGCCCTTTGCTCTCCTGTGCCCAGCTTCATCGTGCCACCCCCAAGGCACCAGGTACCCCCTGGCCTGCTCCTCTTAACCCCACTGCCCAAAGTCTTGTAGGCAAAGGATGGTTATGGAGAAAAAGAGCAGATGAAAATCATCCTCACCTGTGTTTCCTCTCTCCCATCTCTTGTCTGGCTGACATTCTTCCCAAACCACTCAGCAGTAAAGGGCACCTTGTATTTATCTGCAGAGGAGGTCAAGGACAGGAGCCACATTCCTGAAATGCAGAAGTCACAATGCAATTCAGCCTGTGGAAGCAAGAGAACAGATGGGGCACTGATGGTGGAGACCCCATGCTACAAAAAGTATTTTCCAGATCAGAACACTCTCGATTAGTGATGTTTTCTCCAAATTTATTATCAACTTACCTGTCAGTCACCTTGCAATGGTCTGAGTTTTGCCATTGCCTTTTGATACCCATTAAATTGCTTACACCTTTTAGAAGTCCTTGCTTTTCTCTTCTCAAAAAAAAAAAAAAAAAAAAAAAAAAAATCGAAAAAACAAAAGAAGCAGCCAGTATTTTGTCCATAAATAGCAACTTTCAATTTTTTGTCATGCTCAGTGTCTCCTGTACCCTTTCCACTTCTTCAATACCCTTCCTGTGTGGTCTCCCTGGCCTTTTTGCAGAGTATAATTATGCTTGTATATGACATCCTGCAGCACTAATGAGGCAAAGAATGCCTTCCTCCCTCTCTTTTTAGAATAAACAGCACATAATGTGGCCAGCAGGACCAGAGCAGTGATCATCCCCTGTACTGGGCTCTGGTGAGGCCTCACCTCGAATTCTGTGTTCAGTTTGATCCCCCCACCCAGGACAAAAAAGACATTGAGGTGCTGGAGAGTGTCTGGAGAAGGGCAGTGAAACCAAGGAAGAGTCTGGAGCACAGTTCTGAGGAGGAGCAGCTGAGGGAGTTGGGGTGGCTCATCCTGGAGGAAAGGAGGTTCAAGAGGGACCTTATCCCTCTCTACAACTCCCTGACAGGAAGGAGAAGCCAGGTGGAGCTCTTTCTAAGAGCTATGGGAGAAAATAAGAGATGGAGCAAGTTCAGAGGCAGACTTGTCTCCTGGCTCCCATGCCCATTTTACATGATCCTGTCTATGACAAATCTCTGATTAACCTGCTGTAGATGCTTTATGGTAGCACTAAGGAAACTGCAGATTCAGTGGTGGGAAGGTCAAGGAGTGAAGGTTGTACAGCCCCATGTGTTTTTTTTCTGCTGGGAGCCTGTATCCAAAAATCAGTGGCTGGACATGCAATCAGAATAATAAGCTGGAAAAATATAAAGTTTTTTATCTGCATTTCTGTAACTACCAGAGAAATAATAAAATATAACACAGCTGTCTCTAAAGATTACTCAGGAACCTCCTCTTTGCCCAAATATAATACATGTCACCTTTCAAGAGAATGCCTAGTTAACTTTGGATCTACAGCATCAGGGGTACATTTCCTTGGAGTACAGGCATTAGAAATGCACAGGCCACCATAGATCAAATCTGAGGCTTTCTTGGAAGCCAGTGGAGAAGCAATTACCATACAGATGTGATAAGATAATCTGTTACACAAAAAGGTGCTCCTACCAACTAAGGGGGAAAATTTGTAGCTAACAGCTCGTACAACCAGAATCCCAAACATCACACAATGGGACATTGGTGCTTGAGGAAAAGTATCTCAAAGCACAGGGTGGAAATATGTGTGTGTGGTGTGGCCTTCAGCCTGGAGAAGAGGTACAGTTATCACAGTTACAGCTCATGGAAATGAACTCCAAGGACCTGCTCATGTATGCAAGACAATCAAGTGAACAAGAGTTTGCAGTAATGGTGTTGGGCAGGTGTGAAATGGTGTGGAGAGACTCAGCTTTGAGAGGACAAGCAATTAACTGTATTGTAAAAATGACTCCAAGTTTCCAGCTCCTACTTTTAATACCTCAGCAGCCACCCAGCTGAGATAAATCTCTCTGGTTAATCTGGAAATTAAACTAGATAATCACAGCCAAGTTAGATAATTCCAGACTCAGAAATTGGTTTTCATTTTGCCCAGATTAACCCACAGGGATTTAAATGGTGTTGCAAATTATTTTTAACTTAGTTATCACTACTCTCCTTCTATACTTTTTAGACTGTATACAATAAAGGCACACTGTCAGAAAACATGGGGACAGTTATCTTCCAAAAATAAAAGAGCTGGCAAATGGGATGTAGGATTTATTTTGTCAGATCATGGTCATGTTTGGACTCCTCCTGTTTCCCCCGCTTCGGAATTTTATTTCTGTTATTTCTGTTAAACTCCTCTGCAAGAGGATATGGAGGATATGCAAGCTTAAGGACCATGTAACCCTGTGGCAGAGGCTTCAGTGAGTTTCAGTCTGAAGGAGGTCAGTGTAGATAGTTTTCATCCACAGTTCTGGAATGGGAAATTCTTTTTTTCCCCGACTAGTTTTAGGAATCTTACTGACACTTCACACATGCCTAGAAGGAGTGACTCCTTGGTCAGCCATACAGAGGGACAATTGAAAACAAAGGAAACCTCTATTTGCAGCTACTTCCTAAGTGGAAATAGGTGACACTCTTGTGCTTGGGGCAACCTTGAATCACTAGTTTTGAAGTTAAAGATCTGGAGGTGTAAATGGGTTTCTCTCCAGTAAAAAAAAAGTAGAATCCCAAAACCCCAGCAAATGTGCTCCCAGCCCAGGTCAAGTGCTGGGAATAATTCCATTGCTGCAATAAGAGATGCAACCTAATCAATCACCAAGATACCTTCCTCTCATCCCTAACCAGAGCTCAGCAAAGGACCTGCACAACAACAGCACAAGGCTAGTAGAAGCATCTCAGCATCTCTCTCGCTGGCAGAAATTCCTGTATCCGCCAAACTGGCAGAATCTCTGTTTTGGAAAACAATGGATATATCAAACATTCTGGCAAAGCCCAGGAGAAATGACAGTTCAATGACGTTGAAAAGAAAATTATGAGAGAGAGATTAATTTGTCTGACAGTATGTCTTCATGCTCTCCACTGAGGAAGAACAAGAGTCCTTTCATGCGTATTGAATTTACTTCTGGTGTGAGTCAACCTCTGCCAGTAGGGCTGTAAGTGCTGCCGGTTTAGGAAAATGGGTGATTGCTGCTACCTAGCACCTGCCTCCTGCACACCTCAGAGCACCAAAACTCTCCAGCCACTGCTTCTGCCACCAGCAGTCCTCATTTTACACCATGGATTGGGGCAGAGCGTTCAGAACATCTGCACTGTCCACCAAAACATCTGCCCAAGGAGGCAAGATGGGACAGCCAAATGCAGGGCAGGCCATGGGATGTTATCTTATATATCAAGAGTTTTATTATCATTATAGCACAAGGGTTCCATATCCTCAGAGTTCCATAGCTCCTCGATGTTTCTTATAGGAAGTTCCTCTATGCACTGATTCTTCCTGGTCCTTGCAGTAGTCATCTGACTCCAGATCCTACCAATCCACTCTTTTATAACACTGTTCTTATTGGCTACTGGTGTGGCCTGTTAAGATCAGGCCTGCTGCTGATCTTTAGTAATTGGTCCAGCTGCAACTCTTTGGGGGATAAGATTACATTCTATACCACCTTCATACTGTATCCCCCTACAATGGGAAGCCCAGAGTCCAGGCTTGGAGATGAAAAGAGGTAAGGGAGCAAATGGTGCTGTTAACAGGAGTGGCAATCCCAATCCATTTCTCACATGACTTTGCAGGTGAAGTACCCAGCACTGCCAGCTGCCTGGGGCCATCTCTCTCTGCAGGACACAGCAAAACTTGACCATGTTTTGCCACAGCCAGCCCCTGACTGCTGTGGTGTGCAGACACATTCTGAACAGCAGAATGATGCTGTAGAATGATGCTCTACTCGGATGTCTCCAGCAGATGTGTACCACACACTCACCATCCATTCTCCTTCCAAGACATCCATGAACTCAGATACAAAGCAATGCCCAGGAGTTTCAGGTCCCTTTTTCTGATATTTTTAAGATGCCAAACACAAATGACAGTGGTATGGATTTTGCCTTATGCTCCTGCTGTTCTGCACACCATTCTGGCAGCAACCCAGTTGAACTCATGGGTTGCTTCTTTCCTGCAAGTAGGCACTGACACATGAGGCAGCAGGAACGGGGTGTCACTTCCCAGGTGTGTCACAGCTGGGGACAAGGACAGGGTCACTGGGGCACTGGTGTGTCTCAGTGTGGCTGGGCAGCAGGAGTGCCCCTTGGGAGGCTGCAGCAGCTGGCATCCCAAAGGGCAATCCCACTGCACCCCTCTGCTGGCCTGCACATCCCAGTGTCCAGTGCAGCAGCAACAGCTCCTGTTTGCTCAGGCCAGCAAAGATCACTTCTTCCATCACAGGATTTTCTTTTGCCAGCCTCTTCGCTGAGAGGGCAAACTGCATAAGCAGTAAAACTGATCAACTTAATGTGAGCCTGTTGTTTATTTAAAGCATTGCCCAAAATACTTAGTTTCCCTAGCATGAATCTTGGTACTGCTGTAATGGGTTGAGCAAATTATCCCAGCCAAAAGATGAACCAGAAGCTGTCACAAGAGCAGGCATGAAAAGTTTGGCTAAAGTATAAGGACCCAAACAAAGAGAGTCTGGCACCTGACAGCTTCAATAACTGTAGATGCCCTACAGCTTGCTTGACCCACTACATCAGGCCACGCTGACCTCACTGCTCACCACAAAATTGAGATGCATTCCTCAGCCCATGGCAGCATCACCTCACTGAGGCTAAAATAAAACCCACTGAAAGGTTTTATATAATACCAAGGCTGCAAGATCTCTAATATAGTTTTCTTATTGGAGCAAGAGCCAAGTACAGCTTAAATTCATTAGCTAATGGCCTGTGACAATGAAGGACAAAGACAATTACTATGCACATTTCCAAGCTGATTGTTTCTGTGTGAAGAAAATGCAGCAAATTATTGTTCTCCTATATTAACGTATCATAAAGGATTACTATCGTATCTATTTCAAAAAATCCCTATCCTGTTCAAAATGCAGACAAATGCCAGATAAATTTGATTTTTATAGATGAAAGCTTGGTGGAAAAGTCAAGATTTTATTAGGGCTATGGACAATCACATTACATTTTATATGATATGACAGCTTCACTACTGAATCAGGAAATTGATCTCAGGACATTTTTTTCTACTGAAGACTTACCAATTCCCTGAGTATCTCTCATGTATCTCAAACACTTATCCTTGGATATAATAGTCAGAGACACTCTTAATAGCTGCTTGTATTTATAGAAAAGTCAGAAAAGAAATACAACATAACATCACAGACTCGTAGAATCATTGAGATTGGAAAAGACCTCCAAGATCATCAAGTTCAACCTTTGACCAATCACCACTTTGTCAGCCAGACCCCAGCACTGAGTGCCACCTCCACTCATTGGTTACTGTGTTCAGCAAGGCACATAAAAGGAGATCAGGCTGGTCCTGCCTTTCCTAAAACCCATCCTGGCTCTCCTGTGTGTGCCCTGTGATCACACTGAAGATCTGCCCCATTGCCTTCCCAGGCACTGAGGTCAGACTGACAGGCCTGGGGTTCCCCAGATCCTCCTTCCAACCCTTCCTGTGGATGGATGGGTGTCACACTGAGCAACCTCCATCATCTGGGACCCCTGTGGTCAGCTAGGACTGGTAGGGAATGATGGGGAGTGCCTTGGGGTCAGCCAGGACTGGTGGTGGATGATGGGGAGTGCCTTGGGGAGCCCTTCCAGCAGCCCCCATCAGTACCCCCATGTTGTCATTACATTGCAAGGGTTCCATATTTCTAGAGTTTCATACCTTCTTGTAGGCAGCTCCTCAAGCACTAACTCTTCCTTGTCCTCACAGCAGCCAACTGACTCCAGTTCTCACCAATCCACTCTTTTATAACACTGTTCTTATTGGCTACAGTTGTGGCCTGTTAAGATCAGGCCTGCTCCTAATCTTTAGTAGTTGGCTCAGCTGCAACTCTTTAGGGGATAAGATTACATTCTATACCACCTTCATTTACCCACACTCTGTCCCTCTACACCTTCAGGCGAATCCCATTCTGCCCAATGACTTGTGAGCATCTAAGTGGCACAGCAGGTCACCACCTACCTTCTGCTAGATGACAGGGGGTCTTTTCTGCTCCCTGTCCCTGTCTACGAGCTCAGGGGGCTGAATTTTCTAAGAATAAGTAGTCTGTCCTAATGTGGAAAGGGTAAATAATTTCACCACTTCCAGCAAAATATATGGCAGATGACACTCCACACTCCTTGTAATTTTTTAATGGCAAGGATTTTTTTAATGCTGAGGACCCATCCAATGGGGGGATGTGTCACCTCAGTCTGCCAATGCTGTAAATTCAGAGGAAGCTGTAGCAGCGGGGAGGTTTAGATGGTGGTCACTGCTACCTATTTCCCAGTAAGCATCTCCTGTGGAAAAGCCACTTGGGTAAGTGTTCAGGAAGGCAGTGAAGTCCACCCTCACCACAGCAAGCTCAGTAAAGAGAGGCTGAAGGGCCTTTTATGTGGTCAGTTCCAGCGAGGTTTATTGGAGCATGCCCAAGGGCAGCCACAGACCAAAGGCTGACCATGTGCTCTGCACAAGGCTGAGCAGGGAGGGCACGGGGGCAGTTCCAAGGGCATCGGCTCTCAGGGACGAAAAGGCAGCCACCAGAGGTGCCAGAACCAGTGAGGAAACAGGGGAAGAGGGGACGTGTGGGGAAAGGAGCTGGGATGGATCCCTGTTCAGCAAAAGTCAATGAGAAAAACATTTCTGGGGAGAACTCCATGGTAAGTCTCTCTAAGGGAGGGCTCTGGGGGTTTCCCTGCAGGGGAAGGAATCAGAGGGTTCCAGAGGAAGCTGGACCCAGCCAGATCCCCCACGGTTTCAGGGGCCTGTTCTGTACCCATGTCCGTGTGGAGCAGGTTGGCAGCTCTGGCAAGAGGCTGCTGTCCTGCACTGAGTCAGAAAGGGGAGGACTGACCCCCATTATCCACCAGCAGTGATGGCTTCCTCTCATTTTCATTTCTCACTGTCGTTTTCAGTGACAAGTTGAGTTTTTCTGAAGCCGTGACTGCTTCCTCATCCCTTGCCCCTTTCCCAAAAGGTGCTGGATAACTTATGTCAAAAGATACTTCTCCCAGCATTCGAGTAAATGACCCACAACCCTAGTAACACCAAAACCCCAGACTTACTTACCCTCTAGTGATAAGTGTGAGCAGGAAGCCTCCTTCAGCAAGGGCTTTGTAATCCACCCTGAAATGAAAAAAGCTGCAGGGGAATTCTGGTGTCCCAGCATGGCCTGGGATCTGCCATTACAGCTGGTCCATGGGCTTTGAGGTGTGCACTGCAAGGCTTTACCCTCCTGTTTCCCCCCAGTTCCACAGCCCCACCTTTGCACATTTTCCCTTTTCAGCTGACACTTGCAATATAAGCCACTGAGGCTGTAATAAAATGCTCAACACTAACAATATATATGGAGTGTTACAGATTATGAAATTCAATGTCATTTTTTTACATGTCATAAAAACATTATCTGATTCCCAGTAGCCCCCAGAGACACTGGGGAATATGTTTATACACTAAAATGTCAAGATCATAAAGTGTCTGCTTTTGCACTATTTATTTTTCATGGTGGTGTTATTACATGACATTTCATAAATACAGTGACTCAAATAATTAGTGTGCTGAATAACAAGCTTTCCACTCTAATACAGCACCATGCATTTTAAACCCCCGATTTTCTCGAGGCACTCACACAGTCTAGCTTAAATACTGCAAATAAAAGTGAACTCGGGGGGTGGGGGGAAGAACAATTCTGCTGCTGAGTTTTAGTTTCTTTCCCTTTCAGGAGAGGTGTACTGACAGTCAGGACAGCAGGGTTAGGCAGTGAGCAGCAGTAACTGCGTTTCCCAAAGGGCAGGGACAAAAGAGGCAGCATGTCTCACTGTTATGACACAAGGGAGAGGCTCCAAGAGAGTATCACGTTAGCAAGATTAAAATTAACAAAAAACGCTGAACAAAATCCTTCCTTGAAGGAAGGAGATGATTTAAAATTGCTTGTAATTAATACAGGAGAAACAACGCTGCACACAGCCCTGCTCTAGCCAAGAAGTCTCCCAGATTTTCACTGCTCAGCTTGTAATACTCCTACTTACTTTTTTTTTTTTTAAACACACAGTGGATTTTATTGCCTTTTTTAGCTATTAATATGCAACCAATTATAAATTGTGAGTTGCAGCACTGGATAATTTCCCTTCAAGAATGCTAAGCAGATTCTGTGCTGTATCAGGCCATGTCACAGCACAGCAACTACCATCCTCTCTGACTTTTTTTTAGCAGCAATTCCTAAACACATGCTCAGCAGGAAAACTGGAGCAAGCCCCATCTTAGGACCTCCTTGTGACGCTGTTTTTTTAACTTGCTGGATATTCTGCCTAAAAATAAAAGGAAAATTTAGGATTTAACTCAAGTTCTCAGGAGTGGAGGTTCAGATGAACAATAGAAAATACCAGTAGAATTTATTACATCTTGGAGGTACTTGTCTTATCTTCTCTCACTGCTGTTGTGCTGTCACCACATTCAAAGCTTCTTCTTGAGGCCTGTCAGAGGAGAGGGCAAATTTGAGGTGCAAGGTTAGAAAAATAAAAGGAAAACAGAGAAGGCAGTGTGAACTTTGATTTCCTGCAGACAGAATGCACCTCACACAGCAGCAGTGTCCCTGTGGTGAGGAGCCACTGCCAGGTCCCAGGATGAGCAGAGCTGGAAGGGACCCACAGGGACCCTTGAGTCCCAGCCCTGCACAGCACCAAACCCAACAGCACCCAGCTGCTGCAGCTTTTGGCTGCACAAACATCCTCTCTTCCCCTTTTTTGTTTTTCCTGGGATAAAGCACTTGCAATAAAACCACCCTCCCACCGAGTGAAGGTATAATCATTGATAGTTATTGGTACCATTGCATTAGTGACAGTGGTTGGGCCAAGATGATGCTCAAGGCAGCTGGCTGAGTCTACAGCAAGCCCAAGCAGCAAGAGCTGTTCCTGAATTTGAACATGAGGATGGAACCAGTAAACACACTACCTACAGAAGGAACTTGCACATTAAGTGTCACTATTTATGCTTGCTTTACGTCTCTTTTCTGTTAAAAATCCCTTCGCTGTGTGGGAAAATAGTTCTTTACACTGAAACGGGAAAAATGCTGAGGTCAGGCAGTACTTTATATTGTCTTACCATAATCACAGGATTATGGTAAATCACAGGATTATTTTGTGGGTGTCAGAACTGGGTTTTGGCTGAGGCAATTTAATGCACAGAGACCCTACATGGTAACACGAGCTCAGACACAAAACACTGAGCTGGGGCCAGAGCTGTGATATCTTAATGCCTTTGTCTAGAAACTGCAGTCAGCATTTGTAATCCTTCACAGGGAGTTTCAAAACAGCTCCTCCAGTGTTTGTGAGACCTAAGGCCGAGTTTGTGTGCTGCAGGGTCAGGGGAGCTGAGGACACTCCAGGGGTTTGCAGCTCTGCTGCTTTGTGGTTTGCAGCAAGATGTTGGTGTGTCCTTCCCACACTGGCCTGCTCAGCTCCAGAGATCCTTTCCCTCTCAACACCTTCACATCATCTCCTAATCAAGAACTATTAAAAGAACTTCCATCAGTGTTTGCAGTTCGTCACAGTCTACATTTGAAGATAAATTCACAGTTTGGAAAAAACATCCACTGAAGTAGAAAATATCCAGATTAATTCATGGTCCTTGTTTGTTCTTTCTGTTTTATCCTTCATTCCCTCCACCATTCATCACAGGTCCAGACTGGTGCAAATGAACTTCTGAATGTGTGGCAACACATCCATCTAAGAAACCTAATTCAGAAGCAATTGTTTTTCTTACTTTTCTTTATTCTTTTCCTTCTCAGTGTCCAAGAATGTTCATGGGAGCTTGCTAAGGAGCCATTTTGATTTGCCTGTTTGTGTAAAAATAATCCATGTTTCCTTGACATGTTGAGAATACAGCATGCCTTGAATAACTTGCATACTTTGGGAGGTCTTTCTGCTTGTGAAAGTCCAGCATGCTACTGGCTTTATCAGGAGGTCTAAAACCTCGGGGAACTTGAAAAAGGTCTTTCCAATGACTAATGCAGCCCATTTGTATGGATAGCTCATTAAATTAGCAGAATTGCTAAGTCTTACAAGAAGCAATTGCTTTCTTATGCAAAACACGAAATGTGCTCATCCGGAAAAGGAAATTTCACATCTCCCAGCTAATAGTGAAATAACAGACCATCACAAACTCCTTCCAGACTCTTCTGATTTGGACACATTCCACATCTTTTTCCCAGCCAGCATAAGCCTCTGGGAGGCCCTGGGTGCACTGATTTCTCTGCAGTTCCAGAAGCAAGCTGAGGGAACAGCATTCATCTTCAGAATATATGGCAATACGTGTCAAAGAAGAATATCCTGGAGTCATGATCTGAAGGGCTGCCATGTCCACAGGGCTAAAAGGGATATTTATGTAGCTTTTTTTTTAGCATCTCTAGGTCAAAGTGTTTTAACTTTAATGGTTGCATGTGGGGAGATCTTAAGGACTTAGACTGTTTCCCTTGCTACCAGCTCTTTAAAGAGTGCACCTATTGATGCTTGAAAAGGCCAGAAAAGTTAGGGATGTTGCAACATTTTTATTAGGGAATTTATCTTGTAGGCAGCCTGCTCTAATTTGGTTAATCTCCCAGTGAATATCAGAAAATACAATATGTTGGAGAAACACATGGAAGCCTTGGGATGCCATGTGCTGCGTGGTCACTTTTGCTTGCACGTGTCCCTCTCAGCAAAGGGATGACAGCACTGGTTAAAAGCATTTGTGGATGGACTGGAGGGAACCTGGGAGCTGCACAGGCCCCAGTGCTCTCTCTGCGCCTTTTCCCTGCAGCAAAAGCCCTGCTGGCATTTCTGCCCAGACATTTCCGTGGGCACAGAGGCAGAGATGGTGCTTGCAGTCACACCTACTTACAGCCTTGTGCTGTGTGAAAAATGAGTGTTCCCCACTCACCTAGTTTTCAGCTGAGCAGGTCTTGCATTTGATTGCATCCTAAGACACATCTGGTTGTAGCACTGCAGACAGGGTCCTTGAAAAACCACAAAGAAAAGGTGTTTAGGTTAAGAATACTCTTGTGATTAAGAAAATATTGAAAGTCCTCAAGTGTTTGTTTAAAGAAAATAATTTTCATTAAAATGCTGGCACAATTTCAAGCAATTTGATTTTAATTTTGAAGTGTTGAAAATGCCCTCAGATAATTTCTGCAGCATTCCAGAACCCAGAAGTGATTGCAGAAAGCAAGTCACTTAAGAAATCAACTGCAGAACTGAAATTCATTTCCTGTTTTCTAAGAAAACAAAAAAAGGCCCAGGGCTCTCAAGTCTTTCTGAGAAAGACCTTCTCACAAGCAATTTTCAAGCAGGCAAGTGTGGTTTGCCTTTTTCCCCCTAAACAAAACAGGGTTTGCACATTCAGAAAGCTTCCAAGAACCACACAGGACATGCGAATACAAATAATTTACTGGACCTTGGTACCATGTACACTATTTAAGCATGGCTCAGTTGGACCTGAAAGCAGTCTAAAACCATTGCATTATGATTTTAAAGATGCTCAGTGATGCATATTTTACAACACTTGTGCTCTGATTTCATCAAAGCAGCAGTCTGATCATTTCATATTAGGATTTCATCTAGGATTGTTGAAGCTTCAGTTCATTGACCTTGGGTGGAGTAGAGAGCTCTTTCTTCAAAGAAACCAAGGGAAATTGTGTCTCCAGCTCAGCTCAGAGGAGTGAGCACCCCCAGGCAGGCAGGTTCTTTCTCTGGGGTTTTGCTACCAGCACCACTTGGGACAAGTTGCGCCTCCATCCAGCAAGGAGGTGTTGCAACTTGCTGCAAGCACAGCTGTTGCCTCATTTTGGTTTCAAGGAAGATTCCGTAAAACATTCTGCTAGGAAAGTTGGTTTCCATTTAGAAAGGAGGAAAAAAATTGAAAAGAAAAATAAGAAAGAAAAAGAAGACAAATATGCCTCTGAGCAGGCTTTTGAATGCTTTCCTTTGTTAACTTCTACAGTTACCAGGCCTGCATATGACAACAAGCTTCCCATCAAGAGCATCCAAACAAAAACTTCAACAGAACTTTTCTATCTCACAGAGCCATACAAGCTTCCCAACTTTTTTTATTTTAGTTTTCCACAGTCTTTTTTTCACTAGCAATTGAATGCCTAGGTGCTTGATGCTTCCTCTGGGATGCCAAAAAGGGGCCTTTATTTTGTGGGAGAGGCCATTTGAGTCTATTGATAAGAGTCACATAAAAATTTACATCCACAAAATGCCAATTCAGAAAAGGAAGTCAACAATTTTTATTTTTTAACATCACCACCATTTTCTAGATTTAGTGTCTACTCCATTTATTCAGTTGTCCACAGTAGCTTTTTCTGGGTTTGCCATAATTCTCACATTATCAACATCCTCTTCATCAGCATATTTACATGAAGGCAGGTAAGAAATTAGAGAGAAGTTAGTTCACTGTTGAATCACCCGATGTAAATTATTCAAGGTGTTAATCCTGATGCATGTGGGCTGGGAAGAGGGAAGAGAGGACTGCTTTATTGGGTCTGGTAGTTTTTCCTCCACTGTGCTTCACACATGTTGTAAGGCAAGGGCAATAAATCACAACAAAGGCAATAAAGGATGAAGGCTTTAGGGAACATGTGTTTTAGAGGAGAAACTTGGCTCACCACTAAAGCAGCGCTGCCTTATAACAGATATTTAAAATTCAGATGTGGAAAGAGACTGACAGAATTATATAAATACAAGAGGTTTGCAGATCTGTGCAGCTTTTGACCAGCCCTGCAAGCCAGTCCATGTCTGGCAGCCCCTCCTGGGCCTGGACAGGCAGGTCCATGCTCCAGAGCAGCAGGAGTGCAGCACATTGGAGTCACAGCTCATCCCACAGCAACACTGCTGCACACTGGGGGTCACAGCTCACCCCACTGCAACACTGCAACACTGTGGGGTCACAGCTCACCCCACAGCAACACTGTGGGGTCACAGCTCACCCCACAGCAACACTGCTGCACATTGGGGTCACAGCTCACCCCACAGCAACACTGCTGCACATTGGGGTCACAGCTCACCCCACAGCAACACTGCTGCACATTGGGGTCACAGCTCACCCCACAGCAGCACTGTGGGGTCACAGCTCACCCCACAGCAACACTGCAGCACTGTGGGGTCACAGCTCATCCCACAGCAACACTGCTGCACATTGGGGTCACAGCTCATCCCACAGCAGCACTGTGGGGTCACAGCTCACCCCACAGCAACACTGCAGCACTGTGGGGTCACAGCTCATCCCACAGCAACACTGCTGCACATTGGAGTCACAGCTCATCCCACAGCAACACTGCTGCACATTGGGCTCAGACAAAGCACTGAAGAATCCAGCCCAGCCCAGGCAGCTGACACTTTGTTTTCCAGGACCAGAGCTCTCTCCAGCTGCTGCTGACAGACCTATTGCAAGCAAACCCATGTCAGCCAGGAGCATGCTGCTGGAGGAGTCCTTCTCCATCCCTGGGGTCTGTACAACCCTCACACTGCAGTGCCAGGCAGCAGCTTCACACAGCCAGGAGATTCTGCTGAGACTCTGTTTCCAGCCCTGGGCAGGCAAAAACTGCTCAGCAGAAGTCAGAACTACTTTGAAGCACATTTGCCAAGGTGTTTAGAAACCTGGACATGAAGAGAGGTGCCCCATGAGGTTTCCCAAGGCCTCCAAGTGGGTCAGGCTCTTCTGACTCAATCCCTGAAATGGGAATTTTCCTTTTCTCTCCCTCCAATCTCCCAGAGACCTTAAGTGTGTTTGGTTTGCATGGCAAAGTGCTGAGAGCATGGGGGGCTGCAGGGGTGGCTTCTGCAGGAAGCTGCTGGAAGCATCCCCCACATCCAACAGGGCCAAACTGACCTGCTGCTGGGACAATCCTGAGTGATGGAAATGCCTCTGGGGCAACCTCTGTGAGCAGGAAAGAAAACCAGTTATTGGGCAGGCATAACTGCAGCAAGAGAGGAGGGAGAAGGGAGAAGGGAGAAGGGAGAAGGGAGAAGGGAGAAGAGAGAAGAGAAGAGAAGAGAAGAGAAGAGAAGAGAAGAGAAGAGAAGAGAAGAGAAGAGAAGAGAAGAGAAGAGAAGAGAAGAGAAGAGAAGAGAAGAGAAGAGAAGAGAAGAGAAGAGAAGAGAAGAGAAGAGAAGAGAAGAGAAGAGAAGAGAAGAGAAGAGAAGAGAAGAGAAGAGAAGAGAAGAGAAGAGAAGAGAAGAGAAGAGAAGAGAAGAGAAGAGAAGAGAAGCTCTGCAGACACCAGGGTCAGTGGAGGAGGAGGGGGAAGAGGTGCTCACCCCACCCCACTTTTGAAAGGCCAAGAAGTGCCTCTCTGCATGTTTGGGCACCCGAGTCCCTCTGCAGAGTTTTACATTTCATGACCCTTCCCCTCCTCCTGTGGGCAGCCCATGGGACTCCCAGCCAGGCTGGTGGCCAAGGTCAGCCCTGGAGTGACCAGTGCTAAGGGCAGTAAAGCAATCTGGGCTGCTGGCAGGACACAAGGAATCCCAGGAGGGTAACAGGGCTCCTGTTTGTCTGTCCTGTGCCTGTTCACCTCTGAGGGTAAATGGTCTCTCTTTCACTTAATGCAATAACTTTGCTGCCAGTCTCTGCCAATACACTTTAAGCTAAGCAGTCTAACACTAAATGTATCCTACATACACTTTGTTGTGATATTAGTCTGCTTTTCCAAATTTCCCTCTTTTTTCGTGCCTTATCCATTCCAAGCTTAAATAAAGGCAAAGCCCAGAGTCCAAGAATCTAGTGGTGACTGAGATGGGGGCTGTGAAGAGGAATAGAGAGGGAGAAGAGCTATAAATGGAATCAGGGAAGCATGGCTTGGGGTGATTAATGAGCTTACTGTGACGGGTGCTTACTATAAACAGCAGGTAGAGGAGCAAAGCCAGCAGCAGAAAGTGCTCAGGAGCACAGGAGGTGAAGCCATGGCCCCACATCACAGGGACCCTCCTCAGTGGGGCTTTGGGGGTATTCAGCAGCATTCATAGAACCATTGGGGAACAGCATGCATCCTTGTGGGAACCTGGGACAAAAGAGGGATTTAAAACAAATACAATTCCATTACTAGCAGCAAAGTCCTGGCTGAAGGTACAGCTAGCAAGTGCCTGTGCTTTTACCCTCTTCCCTGGGATTTTCCTCTAGCAGTGGGTATCCCTGGTGCCCACCCTGCCTGCCAGGTTTGCAGCCCCAGTGGGGTGGACAGAGGAGGACTCTGGAAAGATTGAGGGACTAATGATCAGGGAAATGCAGTGCAGTTTGCAGCAGCTGTCCTGCAGCATTCAGCAGGATCCCAGCATTATTGTTCCTAAGGATAAATGTGCAAACGGAGCCTCTGAAATCCTCTCCCTGGTTTAAGATCAGAAAAACACAAGCAAAGAAAAAATTTCAATGGAAAAAAAACCCAAAATCCTCCCCCCCCCCAAAATTGATGCTTTTTGATATTATATTGCAATGAAAATGGAAACTTCGTCCTTGTTCTCTGTTCCATGATCCATTGATCCATCCCTCTTAGGAAAGCTCAGACTACTGTCAAGTTGTGAGAAAATGGAGAATAGGCAAAATTGAAATTCCAGAGGTGGATAGTTATGGATAAACTCAATGCAGACTGTTTTTTATAAATAAACTGGCCAAGACTGAATTATTGTTCAAACAAAATATAAATTTTAAACAGTGAAAATAGAAGCTGTATAAACCAAGCTACTCAGAGTCTTCAAAGACAACTACTGGGTTACTCAACACAGCGAGCTCTATGAATAACTCCAGCCCACTCCAGCTTGATTTTCCCTTGTTCCAGGTGCAGAAAAGTTTCCAGTGCTTGTAGCAACCAACTCAGCTCACTTTGTTCTTGCTGGGCAGTTTTTGCAGCAGTGCACAGCAGATGCAATGGGGGTAGGATCTGATCCCCCACATGATTGGTTTTAAAGATTATCATTCAGCAGAAGCCACTGTGAGGAAGAAAAAATGCTAAGCCCAGAGCCTGAGTTATTTCTGTGACCCAGAATGCTAAAAAACATAATATTTTATTTGGCTGGTTATAGAAAACATGTGGCAAAGCCTCCATTTTTGGGGAAGGTTTGTCCTGCAGCACAAAAAGGAAAGAAAAATAACTGAACTTTATTCTGCCTGTGCTCATCTCTGCAATGCTCATCCTTGCACCCACACAAGATGCTCTCACCTGAATTTTAATTCTGGATACAGATGATAACTCTGTTTACTCTGCAGAAATACCAACAAGGTCCCAATCAAAGATTAACATCAAGATCTGCAGGAAGAGTGCAAACAGGAAACCATCCCCATGAAAAGTTTATATTCCAAGCAGCAATGGGAACATTCAAGATGATCAGTTATTTAAAAGGACATGAAAAGTAGTGAGTACAGGACAGATTTGAGCAGCAAAACACATTCCCCAGTGTGTTCATCATCAGCAAGAAAATTGTTCAGTGCTCTTAGACCTGAGTACAAGGCTGAGAGAACAGCCTACAGGGACTTTTGGGGCTTTGTATTTAAAGTTCCAGTTCCAATTCTGACCGAGCATCAGGTCCCAGATATGGTCTTTGCGCTGTAATCAACCAACCAACCACCCAAACAAACAAACAAACAAACAAACAAAAAACCCCAAACCAACCCAACAAAAAAAGGAACAATTACCCATTTACCCACCAGAAACCTTTCGCTTGTCAGTGAATTCCACCAGCATTTGAAGGGGAGCCAAGGGGTGAGAGACATTACAATGCCCAGGAGGAGCACAACAAGAGGGTTGTTTGCTGTTTTGCCCATCCTGGCAGCTGTTCCTGATGTCCCCAAACCTGTACTAAACCTTCCTTAAGGACGTTGCACAAAGGGAAGGGTCCCTATCCCAGCAGGGCTAGGAGGGTTTAAGCTGCCAGTTCTGCCAGCTGGGTGAGTGTGAGTCCACTGCAGGCACAGGAGGGGAGGCTCAGGCTCCCATCCTTCCCTCAGGAAGGCTGATGCTGTGCCAGCACACACAAAGGGTGCACACACATGTGTTCTGTACTGGCTCAGCTCCAGGGATGCTTATTTCCAGCTGAGGAGCTGTATCAAGCACAGCAGGAGATAACCTTTCCAGCCTTTCCATCTGGTCCTGCCACAATAAAGATGTTTCTAAACACCTCCAAGCAGGTGGAGGGTTATGAAGTTGGGACAGTGATAGCCATTGCCCCACTTCCTTCATCAGGGACAAATCCTTTAGCTGTTCCCTAAAGCCTCTCCTCACCTGAGCCCCCACAGGACCTACAGCTCACCTCTTCCTCTTCCCTGGACACTGACCAGCTGCCCCCAAGCTCCTCTGTCCATCAGTGAGGGACAAGCCCTCTGTTTGGGAGCCCTGCAGCCAGCCCAGCCCATCCTCGGTGGGTTTGCTCACCAGAGCTGTCCCCTGAGCTGGGAGCTGTGACTGAGCCTGGGCCCGCTGCCACCCAGCTGCTGGCACTTGGCACTGGGCTGCGTGACTCAGGCTGGCAGCAGCCCTTGGAGATGCCTTCCCCTGATTTATATCTGCAAGGGATCCTTTGTGCTCAGGCCCTATTGTTGGCATGCCAGCCTCACTGTAGAAATCTGGAGTTAATAAACTCCACTTTGCCAGCCCAGCAGCTCAGTCCAGGACTCAGCTTTGTAGGGCTGGCAGTGCTCACTCCTGTTCCATCAGCACGGCTGCTAATGCCTTTACCTTGCAAAAATCCTGTGATTTCACACATGGGCAGCCCCAGGGAAACCCCAGGGTCACAGTGCCTGGTAGTCTGCCTCTGTCTTGCTCCATCTCTTTATTCCTTTTGGAGCCTGTGCTCTTGCAGCCCCACCCCTAACTGCAAGAGGCCTTGGCACCAGCAAGTTGAGGTCCCCCAGAGAAATCAGAAAATTTCAAAAAAAGAAAAAAATATAAAGACAACAGATGGATGTGTGAGTTCATTTATGGAGCTGTATGAATAATGGGACCATCTCTATCCCTCTCCAGAACCAGTGACATTTTACAGAGGGCAGAGGGACTCACACATGGCACTGCAGCCTTTCTTCCATGGCAGATTTGGGGCTTGTTTGTTACCAGTCCAAAAGGGTGGAAGCAACTTTCACTTCTCAGCAATCCCATGGGACAGGTGTGCTCTGGAGCTGGCTACATTCCAGCAGAGTGATTCACTGACTTCAAGCCACATTTTTGGTTTGTGTAAGCTGGACTGACATCAGTGGAGCTGCACCAGCTGACATCAGCCCAAGCACACAGCTCCACGTTCTCAGGGAAGGGAGCTCACTCCTGGAAGGTTTGGAGCAGCTCCTCGGTGCTGCAGGCTGGATGCTCCTACAGACAATGAGCCCTGCCTGGGAGGATGTGGGAAGGTGCAGAAATCCAGGAAGGCTCTTTTGCTTTGTGTTACTCTGGAGAAGAAATGAGGCAGCTCTCCTCACTGTGAATGACAATGGGAAAACAAGAGGAAACAAAATAAAACAAAATAAAACACTTTAGGACTGAACCTGGGAGCTGAGGCTGGGAGAGAGCTGGAGCAGGCTCCAGAGAGCCCCTGGTGCACAGGGAACAGCAGGATCAGAGTGTGACACTCATCACCCCCGTGGGACAGACACAGGGTGTCAACAGCTTTTCTTGGGAAGAACTGAAAGGATTAAAGCACTTCCATTCAGACACCCAGAGGAAAATGGGCAAACACAGGACAGCCATGTGTGACTATAATGAACACTTCAGTGCTGGTCCTGTGCAGTGCTGGGCAGGTGAAGGGATGTGCTCAGCCCCTGCCAAACTAACCAAGGCTAAGCAGGGCTTACAGCCACCCTCTCTCCAGCCCTTTGTGGAGATTTGCTCCTCAGCAAATCCCTCTTCCAAAAACTGACAAAAATCTACGTGTTGAGAAGCTTGGAAACTGGTGTGAGAATTAGGCAGAGCCACAGAGCGATGCTGTACATTAAATATTGTGATTGTCTGCAGGAGCATTCACACAGGGACAAGCAGCTAGCTCCCTTTACAAACCAGGGTTCAGCAGAAGTAACTCCAACTTACAGCAGGAGAGCATGAACCACAGAGATCAAAGGCTGCTGCTGTTACAGTAAAACATAGGCGAGTACCATAAGCACCTTAGGAAAGATTTTGGCACAATTTGGGCACCCTGGTTGGAAACTGCAATCTGGGAGCTCCATATTCCCACTCTGCTGCTGCCTGGCCCTGGAGGTGCCTGAACTTGCCCACTGCCTCCTGCTTTGAGTCACTGGATGGCTGTGAAGCTGCTCCCAGGTGTGCTCAGAGCTGCTCCCATCCAAACATCCCCACTACAGCTCTCAAGTGACACTGCCGTGCTCTGGCAGCAGGGCTGGCAGGGCTGCCCCCATCCCCAGCAGGACCCAGCCAGGGGTCTGCAGCAGGAGCAGCACAGGCTCCAGGCAGAGCCTTTTGCTGCAGCAGCACCAGAGGCTGGGCTGTCCTTGGGGACACCCCTGTTCTGTCCCTGGAACATCCCTGTGCTGTCCCTGGGAGCATCCCTGTACTGTCCTTGGGAACATCCCTGTGCTGTCCCTGGGAGCATCCCTGTGCTGTCCTTGGGAACATCCCTGTGCTGTCCTTGGGAGCATCCCTGTGCTGTCCCTGGAACATCCCTGTGCTGTCCTTGGGAACATCCCTGTGCTGTCCCTGGGAGCATCCCTGTACTGTCCTTGGGAACATCCCTGTGCTGTCCTTGGGAACATCCCTGTGCTGTCCCTGGGAGCATCCCTGTACTGTCCTTGGGAACATCCCTGTGCTGTCCTTGGGAGCATCCCTGTTCTGTCCCTGGAACATCCCTGTGCTGTCCCTGGGAGCATCCCTGTGCTGTCCCTGGAACATCCCTGTGCTGTCCCTGGGAGCATCCCTGTTCTGTCCCTGGAACATCCCTGTGCTGTCCCTGGGAGCATCCCTGTGCTGTCCCTGGAACATCCCTGTGCTGTCCTTGGGAGCATCCCTGTTCTGTCCCTGGAACATCCCTGTGCTGTCCCTGGGAGCATCCCTGTGCTGTCCCTGGAGCACCCCTGGGAGCAGCCCTGTGCTGTCCCAAGCATTCCCATCCTCTCTGCCGTCCATCCTGTGGGGCACCAGGATCTCCCCAGCAGCCCCTGCAGCCTCCCAGCCCTGAGCACACTCAGCAGGAGCTGTGTTTCTCTCCTTCTCAGGGATGCCACAGCGTCCTGGGTGACAGCAATGCACCGCAGCCCCTTCCCTGCCCTGCAAAGGTGCCAGGGTAACACAGGCTGCGGTCGACTCTGGCTTTTGTCACTTTTTCAGTATAACCCACGCTCGAGGCAGAGTTTTTTTTGAGGGATTGCACAGGCATTTCTCATTTACCATTACCAATTTACCGTTTCTCCTCCTGTCCTGTTAACAGCTTGGTTTCAGAGAAAGCACAATCAGTGCCCGTGGTAAGGGACTGCTGGAGCCCAGCTCCCCCCGGCACTGTCAGCCTCTGCAGTTTTCCCAAACACAATCAACAACCTGGCCTAGGGCTTATCTACCCACTTCCAAAAGTCCTAATCTGACAACTAATGATGCATTAATCACTGTCAGACCATGATCTTTTGTTTCTGCTTCTCTGCAGGCATCTGTCAGGATCACAAAGGATTAATTATTGCACTAGCCTGGCTACAGAGGCTCAGCCCCTCTGCAGACACTCCTCGATGTTTTGTGATTCCTTCAGCAACCACTTCACCTGTCTTCCCCTCCTTCCTCACCACTCACATTTCTAGCCCTGGGTATCTGCTCTCTCTTGTGTAAGCAGGGGTCCTTTTTCAACCTCACGAGCAGCACTGAAAGAAAGAATCACCAAAATCCTTCCCTGCAGCATTGTCCCTGTTTGGGCATCCTGGTTTCCAATTAATTTAACCATGAAAGGTGCCTACTCTCTTCTTCCTATCTACTTTTATGTGGTTCACCTCTAACCTTCCATCCACACAGCACTCTAGAGCATGCAGTACTCAGGAGTAGGAAGAATCTGCTCAAAATTAAGTGACCTTCCTTGCAAGGCCCGTGGGATGGTGACCAAGCAGCAGAGCAATCTCTGGGAGCCATCCAGGCTCCACCTCAGCAGACAAAGCAGCTGCATCACTTCTGCAAAAGAGCCCTGACAGACTGAAATCACTTTTACATCCCAAGAGCCTGGGCCCAGCTGTGACACCCCCAGGAGATGCAGGGACATCAAGGGTTCATCCCCACATGGAAGCTGTGAGGGTTTATGGAGGCTGGTGCAGCACAAAGAGCCTCTGGAGTGTGACAGAGTAAAACTTGCACACACAGAGGCACAGCTGCTTCCAAAGGTAAGAGGAATTAAGCTACACCTATATAAAATAATTTTTTTAATTATAGCTTTTCCTCAAATGCAAACTACTTCCATTGCCATGGGTGTTGGACCTGCATGTCCTGAGCCTGTTCTGCAGCAGCAGCAGCCAGGACAGTGCATCTGAGCACCCTTCAGTGCTGAGCACTGCCTGAGGCAGCCTTTGCTCTCCCTTCCATGAGAGTTTCTGGGCATGATTCAGCAGCCATCTATGAAAAGCAATTCAGAAGGTGAGTGAGTTCATTATGACAGAGCGGGGGAACACAAGAGAGCATCTCTGGGTGCGTGGGGGAAGTTTCAGCAGGTGCTTGGATCACACAGATCTCTCCGTTTCTCAAACATATCCCAGGTGCTGGAGTTACTTCAGTTGGTTTCCTCTCTATAGCAAAGGCCTGAGAAGCAGAAATAGACAAAACCAAGCAGGAAACAAAACCAAGTGCTTGTACATGATGCAGTAGCTTCTTTCCAATAATCTTGGAATGTGTAGGCTTTACAGAAGGAAAATAGTTGGCACATCAGCACAGCATCATCCTGCTGCCAGTGACAGAACAGATGGTGGAAGTGTAACCTGACACAAGGGTACCTTCTCCTGTTGGGAGATTTAGCTTACAGCTCCTTCCCAGAGATACATCTAAAGCAGGAAGGTTTATTTCTCCCCAAACTGGAATTCTCTGAGTGTTGCACTGCTGGAGATTTAGATGTTTTATTTATACTGGGAAATTTCCTCCTGTAAAGAAACTCCAGAAGTTCCTGTAGTCCCAGCATTGCAATGGATCCCCATCTGCTGGAACACTACTGGAATCAAATATTGCTCCAGCCAGGGCTCTCTGGCCTGCTGTCCTTCTCAGGAACCTCTGAGAACATGGCTGAGTCTTCTTCGAGCCTCACTTCTCTCATATATCTCTGAATTTTACTGGACTCGAGTGGTTCCAGCTGCAGCTGACACTGCAGAAAGGACAGAGCCAGACCAACCCACACTTGTCCCTCCCCACCAGCAGGTCTATTTGTGGCCTGGGCAGTGCCAGAAATAAACTGCTTTCCTTGGAGAGACCCACAGCCCAGTGCTGGGCTCTCCACAGAGGGCACAGCAGCCTCCAAGAATCCCATTTTAGCTCTGCTTTTAAAGTGCTCACCAAGGGAGTTTTAGAAGGCTGGAAGTGCCCCCAGGAGTCGTGGTGAGGTGGGAAAAGGAGGGAGGTAAGAATTAAATTTGTGTCCCCTCCTGATCCTTGGAAAGCAGCCCTTCAGGGTGTGCCAGCTCCCTCTCATCTCTTCTCCTCTAGCTGGAAGATCCCAGCCTCACAAGTGCAGTGCTGAGTCTATTTTTAATGACTCATTAATGTTTGCACACAAATGCCAGATGCTTTCTTTTTAAATAAACAAACAAACAGCAACCTCAAACACCCTCTGAGAGATGGAACTTTTTTTCCTACAGGCAAGGCCACAAGTAGTTGCTTGTTCAGGACAGTGGGAGAAGGTTCCTCAAAATCCCACTTTATGAGCATTTCTCCTCCCTGCCTCAGCCCTTCCCCTGCCACACAGGTGGGGACTTTGGGGAGGGATGGAGGTTATTTCCTCCTACAGCACTGAGGAGGAGAGGATTTTGAAGGACAAGAGCTGAACAGAGCTGATGGGCTCATTGGAAATTGATCCCTGTGGTTTCCCAGTCCTGCCAGGCCTCAACTTTGCCACACTTCCCATGTTCTTTATACCATGAAAATGGCACTGTTACGCCAGAGATAAATAGTGGGGGCAGAATGGGCAGATTGACAGAGTTTGGAGGCAAAAACCCTCAGATTCAAAATTGCAGGGAAGGTGATTCCAGTGGGAATTGATCTCTGCTTGCTCCACAAGTTTTACTCCCATGTGCCCACTGTCAGGTGAAGGCAATGCCCACTGCTCCATGGACACACAGCACCCTTCCTGCAGGGATCTGTTCACACACACTGAACTAAACCCACAGCAGCAATTGCTATAAAATTTTAAATAAAGAAAAGGGGAATGTATATTCCTTTTATGTCCTGTGCAAAGGTACTGGCTACTGAAGGCAAGAAGGATTCAGGTGAGCGCTCCACGAGATGTGACTGGAATATGTTCCCTCTGAAGTGCTGTAATCAGAGCAGTAATGTATTCCCTTTTTCCCCCCTAAGACTGGGAAAGCACATTTTAGTGCCTGCCACAAGGCTGTCAGGATCAGCATTTCAAGTAGCAATTCAGCCTTTATCAACATTCAACAGCATTGTAAGTCAGGAATAATTAATGTTACATTAACATAGAGTTATCAGGAAAGGTAAGGCTGTAAGTATTCAACATCAGATCCATTTAGTGTTTCCTGCAATAATGCCATCAGCAGGGAGTATTTACCATAAATGTTGGCTTCAGGGGGATGTTCCAGGGAAGGCAGGAGCAGTTCAGGTGTGCCACCCCTGTGTCTGCCACCTCCCAGCTCTTCACAGCTCTTCAGTGCACTCCTCAGAGCATCACCCTGCCAAGATGATTCATGTGTCAGAGCAAAAAGAAATATTGCTGTAAAAACCACAAACACTTTGCTGTGATATCTCCAAGATGAATATAAGGCTAAACTAAGATAGATAGATAGATAGATAGATAGATAGATAGATAGATAGATAGATAGATAGATAGACAGATCATACAGACAGTCCATAGAGAAATGACAGATGAGAGCCATGGAATGATAGATACAGAGCCGTATTTTTGTATTTATGCAGACATTTATATGTGAAAGGATACATAAAATCATATTCATAAATCCACCCACTACATATGGAAATACATTGTGGCTCTTACAGAAACTGTTTCTTGACTTTTAGTGGTTACATCACAGAGTCTAGTGTGTACTGGGCCTAACCCCAACAATATACATACATACATATGTATATATATATATATAAATACATAAATTGATATAAATCCAGTCCAAGATTTTTTTTTCTCATAACAGAGGAAGACAGCTAATTGCCTTAACATGTGGAAAAAGGAAAAGTCAAGGGGCCTGATTCCTGCATTTCTGTTTCCTCCATCTGCAGGGCTATTCCAGTACAGCCAAAAGGAGAGGGAGCCTGAAGGAGGGGTGTGGCTGAGGAGGGTTGCACTAAATGTTTAGTGGGATTTTCAATCATGCCAAAGCTGCTGCCTTTCATTGATCAGGAGCAAGGTGGCCAAGCATGCTGGAAAGTCTCTGTACTTTAAGGCTCATTTGTAACAGCATGGGACATGTGACAGAGTGCCTAGAGTTAGAATTCCACTGAATTTCAGTGGAGCTGGGACACCAGGATCCAGGAAGCTCCAGCAAGCCCCTCCATCACCAAGCACTCCCCGTGCTGAGGGCTGGAGCCCCTGTCTGTCCTGGGCTCTGTCCTGGGCCCTGTCCTTGCCCCAGCCTGGCTGGTCCCACTTTGCTCACTGAACCACAGAGGCACAGAATGGATTGGGTTGAAGGGACATTAAAGCTCACCCAGTTCCAACCCCCTTCCAAGGCAGGGACAGCTCCCACTCAGCCAGGTGGCTGAAGCCCTATTCCATCTGGCCTTGAACAGCTCCAGGGATGGGGCATCCACAGCTTCTCTGGGCAATCACAGCATCTCACTGCCCTCTGAGTAAGGAATTTCTCCCTAATATCTGACCTAACCCTGCCCTCTGCCAGTCCAAAGCCATTCTCTCCTATCACCCCTGTCAAAAGTCCCCTCCAGCTCTCCTTCCCCAGCTGCCACGCACAGGGGTACAAAGAGCAGGGAACAAGGAACATGGAACCAACCTTTGCTCTGCAAGATAAGCCCCAAACCCAGATCCTGCACCATCAGTCGCAGAGCTGGTGTCAGCAGCATCAGGGGAGGAGGTGAGGGATCAACACTGACTCAGGAGAGAAGACACTGTGACAGTGTTCACAGGGGTCCCAGGATGAGGGAAGAGATGAGAATGTTGACTCCATGTTTCAGAAGGCTTGATTTATTATTTCATGATATATATTATATTAAAACTATACTAAAAGAATAGAAGAAAGGATTTTATCAGAAGGTTAGCTAAGAATAGAAAAAGAAGAATGATAACAAAGGTTTGTGACTGGCTGAGACAGTCCGGACAGCTGGACTGTGATTGGCCATTAATTAGAAACAACCACATAAGACCAATCACAGATGCACCTGTTGCATTCCACAGCAGCAGATAATCAATGTTTACATTTTGTTCCTGAGGCCTCTCAGCTTCTCAGGAGAAAAAATCCTAAGGAAAGGATTTTTCATAAAACCTGTCTGTGACAAGACACCTCTAACTAAAAGCTTTAAGCAGTGCTGAGGGCACCTACTATAGTCTCCTTGCTATGTGTGGGGTTTCAAATTCATCAAACACATCTTGAACAAACACCAGATCGTTCTTTAAAACAGAGAAGAGCTTTTCCTATGAGTAAAATAATGTTAACAATCTGCTGCTTGGAATTATGTCTAGATAGGCACAACACAGAGCCTCTTTCTAGCGTCTGTAAAGGAGTTTGATGGCCCCAGAGACATTTCTGTGTGAGATTGTCTCCTCAGGGCAGGGATGGGAGCAAGGCAAGCCAGCCTGTTGCAGTTCAGGATGCCACATTCCCACTGAATCCCAGCCCCACAAGTTCTTAGTCAGTGCCATGCTTGTTTGACTGTGTACAGACCAAATGCTATAGGAAAATGTAAATATTTTTATGGCCTGGCTTGCTTAAAAGCCTGTGTTAATGGGAAAGGAATGCTGTGCACACACAGAGCAGAACAAATGTAATGAAAGCCAGAACCCAGAGGCATTCTGTAACCCAGGGATGGAGTGCTTTGCATTGCTGAAGGATGGTGGGCATTTGGTACCTCACAAAGACAGCCTGAAAGTCGAGATAACACAATTAATAATGAACTCCCCAACACAAAGCACCATCACATCACCATGACCTCACTCTCCTCACAGACAGAGTACAGAGCTCTTCTCTCATCTCCTCTTGCTTCTGAGAAAGGGGCCAAGTGCCCACTTGTTCTCTGCACTGCTGCACAGTTGTGGTGGCCACAGAGCTGGGCTCCGCTGGAGGTGAGCAGGGCAAGGACAATGGGCAGCAACAACCAAAACAACACCTTTAGTGAAATAAGGTCAATAAAAGTCCTGAGCTGAGGCTGTGACCAGTGAGAGTTTCCAGGAGCTGCAGGTTACCCCTCTCCCAGCACCACTCCTAACAAAGAGCCTTCCCCTGGGCAGTGCAGCCCCAGGTGGGAGACACCAAGGTGGCAGAGGAGTCACTGCTCGCTGTCTTGCACCTCCCCAGCAGCAGGATCACAGGCAGCAGCAGCACCAGCTGCTGATAAAACATCCAGGGCAGCCCAGAGCTGCCTCACCCTGCTCTGGTTTCAAATGTGATCTTCACATCAGCTCTGAAAGTTGGAACTCAATCACAGCTTTGTGCTGCACGCCCTTGTCTTCTGAGGTGTTCCCACCACAGCTGGGACAGCCTCTGGCATGGGGAATCACCCATCCCACCCCCATGGAACATCCAGGGGCACTGCACACTGGGATGCAGCTCCAGTGAGGCCAAGAAAGCCACATAAGGCATGCAGAGCTTTGGAAGAGAGCCCAGATACAACACCAAATAAGAGGTAGGAGAGGTGAGCCCTGCACAAAGCTTGGCAGGATCCTAATGCACTTAATTTCTTTAGATACATTTATTTAATTATATCTTCTCATATCATCAGTGCTTACAAAGTTCAAGTTTAACCCGGGGGAAAAAGGAAAGACTTAGGAGGATGGATTAAAGCCCATCTAAAATATTAAAGCCATTTTCACAGCTAAACATTAAAACTACTTCAAACTCAAATTTCAAACTATTTCCCTCAAATATAAATACTACAATTATGTTAAATATAAGGCTGTGTCTCCCTTGGTCTTGCCTGCATCCTTGAAAAAAAAAATCAAGTAGACAGAATTTAGGTGGGCCAGGATGAAGGCACAAAAATCTTGAGGTCCATGACAGTTTAATTTAAATTGCAGAGTGCAGGGTGTCTGGCCACAGGGTGACAGCAGCCCAGCTGCTTTCTCAGCACCACAAACGTCACTGGAGCAGATCCTCAGGACATTTTCCCTTTGCCTCTGGGTCTCACAGTGATTCGTTGCTCCCTGACAAACAGCCCCATCCTTCAAAGCTGGGAGCCAGCCCCTGTGACCCCTGCAGATGCCCTGCTGCCTGCTCCCCTGCCCGGGGCAGTGATCCCCTGCACCCTGCCCTGCCCGGGGCAGCCCTGCTCAGTATCTGCTGCTCCTGGGGCTCCTCCCGTGCCTCTGGATTCAGGAAGGCTTCCAAGAGCTGAATGCAGCTGCAGCCATCCCCAGCAAGCTGCCAGGCTCATGGTCCTGTTGGTGCCCAGCTGGGGGCTCCTCCTTTGGGACCTTCTCTTGCCCTTTGTGGCCTCAGTTACAGCCACATGAGAACAATGTGCCCTGTGTGCACCTTCCCCACCTGGTGCACAGGCTTGCAAAACACTTTTAATTGGTGATTTACAGGGGTTCTGGTTTGGGCTGAAATGGTTCCCCCGAGGAGCTGAGCAAGGCTGGAGGTGTTTATGGAGGGCAAGGTGGGAGCTGACAGGGGGATGAAGGCTCTCAGCTCGCTGGCAGCTCCAGCACCTGGCACTGCAGCCTCTGAGAAGTGGTAACAGAAAAAAAAGGAATGGTGATTCCTGCCTGAGCTGGCATTAGCCTCAGCAAAGCATCCCCACTTCCAGAAGAGACATTTTTGGAGGATAAGAAATATTTAGACTTGGTCAAAAGCAAAAGCAACCGAAAGCCAATGCAGCATTTGAGCCAATTCTATTTGTGACCTTTACTTCCCCCAAAAATTCCAAAACATACTACTAGAAACACAGAAGGAGTAAACAATGGCATCTGGATTAAACTGAATCATATGGGAAAACAGCACCTGATGATTGTACGTAGAAATATATTCTAAAGTAGAATTCTCATCAAAAATAACATGTAATATTGAAGCATTAGGCAGTCCAGTTTGTTATCATTGTAGGTCCCTAAATTCCAAGTGCTCAAGTAACTACATTAGACAAAGTATCTAAAGTCCATCTCCTTACTCAACATTAATAAAGTTCCAATTGGAAAAGATAATATAAACTTCCTGTGCTAGAAAAGGCTACTGCAGGCAATTAAAGCAGCAGGGGAAAGGGGCAGTACTGTACTCTGAGCAGCAGCTGCAGTGTTCAAGTCTCCTTCACAGCAGCACATGTTCTGAAAGGGAAGGCTGCTGTGCCTTGATTTTATAGACATATATTACAAGATGATGTAATCCCGACTTCAAGTGCTGACAAAACACACTTCAGGATTCTTTAAGGACTTCTTGCTACAGTGCAAGCGTGGGGAAATGTTTGATCTCTCCAGACAGCTTAGCTGAGATGATTTCCTAGCAGGCTGAAGGAATGAAAAAGGTTTTTTTCCCCTGCAGAAACACCTGCTAGTAGCAACTCGAGGATCCCAAGGAGGATCCCTGCTTTATCCCAGATTCCATCAGGGCAATCCCCAAGCAGCAGCAGCAGCAGCAGCAGCAGTGGCCCAACCCTGCCCTGCTCCAGGGGGCACAGACAAGGTGCTGAGCCTGCTCTGCCTCTGGGAGAGGCCTCAAACACCTCCTGGGCTGCTGCTGCCATTGGGACAGCCCAGGAACTGTGATCCCCCTGTGCATGGAGCCAACGCCTCCTCCCTCTGCTTCCTGGAAAAGCTGCATTTCTCAGCTGCACCTCTCCCTGCACTGATGCAAGGCTCCTCAGGGAAGAAGAAACTCATCCAACTGGTGCCCATATCCTCTGAGTTCTGAGGCTGGACGGGATTTTGGGTGGAAGCTGTGATTCCAAACTTGAAATTGCATCAGACAGGGCATTCTCAGTGCTGCAGATGTACTTTGGCTCACCAAAGGTGTACAAAGAGACTCCAGAAATAGCTTGGAGGGCTTATTTAGCTTTTTTTTCCTTCTTCATAAAGGTTTTCCTTTAGTTCAGACATTTTATCCATCTCTCACATGAACCTTCTGAAGCAGTATTTTATTTTATTTTATTCTATTTTATTCTATTATTTTATTTTCTTTTATCTTACTTTATTCTATTTTTATTTTATTTTATTTTTTTTTATTTTATTTTATTTTATTTTATTTTATTTTATTTTATTTTATTTTATTTTATTTTATTTTACTTTATTATTTTGTTTTATTTTATTTTATTTTCCCAAAACCAGTTCCTGGAAACCACAAAGGGTGAGGGAGTTCACAGCTTTAAAAAAAAAAACAAAAAACATTTATTTTGGCCTTTCGATTACCAATACTGCCACTGCATTCCATGTGCAAAAAACATGGTTTTGAGAATGTGAAGACTTTTAAATAAAACATTATGGCTCAGCAGACTTATATTTTCTAGCTACACTTGAAAAAACCCATGCAACAATATTCCTCTGAAAATTATGGTAACACATTTATTTTGGCATTTATTCTCCTCCTGCTTCTCTCTGCTCCACACCCAAATGTCAACATTAGAATTTACAACCTTTGCAAAACAGGTGTTTCCCAGTGTTTTACTGGTTTCTTAAATGAGCTTTTAAACCATTCACTGGCCATAGCCTAAATACACCTTAATAGCTTTACAAAGGATAGGGGAAAAAGCTTTCTTTCTCTCACCTCTACATACGCATTTTTGCCTAAAACCAGCCAACGGCTTGAACAAGAAATGATGCCACATGAAATGATGCAAATAAGTGAAGTTCGCATCAATTAAGCTTGGGAGCACAGAGAGGGAAAGTGTGTGTGTGTGTGTGCATGTTTCTGTGCACAGGCAATGTTACAGGGAACAATTTCATTGCAGAAGCAAAGTGGCACCCAGAGGTATCTGAGGCAGGGTCACCTGGACAAACACTATTTGCCCTCCCTGTACATTTACTCTGCAGAAGAACTTTACATCCCAAACTGTGTGCCATTTCCCCCAAACCAGATAATTCAGTGCTCAGCAGGGGTGTCACCTACTAAATAAAATATTATCCAACATTTGATCCTCCTCACTGTCTGCTGGCTGGTGCCTGGCACACAGTTCATGGTCCCAGCACTTGGAGCACAGAACCATTCAGTGCCCATCATAAGGATCCTGGCTGCTTCCAAACCCTGATGGCTGTGAGCGTGGAACCCCTCAGTGATCCAGAGGGATGGTGGTGCTTCTTCTTTAGGAGCTGTGCAACTGACCACAGAGATGGCCACAAGAGCCTTTTTATTTCAGGGCCCAGTTTGGGATTTTCTGAGGCTGACCCTTGGGAGGTAACACCAGCCAGTGCCTGCAGCCTGCCTCGGCAGGGAGGGAGGGAGGGCTCAGCCAAGCCTGTGCCTGTTGCTCCTGGGATGCTGCTCCCTCTCAGGAGCTCCCCACCCATGGCCCTGCATGCTCCCCTCAGCCTGGGCTCCATCCAGCTCCCTGCCTGCCCTCCCAGCAGCTTCCAGCCCTGTCAGCACAGCACAGCACAGGGAGGAGGGACAGCAAGCTGCACTTGCACTCCAGGCTCTGCCTCGGTTGCCACTTTATTAATGGATGAAATTTGGAATGATAATCCCAACCCACAAAGCCATTGCTCTGGGGTCAATTAGCTCTGCAGCTGCCTTGACCTGGACGCCCCACAGCTTGGAAAACATTTTCCTGCCCCTGCCAGGGATTTCCTGGGAGCAGGAGAATAAGCTCCTTTGCCCTCAGATTTGACTTCAGCTGAAATGGATTGCCTTTAGAGAGCCCTGGAAGAGCTGGCTCATCTCCAAACACTACTGAAATCAGGAGTCCCACTCCTTATTCCCATGAATTTTGAGTCATGCCCCAACATGGCCCTTCATTTTCACTTTGCCATAAGATCCAATTCCTCACTGAGGCCTTTCAGGTGGGGGTTCAGCTGGGACAGAGCAGGCTGTGCTGCTCCTGGGCTGCCAGGGAACAGCAGTCCCTGGACATTAACGTGATGGACGTGCCGGCACGGGGAAACGTATGGCACCAATTAAGGCAGTATCAACAATTATGCAGAACACAGTTGAGTGGATTAATTTGTTGCCTGCAGTAAAGGCTGCCAGTACAGGCTGGCTGTCAAGAGACACCCTTTCATCCTGCCTGCTGCCTGGTGCCAAGTGTTATGAAGCCCATGTGCACTAAGGAGCATCGCTGGGTTTCTTTTTCCACCAGCACTCCTGGAGCAAGGAGGGCACAACCAATTAATGTCTCTAATGCTGGCTTCTTTCTTTTTTGTAAGGGAAAAAAACAAAAACAAAACCACACTTTAAAAGCAGTCCCCAAATGACCATTATTCACAAAAGACTAAAGTAAAAACTAAAAAGTAACTGGGAAAGGAGAGTTCCTTTCTTGCTCAGAAAGGTTTTCTTTTGCTGAGGGGCTGACCTGATAACTCATTTGTCAAACACACTTTTCCCTGGTTCTCTAAGCAAAGAGATGAAAAATGGTTAAATCATCTGTCTGACTTTTTTCCAACCTGCTATTTTTACACTGACCAGAAGGATACTGACACCCTCTCTGTCTCTTTCTTCCCACCCGTTCTTTGCCAAGGAAGATGCAAGATTACCTCCAGCAAGTTGTGACTAAGTTCTCCTGCCTTGCCAAACACTGTAAGAACAAGCAGCTGATTTTCCCTAAAAACCTTATGCTTGCAACATGCTACGTAGGTCTGTGGCTGTCAGAGAATTAAACAGCAAAGAAAAACCTAGGACTTGTAAATAATCAGTTACTGCACTAATAACCAGCAGCATTTGAATTCATGCTAAAGCTTTGTACCAGCTGTGCTTTGTCCCAAAATACAATTTAAAATAAAAACAACTGCTTATGCTTGTTCCTACAATATGAAGGATATTTAGCTATTCTCCATAAACTCTGCTGTTGCTTCCAGTGCAGCTGCTCCCACATCAGGCTTCCATTTGTCCATATTTAGCCTTGTTAAACTGCAGCATGCCTACCTGAAATATAAATTACCTTGAGGCTTGGAGTGACGCCATCCCAAGGAAGGAAACTATTCCTAACACTGCATTTCTTAATTTAATGCAGGCAGAAGTCCCCTGCCCACTTACAACACAGCACACACTGATGACAGTTGTTGATGGAGAAATTCAGTTTTAATCCAACATTCCCAGTAAACACATTGTTCTCAGAGCAGCAGAGCCATGAAATCTGTTCTTTTTCAGAAGGTTTATATCCTGTGTGCCTCAGTCCCCAAGACATTTATAGCATATTTGCAGCTTGGCAATATTCCCACCACAAAACCTTCCAGATCCTTCCTATTATCTACTTCCAACACCTCCACTGAACTCTAATGTATTTCTGGGTATTTTGCCCCATTTTTCTAACTTAGTGTTCATTTTTCTTCATTTCAAGAGTTGTGTGTCCAGGGTTGTTTTCTTCAGGGACTTGCACAGCTCCAACATTGTCCAAACAAAAGAAGATAACATCTCAAAAAGACACTTCCTGAAAACTTATTTCTGCAGCCAGTAATCCTCTGCCTGCTGCCAGGCACATCATCATGCTTGGAAATTCCAGTCTGGATCTGTGCAGGATGGAGGAGAGGAGAGGAGAGGAGAGGAGAGGAGAGGAGAGGAGAGGAGAGGAGAGGAGAGGAGAGGAGAGGAGAGGAGAGGAGAGGAGAGGAGAGGAGAGGAGAGGAGAGGAGAGGAGAGGAGAGGAGAGGAGAGGAGAGGAGAGGAGAGGAGAGGAGAGGAGAGGAGAGGAGAGGAGTTCTCAGAGCACAGGGGGGAAAGGCTCCCCCTTGGATGTTTTCCCCCTGGACAGAAGCTCTTTGTATCCATGGGGTTCCCCAAGCACACAGATGCCTCCAGCACCGTTTCCACGATGTTTTGCCCCAAGGTTCCTCCTTATCTGCTGTTCCCAGGTGCTCCTGACACAGCCCAAGGGCAGAGAGGGCCGGCAGTAACGCCAGGGAGAGCCAAGGAAGGTCAAAGCAGGACAGGACAAATTGTATCCATTCAGACCTGCCAAAATCTGATTTTTTTCCTCAATTAAACTTCTAAACATCTACATCATTAAGAATTTTGATGAGGGGAGGAAAAAAATGTGTTCCCTCATCTTTTTCCTCCTCCTAGCAACTTCAATAGAAACATTTCCTCCTAAGCATATTTTCACTACCATCTTTTTCCTTTTCTTTCACTTTTATTACTTTCGAGCTCTCACAACAGGAAATATTTTCAGAAATGTCAAAATAATAAAAGATCCCACAAGACAATAAAAAATACAAGAGAGGAAAAATAATGGCAAGACTTCATTTAGCCTCCTAGATTAAGTAGTACCAAAAAAGGAGGAGAAAAATAGTGAACTTAAAATCCCAACATATTTACAAATCACCTCCCTTTTAAAAAAACTCCTAATTTTTTATGTGAAAAAAATGCATGTATGAATATGGGCATCTTCTGAAAGATGTGAGGTTTCAGCAAAGCCTCCTTTTCTGCAGGGGAGTTAAAAAAAGGACAGCTCATTATAATGAAAGTTTAGTCATCAGCATCACATGATCAGTGATTAAGAGGAGCATGATTCCATGCAGAGAGCTTCCCCAAGGCAGGGTAGAGGGGAGCTTCAGGTGGCCTTGGATGGTGGGAGAAGATCCAGGACAGAGCATGATGGAACAGCAAGGGCTCTGCTAAAATGCTCATGAGCTCCTCACCCTCCCACAGGGAAGGAGAGGGTAGAGCCCATGTGAAGCCCATGTGGAGTCTGTGACTTCTGGATGGGTGGGAATAAGAGACAGCAGAACAATCTGGTCCAGCCTGCTTTTAAAAAAATGACTCGGCCATTCAAACATACTGAAATATTAAACATTGTTTGTGTATCGAAGTGTCGCAGACATCACAGACATCCTTAGGATTTTTCCTCCTGAGAAGCTAAGAGGCCTAGGGAACAAAATGTAAACAATGATTGTCTGCTGCTGTGGAATGCAGCAGGTAGATCTTTGATTGGTCTACATTAGATGTTTCTAATTAATGGCCAATCACAGCCCAGCTGGCTCAGATAGAAAGTCCAAGACAGAGCCTCTGTTATCATTCCTTTTTATTCTATTCTTAGCTAGCCTTCTGATGAAATCCTTTCTTCTGTTCTTTTAGTATAGTTTAAATGTAATATATATCATAAAATAATAAATCAAGCCTTCTGAAACATGGAGTCAGATCCTTGTCTCTTCCCTCATCCTAAGACCCCTGTGAACGCCATCATATTGAATGACTCGGAAATTTAAAGTTTTCTTCATGAGGACTGGGAAGTGTGAGCTCAGAACCAAAGTCAGTCCTCCTGTGAAGCTCCTCATGGGCATCTCCTGAGGCATCTCATCCTGGTCTGCACCTGCAGCTCCCGAATCCAAAGGGAAGGCCCTCTCCATACCCAAGTGTTCCCGAGTTGGATCCCGAGTACAGCTCCCTCTTCATCCTCCTCCTCCTCAGGGAGCCCTCACAGCTCAGACTGCACTTCCCAAGCCAAAATCTGCAAATCCATGGCGCTCCCTAGTGTTTTGGTTCTGCCTGGGAGAAACTCGAGCATCCCAAGGCACTGACATCATTCCACAGGGTACAAGCCTCCGGGCAGAGGGATGCCCAAGGTCTGCTGTTCATCCGGATGGGTTTGGCAGTGCTCAGCTCTGTTGGGTTGGACTGCACCTCCTGGTGGATGCTGCTCCTGCTGCCTGGCTGTGGCTCCACCTGCGGTGCCTCCAGTGATCTAAGCAAAATCAGGATTTTAAGCCACTTTCCTGATGGACAGAGCTATTTCAGGCAAGTTTCTGATTCCAGGATTAGGCCCCTGCAGACGTTAAGTGTGATCCTGTCAGCTCCCAAAGTGGCCATCAGTGATGTGTAACACAGGCTGTCGTTTTGGGGTGAAGCCCAGAGGGAAATCCTGCATGGAGGAGGTAAAAACCCAGGGAGGGCTGTGGGACTGGCACAAGGGCAGGCACAGGGCAGGCTGGGGGCTCCTCTGAGACCTGCAGGTGCCATCAGCCATGAGGAACAGCAGCCTCCATGGAAACACCAGTCCTTCCCTAATGCCTCACCTCTCCCCATCACTGCTTCACGGGGGAGGAGATGAGGACAAAGCCCATTTGTAGCTGTTGGAGGCAAGCACAATCCAAAAGTGCAGCTGCTCTGACTTGCTGTTAAACAGCTTGCTGGTCCCTTCGTTAATGGTTTTCTACTCTGATACCGTGTCTCTCTTTCTCCTGAGCTTCTCTGAGGCTGACAATTCATGACAGAAATACAGCACATCCCACAGACTCACAGCCTCAGGTCCAACTGTGTCTGCCAAGTGACAAGATCGATGTGGCAATTTGCTGCAGAACACGCGAGGTTCTGTCTCCTCTCCCTCTTTTTCTCTCTCTCCCCTAATATACATTTCAAATTCAATCAGCATCCAAAGGGAGGAGACTCCTCTGGTGCCCAGGAGAACATAATTTCTCCAAGCTCACAGCACTGGCTGGTGACAGGGGAATACACTGGCACTGTGTAATTGATTTGATGCGTGCCATGTTTTGGGGGGATAAACACCCCCCTGGACTCCTGCATTCCAGCATCTCCAGCCTAAGCTCTTCTTACTGCTATGTTGGGAGTCCAGTGAAGACACTGAGTAGGGCTGACATGGAGATAAATGCTCTTATCTTCAGCTCCCAATGCTGCTTCTTTGAACAAGTGCTCTCCACAGTTTTCACTGTTCCAGCTGCTCTTCAGCAAGGGACAGCAACAGGGGAAAGCCTTTTTAACCCCCTTATTTCAGCAAACTTCTCTGCTGGGAGAACAAGCCAGGCTTGCCATCAAACCAGAGACACATCATCGCAATTCACAGGGAATAAATTAGGGCTCCCTCTAGAAACACACTTGAGCACATGAAAAAAACGCCCAGCTTATTCTGATCTGTTGCTTTGTGGGCTTCAAGTCCCAGCCAGACATTCATCTCCAGAACTTCAGATACAACTACAACACACCAGCTCAACTTCATTCAAACTGTGCTGTGCTGCCGAGAAACCTTCTTATTTTACAGCTGCTAGGAAAATTAATCCACAAACACCAGAGGTTCATGTCCAAAAAGGAGACAGAGGAGTCCTTTCACTTTATTATAATAAAGGGAGAGGCCATGGGGCATTCCTCTGGGGTCTCTCCAATTTTTGGAGGACGCATCCTCCCTTTTATCCCAATTTCCCAGTGGCATTTCCCTTCTCTCTTTCCCCACTGGCTGAGGTACTTGAGAGGTACAGACGCCCTGATACTCCTGATACCAAAGATTTCCCTCTAATGTATAACCCTCCTTTTTAATTTTTAATTCTTACGGAATTTAGGGGATTTGTTTCTTTCATATTTTCTTTCTTTTTGTTTCTTTCATTGTTTCTTTCATCTTTCAATGTCCAATTTCATTTATCAGCAACCCTAAAGTTTATTTGCAAAAGCAAATATCTTTTTCCATTCATCAATCAATGGAATCCTTCCCATTGTTTCTTTTATCTCTCAGTGCTAGTTTTATCTACCAGCAGACCCACAGCTCGTTTGTAAAGACAAATCTGCCATTTCTCTCACAGCCAAAATGTGAGAACATGAATTTTAAAGTATCTTTCAGGAGGTTGGTGCCAGAACCAGAAGAAAACTTTGTCCTTCAAGTCCCTCACCTCTTTCTGCAGCACACTGCCAGAACATGGGAGTGAAAATCCAGCCTTGTGCTTCCTCTCTCCTCTTGCTGCAGGGCTGACTACAGAGCACAAACCTGATCATTAAGCCACGACTCAGCTGGAGCTCAGGAAAAGCCCCACTGATCTGAATGGATTTAGGATTTTGCTCTCTGCTCCTCTACACGGCGATTAAATAAATATTCTCCTGCTAGAAAGTTGCCACATGTCTGCCTGAGTTCAATGGGTTCTCTAAAGTAAAGACACAGAGAAGCAGCAATAATTTCTAATGGTGTGGCAGAGGGTGAGTTCTAGGGCCAAAACAATATTTCAGGCACTGTAAATCCAGTTCATGTCTTTAACAGATGGAATGGGCTTTGACAGGAAAAATGAGAAACATATAATAAAGAAAAAATCCAGGACAATAAATTGCCAGAAGAAATTAAAAAAAAAAAAAAAAAAAAAAAAAAAAAAAAAAAAAAAAGCTGAAATATATCAAAAGGGAGATGTCTAGAGAAACAGTAGGTCTCTGATGGACCCAGCAAGCAGAGGAAGCAATCAAATAGGGAGGTTACAACCAAGCCAAGCAATGTCTTTGCAATGAGTATTCACACTGAAGTAAGACTGGGGTTAGAAAAAGGGAGAAGAAAACTAGCTATTATGTAGGTCACTGCCTATGCTGAGACACCACCTGACATGCAGGAATAAAGTAATAAGAGCAGCACTGGAAAAAATCAAGATGTCCTGTGGAATTGAATCAGCCAGACTGACAGCACCTCTCTAAATGCACTGGCCAACAAAGTAACAGAGCTCCTGACAAGAATATGGAATTCATCTTCACACAGCTGTTACTGCAGAGGGACCCAAGAAGGCCAAGATCACTGTGGGATGAGCCTAAACAATTCTAAAATGCCCAACCTAAGAAAAACATCTGAGAAAAGTCATGGAGCTTGAAATGAAAACCCCTCAGGCCAACTGCACTTGCAATTTTTTTCTTTTAAGTCAGTGAGGTTACTGGGAATTTTTAGTGGAGGAATCCAGTTTTGGTAGGGGCCAGAGCATTCTGAAGAGTCTTTGAACTCTGGCAATGAAATATTCACCTGCACAAATCAAAAAGCCTCCACCTATATCCAGTTCCTAGGGTGATAAGAGGGAAGAGTTGCAGAGCTGTCTGAAACAAACAATATTCTTGAGTAATATCTTCTAAAATTACCAGAGAGGAAATAAACTCTGTTTTATTGGGCTGAGTTGAAAAGCCACCTAGGCTGTGTATGCACTTCTATTTCAGGATGAAGTTTCCAATTCATCCCCTCTTTACCACACAAAATGCCAATCACAAAGCAATCCTGTGTGTGGAAGACACAGGACTGAACACTAACCACTAAATTATATTGCCACAGCAAGAGTGAGCACCCTGTGGATCCACGGGGCACATTGACTATTAGTGTCTGAAGTGATGAAGAATAGTCAGAAATAGTAACCACAGCTGGTGATCAAAGGCTCATTCAGCCTCCAGCTGTACAAATTACAACCTCTTACTGAGGAAGCTCAGTGATACATTCAAAAAGCAAAATGAGAAGCAAGTTGCAGATAACAATTGAAAGAAGCCCACCAACCAAACTTCTCTTGCTCTCAGCAGGATCAGAATTTTAGATCAGAACAAACAATTGCTCCTAATTTGGCTTGAGTATGACAGAGATGTGTTAAGGCACTTTCTGAGAGACACCTGGGAAAATTGGCATAGATATCTTACAGATATTAGATATGGATGTAACAGTCTTGACTTTGGAGATATCCTAGAATGCCACAAACTCTCAACTGTGCAAACTATCTGGGAATCTGTATTTCCATCAATTGAACAGCTGCAGAGACACTTCAGAAGGCAGAAACATGCAGAAAAGCCAGATCTTTTTAATGCATCCCTACTTGGGAGCCCCAAAGCAGCTGGATCATTTGCCATTTTCCATATGCTGGGGCAGTATTTGTCTGTGAAATGGAGTATTGCAGCTTCCAGAAATCAGTATGTGAAATTAATCAGCCCAAATATCAGCCAACATTTACAAATCAAATAGCATTTAAATCTGATGAAAGTCATGACTGAAAATTCAGGGGCAGTTGGAAAAGGATTTTAAAATTACAATTTCTCTGAAGTTTGTGAGACTAGAAAGACACACAGATGCAAAAAGGGACAAAACCCAAGTTAAAGATATCTGATTAAAAATTCAGCTAAAGTCTACACCTCAACATCTTATTAATGTCAAAGCAATATGAGCTGAGGCTCAAAGGGAGCAGGCTGAATGAAGCCTTTGCTCTCACCAGACTCTTGTGATCATTATCCTTTCTGCAGCATTCCCACATGAAAAGTTATTTTTCAGCCTAGACTCAGCAGAGCTCTTAAGCACATGCTTAGTCAAATCAACACTGGCCAAGAAACCAGCTCTCATTCCATCAGCCTTATAAAGCTCACTGCAGAAGGGCCCAGTGAAGTCATATGGCTTGTTTCACTTGTGAGGTTAGAGAGAGCTCTTCCTCACCCAAAACCCCCCAAACCATGTATTTAATCCACTTCAGCAGAGTGCCCAGTGCTGTCAGGACCCTGACTGCACACAGGACTGGAGATAGGGCTGCACTGGTTGTCTGCTCTTTGCAGAACCAAGCCAGCCCCAAGGAATTATAAGCTTTTTACCCACTGCACTGAAAACTGTCACTGATGAGCCTTCTCTCACAGATAACCTGGCATTCCGAACCTTGGTTTAACTGGGCACTGGTTCTCTCTGCTCTGAAAGAAAAAAAACAAAAACAGAAAAAAACAAAAACAGAAAAAACAAAACCAAACCTGCTCTAAGATATTTACCAGTGAAGTTCACTGTGGAATAGTAAAGAAACATGGAGATCAGAATGGACATAACAGAAGGACAGTTTTTTGAGCTGACTGACTCCACCCTTTGCCAGAATGAGATTTTGGGACACAATGGCTGGAATAAAGTGCTGTCAGTCCAGGCTCTGAGGCCACCAGAGCCCACTCCTGGCACAAGGCTGTTTTAACACAGCTTTGTGCTCCCCTAACCTGATTTCACACTGGGGGAATTCATGAGCTCCTCTGTGCCAAGTCTGCTGCCAACAGATGCTCCTGCAAGCAAGGGTCCTCGGGATGCAGGAATAACTCATCACCTTCTGCCAGGACACACGGACAAGCAGGGACTATCCAGGCAATTTTTTCAGTGGGTTTTACACAAGGATTTCTTGAGGCAAGGCTGAACACCATGGAAATACCAGCAGCTTTAAGGCTAATTTGCAAACCCAAGCAACTAACCCAGATGTGATGTTAAAAGCCCTCCATGTCTGACAAGTGAGACTTTATAATAAACAGTCTTTATGAGGACTGCTTGAATTCACCTCCAGGGTTATTTGGTCTCACAATTTTGTAGAAAAAAAACCCATCATCTCCTTTACATTATAACACTCAGAAATCTACTTTCAGCACAGGAGCAAATACTGACTTATGCTGTCTCAAGTAGGTGCTTGCCTTTTTATAAACAAATTCACCTGCAGTGACTATAAAGCAGTAACAAGGCTCCCAGGGAATGCTATATATGCACATGATACATCCAGTGTGTGTTAGGAAAGTGATACAGATTTTGGAGATTAGAGGATAATAAAATGAAGAGAAATAACTCCTCATCTGAGTCTTCAAAGGAAAAGACTACTGAGAGAAAAATGTGGATAGACTCCAGCCTTACAGTAATTCCCTTCCATTCTGCATTTGGCATCAAGTTCTTTCTGATTTCTTTACTCAGGCATATTTTCCCTCAGGGGAAATTCATTACAGTTAGAACACTGCCCGTGATTTCATAATACGTATTTATGGAGTTAATCATACTCACATCTCTCAAGGCATCTGCTGCTCTGCTTTGGTAAATTCCTCATTATCCCTGCAGGACAGCAGTGTCAATCCTGAGCCCTCCTACAGTGGGTTGCCATGTTTCATATTCCAGGAAAGGAGATGTTCTTTGGGTGTGATCAGCACAGGCTGCCTGGTACAGCAGAGGGCAGTTTGTAGTGTACAACAGAACCCTTCTGGTGTGTTCATCTCCTGGATCTTTTCCTGTGGCTGCCTGTTGGACTTCCTCACAAGGGGAGCCTTTCTGTGATAAACATGCAGCATCAGCCCACATTCCATTTTAATTACTTCTTCCTGGCCACGGTGGCAAAGCACACAATTGGTCACACTGTAACACAAAGCTGAAGGTTTCAGCCCTGGTCTTCTCTCTCCACCAAACTGCTGCAACTCAGTAATGCTACCGAGGCAAAAGCCTGGCTCAAACTGACCTAATTCAAATTCAAGGAGTAGGAAATCACAGCATAGCAGCACTTCTCAGCAGACTCCATTTTTTCCCACAGGCATCTCTGTCTGTCCTTCCAACATGTATAAACTTGCCTCTTGATGGGGATGCTGCAGTTTGGAAACAACACTTGGCCTGCACAGTGAGCTCAGGGCATTTCTAATTAGAGCTGCTGCACCAGTATCATGTGTTTTAAAACACTGTTGTAATAAATCCTGCAGCTGCAGATTCAATATTTCATAAAGGCAGACATGACCTTGTGAGACAGAGTTTGAGGGGAAATTTGCTCTTAATTGAGTTCTGTAATAAAGCATTTCAGGGAGAAAGAGGACAAGCCTGCAAGCTGGGTGTGATCATTCAGTCCTGTCCTCCACTATGAATGGGAACAATTCAGCATGCAGGAAAGGAATTCCTTGATTTTAAGCAATATTGTTATAGTAAGAATTCCTCTAGACTTTCTCCAGTCTTAAGCACCACTTAAGATTCTGGTTCCATCTATAGATTCTGGTTCCATGGGGAACTCCCTCTACAGAAGAAATACAGAAATTTTACATTTCAAAGACAGCAGGCTGAGAAGTTCAAAATTATCATTTGTACTATAGCAGTAGCTATAACAGCTGAGACTAAGGTCTAATGGCACAAGTAGCCAGCATGTACCCACAAATAACAAGGCCCTGCTTTAAACAATTGAAAATGTAATAAAAAAAGAATTAAGCGCTCTTTGGAGCTTCTGAGAATCACTACACTCTTTCTTCTTACTACTTGATGAGAACTTGAGCCAAGTTTGTTTTGTCTGGAAGCACAGCAAAGAGCCCAATGCCAACAGACTACTGAATAAAAGGAAGTAGGAAGCCAAACCCACATTGCAACAGGGCGATGCTGTAGGTTGCAGTGGTGTTGAACTAACATCCCCAAAAGCATAACCCACGTTGTTGGAAGCTGAAGGAAGCAGAACTCTGCTGTTCTCAGGCAGTGAGACTTGTGGGATTCCCAGCCAACCTCTCACTCTCACAAGGATGAAGCTGGCCTGGGTGAAAAGAACAAATGAAACACAGTGGGGCTGACCTGAGAACACAGCACCTCACATTCACACTTACCTTTGCATTCAGCAAAGCTTCAAACCAGAAAGAGAGATTATTCTTGCTTAGAAATCCAAAATTAGACATCCAAATGTATATCAAAGAATTCAAATATCTAACCTCAATTTAGAGTGCTGCTGCCACTCCCACTTAAATTCCACAGAAGCTGTGGCATACTCACACTGTGGAAATTAGGCATTTATCTAACTGTCCAAATAGAAAAATTAAGACTCAAAAAAAAAAAAGCCTTAACACTGAGAGCAGTTTGTTAACTAAACAACAGTCCTCTCTGCCTTGTGGCTTTTTTTTTTCCCTTAAATGATCAAATTACAAGTGTTATCCTCCATCACTCACTCAGGATTCAGGCTTGAGCTAATTGCAGAGGATACAAAGCAACTGTTACAGGGACCTGACAGCAGTGCACAACAGCAAAATCAATCCTTCCTTTGCACAGCTGATACAGATTGGAGGTAAATTTTTAAATACTGAGCCATCTTTGGATTCTGCAATAAAGAGAGAAAGCACTGGAACTGCCAGGGTCCACGTTCCAGGAAGCCTTTTTGCAAGAGTTGCACAGACTGCAGGTGAAGCATCTGGTGTGGCACCCAGGAAACACAAACTAATCTGACCATCTGGAGGAGCTCAGACCCACAGAGCAACATCTGGGAGAGCTTACATCCCCATAAAGAATCTTAATTTTAAATTTTAAGCCTTTTGTGCACCTTGATTTAGGAAAACGAGACTCTGCTGGTAATCAGAAGAGAAGGACAGAGACATTCAGACATTGCTCCTACCCTCTGAAGGAACCCAGGAGAGGTGAAGCCTCTCTAACTAGTTTGGATTGTACAAATAATACTCAGGCAGTTTAAATTACTGCATGAAAGATCAGCTTGCCTGCCTATGCAAAGATGAGACCAAGGCTGAAGCCCCATCAGGGATCTTTAGTGAGAGCCTGGCTCAAAATCCATCCACTCTCTGTAACCTTCTCATGTACCATGAAAATCTTGAACACTTTTGCAACACAAACAGTAAAACTTGTTTAATAGCCATGCCAGCTTTCAGACTCTCCCAGCATGCTTGACAAAACTACGAATCAGCAAAATAAATAAAACAAAAGTAGGGAGTGGCTCTAACTAAATGCCAATTACAGCAAGAAGAAATTCAATCTGCAGGAGCAAGTAACAGCCTTTTCTTCTTCTTCTTTTTTTTTTTTTTTTTTTTTTTTGCCTCTTTTTTCCCTGCTATCTTTATGCTTAAAACTAAAATAGCCAAAATACATTTAATGCATGGAATCCCTGCAGTGATATGCGTTTGATAATACTTGACGCAAGGGCCTGGGCTAAGTCTCAGCAGCAGCAATAATTGTTTACCAGACACAAATACCCCATAGGTGTGAAATTAAAACCTGCACAAGTGACACAGAGAAAAAAACCACTGTCCTGGGTTCACGAGGCAGAAGCACAACTGTGAAATTGCTCTGGCAAACACTGGCACAGCTAATAACATGATCCTTTCAATCACACACATTAGAGTCTTCGTGGCATCTGTGATTTGTTAAAACTCCCAATCTGCCACTTCATTCTTAGGACACGAGGAGGAAGCAAGGCTGCACTCTGCCTTGGCTCAGCAGTACAGTATTGCTCACATCTTTTCCACCATTGCTGCTACAATACCAGGCAGGTATTAGGGAGCAAGCAAGGAGGTGAGCAATTTCTGTTGCCCACACACATCAGGGGACAGCAGCACAGGCACACCAGGGAAAACAGCTTTTGTGAGATTCCACAACAACACCTTCAGAAATGCAGAAATTGTGATTCAGGTGCAAAGGTAAACCACTGGAACCAGTTAAATGAACCCTGCATTGCTGAAATGCCAATTGTGCAAAACTGCTGATATTTCATTTCAATAGATATATTGCATCTGGTGTTTATGGCTCTGTGTTGTTGCCAGAGAGCCCCAGGAGCTTTGGTCTGGGAGCCAGGCCAGTGTCTACCAAGTCAGCTGGACTGCTGTGGATACACAAAGATCCAATATTGCTCTGATTTAAAGCTTTCAGGCAGATTTTTCAGAGACTTTTGTTTTTTTTATAGCTAGCACGTGTGGAGAGAAATAAAACAGTAATTTTAAATGCTGTGCCACTGTGAGCCTATTTCTTCCAGTTTCACATTTCAATATCTTATTTTGAAGCACAGAGAACTGGAAATCTGGTTATTTCTACATAAACACCCATTTGTGGTTGTTAGACAGAGGTTCAGTCAGGGAGTGCCTCTTCATGAAGAAAGGAAAAGGCCAGATAGAGTTTTGTCACAAAAGCTGGAAATGTGACACTATTTATGCAGATGGTCATGGTCTCTGTTACATCAGCCATGTAACAGTTCAGTGTTTTCCTTCTCGCACTCCTTATGGCACAGATTCTTGCCCTTCTGTTACAGAAAGCTCTGATGTGTCAATGGAGATGCCCCAGGTATTCTGATCCTTCAAGTTTTAAGGTTTTCTTCCACTTGAAAGGATGTTCTTCATCCCTCCCTACAGAAAATCAAAAGAATTCTGATCATTAAATTGCTGAGAGATAAAAATTTTAAAATAGGAGGCTGTAGTCTAACAAAAATCAAACAGAATTAGTAAAAACAAAGAGTTTCTCTTCAGGGAATATTTGAAGTGTGTGCACAGACAAAAATATTTAACAAAAGTCTGCACAACTTTATTTTGTGGGGACATGCAGAATGCTGGGCCATCTGTTGAAAATGGAAGGCTGCCAAATATCACAGTCACACCTTGAGTCTGGAAGCTGAGCCTGCATGGCAAATCCATACATTTCTTGTGGTGTCTGCATGCCATCAGCCTTTCCTTTACCCACTTCCCTGGCTGCTAAACTGGATTGTTTCAGTTTTTACAAGGGCAGAGCCCAATTCTGCAAAACACCACTGGCAGCTGCAGAGCTGCTGGCAGGACACCTGGCTGCATGTTTGAAGGTTTTCAGAACTGGGGAACATCAGAAAAGCAGCATTAGGATGATCAGGGTCCCCACTCAAAGCCACCAGCATCAGGAAAAGGCACAATAACATTGGGTAGTTCAGGAAAAATTCTTCCATCTTTCATTCTGAAAAAGTAATCAAAAGGAAAATCCTTAAAGGCTGAACTTTTACATGCCACCAACTTATACCATGGAAAAAACCTTGATACATCCATGAATATCTGACTTAATCAAAACTCTGCCATATTTTGATTCATATAAGCCTGTTTCTTGTGTCTAAGTAGTTGAGAGTATGGGAAGAGTCCCTAACCTGTAGAGTGGTTAATCAGGTCAGGACCAAGGTAAAAACAGTAAAACAAAATTTCTGGCAATCTCATTGAGATTCCTTACCTTGCCCCTTTCTATAGCAGAGAACTTTATGAACATATTGGCTAAACAGTGCAAAAGTCACCATTACAGTTGTTGAGCCTGAAAGGAAATAATTTCCAGCACCTACTGGCAATTGGCAAGATAACTGATGCAGACTGCACTTTTTAAAGTTCAGAAATTCATTAATTCTGGATTTCATAAAGTTTCCTAAAATATAAAAGTGATTCTTAAACTCTTCTATCTTTTCTATCAGTTGTTTTTTAATGCAGATTCCTGCTGGCATACCCATGTTTGGAGAAGTCCTTAGGAAAGTATTTATTGTCAATAGCACACCATTCACGAGCTCAAAAGTCAAATGGATTTCTCAGAACTCCTCCTTGTTTAGCCATCTTTCTCTGTAGTCCTCCCAGTGGGATAGGATGAAATTAAATTTGAACTAGGCTTTAAATTATTTAGTTGGAGATAATTGAGTCTGGAAAGTCATACTGGAGCATGATCACCCCAGGAAGAGGCTGAACATGATTTGGGGTGGGGGAGCAGGAGAGGAGAGCTGGCATGCCCTGTCCAGTGAAGGTGTCCCTGCCCATGGCAGGGGGCTTGGAACATTGTGGTCTTCAAGTTCCCTTCCCACCCAAACCATCCTGTAATTCTGTGTCGCATTAGGTGCAGAAAATCTCTCATAGTAAAAGGCACAAGCTGCTCTTTCATTTTGGTTGTGCAGAAAATAACTTCCTGCACACCTAAGAATGGCATTCTTTTTTTTCTTCAAGGAATCAGGCTCTAAGGTGATTGAAAAACCTGGAGAGCAAATTATCTAATTTCTAGAGGGCCTGTATTTTCCAAATAAAAGAAGCACAAGAAATCGGGTTTATATTAATTTATTGTGATTCCATGAAACCCCCAGTAAGGGACAAAGCTGACTGGGCTTCAGCTGTCTTGGTAAAACCACAGCTTTTAAATTCAGAGTAGCACACAGAGATTTCCTTAAGGAAAAGGTATTTTCTGGCTCAGTTACACCTGCATCTCTCGTAAAATGAGTCATTCATATCCACTTTAAGTGGCAACACAGAATGTTCACCCTTCTTCCAATCCCCATTCCCTCTCCGACTCTCATCGAGGACCATCATTCTCCCGGGTTTATCTAGATGAGAGCACAGCGCTTCTACAGCAGCTTTCCTCAGGTCAACACTCCCGTTACCTTCTCAGAAAACCACACAGGGGAAGAAAAAAAAAAAATCCCCTCGGATTGATGCCAAACGAAGCAAAGCGATGCGGGGACTGAGGGCAGCCGCTGGCACCGGCAGCTCCCAGCGCCAGGGCACGGCCACGGCTCCGTCCCGCCACAGCCGCGCCCCGCGGGATCGGGCTCCGTCCCTGGGGCGGGGGCTCCGCTCCCCCCGCCCCAGCCCCGGTATCGTTCCCGCCCCAGCCCCGCCATCGCTCCCGCCCCAGCGCCGGCATCGCCCCGGCCCAACCCCGCCATCGCTCCCGCCCCAGCGCCAGCATCGCTCCCGCCCCAACCCCGCCATCGCTCCCGCCCCAACCCCGCCATCGCTCCCGCCCCAGCGCCAGCATCGCTCCCGCCCCAGCGCCGGCATCGCCCCAGCCCCGTCCCGGCCCCTCAGCCCTGCGGGCCCCACGGCGCCTGCGCGGCCCCGCCGCGGCCTGGGCGCGATGGCGCGGCCGGAGGGGCCCCCGACGCTGCCCGAGCCGCTGCGGCGGCGGCTGGTGTCCTTCAGCAGCTCCGTGTTCAGCGACAGCCACCGTACCGCGCTCGGCGACGGCCCCCGCGCCCCCCCGGGCTTCCCGGGCTACCGCGCAGGTACAGCGCGGCCTCGGGCCGGCCGGCCGGGCGACACCGGGCCCGGGGCTCTGCTGCGGAGCCGGGCCGGGCCCGCCGGAGGCAGCGCCCGCAGGAGCTGCTGGGGCCGGCGGCTCTCGCTGTGTGCGCCCGGCCTGGCGGGGAGAGCCGTGGCTGCGGCACAGCCCGCGCCCTGTTCAAACCTCTACCGCGAGAGAAGCCATGGCAGTGCGCACAGGGCAGCCTGCACAGAGAGGCTGCCGTGATTTCAGCCCATAAATCCATTCTAAGCCGATCGAATTAATCAACAAGAGGTTCTTGTTTCAAGAGAGGAGTTCCCGCTTCCTTTGTGTAGTAACACTGCTAACGCTTATAACTTCTTCATTTCATTTATCAGACACTTCACCAGTAGCTTTTGTCTTTAGTCTTTTTTTTCTTTGACTTGCTGTGTATAGAATACTCCTGTGTTAATATCCAATTTCAAATTATTGGACATCGGGATTTCAAAAATTCCATTTTACACATACATATCTCGGGGAGTTGCTGTAACAACAGCCATTGCAATACTGTCTGGCTTTTGCATTAATTTTAGCAATCCCAGCAAATAAGCATTAATTTAATTAAGGGATTGAAAAATTAATTAGAATTGGCTTATGTTGCTTAAACATTCATCCAAACACAGTTTTAGGACTTGCACAGAATTTATAAATAGCAATGCCATGTCTAGGAAAGCTTTAACATACCTAAACATTGTGATGACAATTGAAATTTGAACTCTTGGCTTCTTTGTTTTTAAGTAATTTTTTTCCTTAAGTCTGACCTTGTAGGTCTGTTATAAAGTCATAAGTACAGAATTTACTGCCCACATGTTGGAGTTGGAGACTTGCTTTTCTCTACATTGAGTTATGTGATGCAGCTTGTCCTGTGCCAGCCTGAAAGGATGAACTTTAGTTTGACACATATTTGAAACTGTTATCTCTTAAGAATCAGACAAAATACCATCCAAGTATCCATTTAAATAAAAGGCTGAAAGTGAAGAATGGGCCATGCAAGCCTGCTCTCTAGCAGCTCTCTTGAGCTAAGCCTTACTCAGAAATGGTGGAGTAAGGTAAAAGCCACCAAGTAATCAACAGTTGGACACTCAGCTTGATTATATGATTGTATTATAAAAATGCTCGGTCCCAGAAGCCAAAAGGTGCCTTGGATTCCAGGAAATTATGTAACTCCAGATAGGGTGTGAAGATTTCCTCTGGATAAACAAAAATATTTTTCTTAACATTTTATTTGAGTGGGAAGAGTCAAATTACTGCCCTGCGTGAAGCTAAGATGGAGCAGTATCCTGTCATATTTGCAGCTGGAGTGATAAAATCTTCTTTCTCTCTGTACAGATTGTGAAATCCTTTCCAGTTTGCCACTGCAGATGTCCCTCTATTTCAATGTTTATTTCTTCCCATTCTGGTGGCTCATCACAGTTGCCATCCTCTACATGAAGGTGAGAAGGAAGGAAAGTGTTGGTTTGTAAATCTGTGTTACATCAAACACGTCCTGGTGTGGGATACAGCTCACTGTAGTTAGAGGTCTTTACATTGTTTTGGGAATTCATGGAAACTGGAGGTTCAGGAGTGTTTGAATGCCAATACTGTTGACTGAGAGAAGCACAGAGTATTTTCATTTAATCAGACACCATGGCAGAAACTTTTAATTTCTTCTTCCCCTCTTCCAGTATCCAGCCTTATCAGATTATTACAAGTTCATCCTGGTCACCATCATGATCCTGGTCTCTCTGACAGAGCTCATTCGACTCTACCTGGGATATGTGGGCAATCTCCTGGAGAAAGTAAGTTACCAGATGGACACACTAATTTCTGCAAGAATTTCTGCTTTTGGGAGTTGAGCATTAACTGGCAGGCATTTTATTTAAGAGATTTAAGTTGAGGACATGGTTGTTTCTCTTCAGTTGCACGCTGCATCTTCTATTCCCTTGGCATTGGCTTCCACTTAATTTTGTGAATTTCAAGTAGTTTTCCCTCAGAAGAGAACTCTCTCACTCCCTAAAATTATTTTGTCAGAAAATACAAGTATGCTTAAAAACACAGGATATGGAAATAGGAAGCCACCCCACTTTGCCTTTCCACATTATGCGCTGGCTTTTGGAAAATTAAAAAGAAATGTGTTTTGTTCACAAGATTTTGGATTTTTTCATCCCAGCTGTCAGGTTTTTAATAGGTGATGTCTCCCTGTTGTAGGTCCCTGAGCTGGCTGGGTTTTGGCTCCTGACTCTCCTCCCGCAGTTGCCTATAATTCTCTTCTTGCTATTTAATGAAGGTCTGAAAATCCACTCTCTGGAGCGAGCCGTCCACATCATCTTCGCCGCCTTCCTCGCCTTCCAAGTGGTGGCGGCGTTTTTCGCCCTCAGGAGGATGGTGAACACTCTGGCCACTCGCTTCCGCCTCACCGAGTTCCACCGCCTGGAGGAGCAGCGCCCCGCGCCCGGCCTGAGCAGCCTGGGCGCCTCCCGGGGCTGGTAGGGCCGAAGACCCTGCCCCGAGCAGCTCCCGGGGCTGGCAGGGCCAGAGATCCTGCCCCGAGCGGCTCCCGGGGCTGGTAGGGCCGGAGATGGCACCCCGAGCAGCTCCCGGGGCTGGTAGGGCCGGAGACCCTGCCTCGAGCAGCTCCCGGGGCTGGCAGGGCCGGAGACCCTGCCCCGAGCAGCTCCCGGGGCCGGCAGGGCCTGAGACCCTGCCCCGAGCAGCTCCCGGGGCTGGTAGGGCCGGAGATGGCACCCCGAGCAGCTCCCGGGGCTGGCAGGGCCGGAGACCCTGCCCCGAGCAGCTCCCGGGGCCGGCAGGGCCGGAGATCGCGCCCCGAGCAGCTCCCGGGGCTGGTAGGGCCGGAGATCCCGCCCGGAGCGGCTCCCGGGGCTGGTAGGGCCGGAGATCGCACCCCGAGCAGCTCCCGGGGCTGGTGGGGCCGGAGACCCTGCCCCGAGCAGCTCCCGGGGCTGGTGGGGCCGGAGACCCTGCCCCGAGCAGCTCCCGAGGCTGGTGGGGCCGGAGATCGCACCCCGAGCAGCTCCCGGGGCCGGTAGGGCCGAAGATCGCACCCCGAGCAGCTCCCGGGGCTGGTGGGGCCGGAGACCCTGCCCCGAGCAGCTCTCAGGGCTGGTAGGGCCGGAGATGGCATCCCGAGCAGCTCCCGGGGCTGGTGGGGCCGGAGATGGCATCCCGAGCAGCTCCCGGGGCTGGTAGGGCCGGAGACCCTGCCCCGAGCAGCTCCCGGGGCCGGTAGGGCCGGAGATCGCACCCCGAGCAGCTCCCGGGGCTGGTAGGGCCCCCAGGGCCTCAGGGGGTAACAGAGCCCGACCCAGTGCACCCACAGTTCTGTTTCTGTTCTGCTGGGTCATTCTTTGCCTTCTTGCCTCAGAGGTATCAAAAAAATAGATCTCACTCCAGAGCCAACATTAAACCTCAGAGGATGGAGCTCCTTTCTGCAAGAAAAATCAAAGCCAATTGCATAACTGACCTGAGTGGACTGTTTGTGGACCGAGTAGATTTGGAGGGTTTTACAAAGTTGTGGCATTTTTAAAAAACCAGAAGCCTTTTTCCCCACTGTTTGCACAAAATTCTTTTGTTTACAATAAAGCTTTTCTACACTTTTTTGTGTTGGTACCAGTTTTGTCTGTTTTCCAGATATGTTGCACAAATTTCATGTCTGATACCTCAGTTAGGAAAAAAACCCAACCCAAAATCAAACTGGAAACAAAAGCCCCAAGAGATCTGGCTCTCTCTCTCCCCAAGAGATTTGAGGCTCAAAAAGAAGTTAGTGAACAAAGACTGCACTTTCAGAGATGGTCTTCCAGGTAATTCCAGCTCTTAGAAATTCCTCACTGCTATACTAAGCATGTAATTTCAAAGGTATTCATTCCACAAAACTCTTATGCTCATCTCCTTTGGCTTAGCTACAGTTCTAACTATCAAGTCAGAGTGGTGCAATTTTCCCAGACAGAGCAGTAACAAAATTATAGTCATTAAAAAAGTAGCTTTATGTCACTGAAAGGCAGAACCTGTTTCTCCCAAGCCAGGGCAAATACCAAGGTTCTCTCATTCCTGTTATGTGTATTAAATTTTAGGCTATCTTCTGCAGTTTTGGTAATGGCTGAAAGTTCACTTTTTCTGTGAAGGAGTGATGGAGATCAAATGTTAAAATAAATTTTTCACCCAAATCCTTTGAGACCTTTGAGCAGGGCAGGAGTTGTCAGTTTTGAAAGCTGGCACAAGCATGCAAACTGCTCAAAGGGTTGGAAGGAAGATGAGTCCAACATGAAAAAGGCACATTATGCTTAAAGCTGTTGAATATTTAAAGCTTACAGAACCCCAAGTGAGAAAAAGGCATTAGCTTTTGTTTTTACCAAAATGGTTAATTTTCCTTTCAATCCATGAATGAATGGGACAATGAATTACACTAAGTTTTCTTCTTCATTTCATTATTGTAAAGCTTATGTTATCAAAGCACATACCCCTTTGTTTTAAAGCAAACTACCATCTTGGATTTTTGCACAGAAAGAGAGGATTTCTCTAAGAGTCTCTAAGAGTGTCTTTTAACAGTTAATATAAAACATTTAGAGCCCTGTAATCAGAGCCTGAGGGGGACACGCTGAGGTTTAAGAAGAAGTTACAGCATTTCAAAAATACTTCTCCAGCATTAGAAAATCCTTGTCAAAACATTCTTTACTGATGCAAGGGGAATATTGGGCATATTTTTAATGCCAACCACAGTCACACTGCAGGAGAATGCTAAAAGCAGGGCTGAAGGAAGGTTTTTAACACTAAGTGCATGAAAAACAACATGAAGCTGAAAAAGTCAACCATACACCAATGCTGGCAATAAGGAACTGGCCTCCAGGCTAAGGCCATGGGGTATAACTCAAAATCCTTGCTTTTAGTGATAAAGAAATTATGCATTTGGAAGATCAAATTGCTATGCAAGATATCTGGAGCCAAAGACACATGGACACACAGCTCTTTGGGGATGGGGAGGAGGAGGGGGAAATAGAATTAAGAAAAACACTGTTAGAATTAGAGTTGTCTGGAAATGGCAAAGGTAAAAACCAGCCTGTGAGGTAAATCTTCAGCAACATATTTGATAAACACAAGATCTCTACCTACACTCTGCTCAGGCTTCCTAACAGATCTGCTGGTCTATTTTTAATTTCATAATTATCAGTTTTAATTTCACAATGAAACTTCCCTTCAGTTTCCAAATTTCACAGGAGCTGGTGAGGCATCAAGCAAGCAGAAAAAAAATACACAAGTAGAACATAAGAATTTAAGATTCAGCAGAGCAAGTATTTGGGCAGCTAGGGGAGTTGGTGGTTTTCTTCATCTCTAGAGAATAGATGGAAACCAAAATGAAAGGAAGGAACCCAAAACCACTGGAAACACATGGGAGTTCACTGAGCAGCATCCAGAAAGTTCTGAACAGAAGCTGTACAACAGTGGCTTTCTGCCACACTGCAGTTTGTGCCAAGAACACCCCAAAAAGGTTTTTTTTATGCTCTTGATTGCTACCAGCAGCTCTCCCTTCACAATCATGATCTTTGAGTGACTAGAGCCTGGGAACAGAAATCAGTTATTTTATTTCATGAAGTTTACTGTCAGGGTAGGCCAACAGCCAATTTTAAGGGAAATTTGTACCAATGTATTTCCTTTAACTGAATAAAAGAAATTAGGAATGGGTGCATTATCTTAAAATGCTCTATTTTAGGTTATTGATCAATTTGAAGATGAGAGGAGTATTTTGTGATCAAGGGCATAGTTGGCAAGTGGTTTATACCTGGACTTGGCCTGTGTCCCTTGTCTAAAATAGACTTTGTAAAAGGATTTCTCTTTTTTTAATAGTTGCAGGACTTTCATGAAGGAGAAATTAAATTTAGAAGAGGCTTCAAATGTGTACCTTACTTAAGCAGATCTGATAAAGTAGACACAAGATAAGACATAGATTTGATAGAAAACAGACAATTGATAAAAAAGAGGGTACAGCATTAACCTTTCCAATCAACTGCTCACTCTTTACATTTGCTGAAAGAATTGCACCCAGAGGAATGAGATCATACATTTCACTCTGGTCTTTGTCTCTTATAAACTGGACTGGACTTACTGTGAATCTTTAAAGAGTTGATGAAGCAGAATTGGCATCATTACATAGTCTGATAAGATGGCCAATAGCTGGGAAAGGCTGCAGATATAATTTATTTGGAAAAACAAATTTTGTTTCTCCAGAACAAAGGTTGGATAGCAACAATTAAAAATAACCTTGTTGAGTGCTTCAAATAAAGCAAGGATAATAGAGTTTGCTAAAGGAGGCAGGCAAAGCTGTATGTAAAGGTCAGCTGATAAGAGCAAGAAGAATTTAAACTGTAATGGAATAAATAGGTTCAAGAAGTGTAACACAGACAGAAAATGTGTATGTTGATGATTGGTGCCACCAAAGTTGCCCCTGGGTACATGAAGGAGAGAATTTATTAAAAGAAAATAAATGTGAAAATTTACCAGCTTGAAATCTTCAGGGAGTCAGCAGAAATGTTATTCCCCCAGCTAAGCAGCAGCCTAGAGCACTCAGTTCCACATTCATTAAATACATGCAACTTTTGTAGTTTCTTATGGGGAAAAAAAAGCACTTTTTCTTCTTCAGATGGTCCAAGGTTTGAAAGCAATATAGTCCCTGGGAAGCATTTACTGGCCAAGAGACATGGGCAGAACACAGGAACTGTAGACAGAGATGAACTGATCTGGCAGGTAGCTGCAAGAACAGCCAAGGCCTGTGGCTTCCCTGGTGAATTTGGAAAGTATTCATGACTTCCTTGAGAGCTGCCTTGAACATCCAGTATCAGGGCAGGAGTTCCTGCAGTCTGTGAAATAAGGCACTGTTGCTCTTTAAGGTATAGAAAAGATCCTTCTATATTCACACTGGGAGGCCCATGCTGGTCCCAAGTAAAATAATCAGGAAAAAATGCCTGAGCATCTTTAGTCACCGCACTCTCCATGTATTGAAAACAATCAGCTGAATTGATGGAGGTAAGAAAGATATCAGAGATACCTGTTGATAATCACTTGTCCTGCTGGAGCTTTGAGCAGAGCCCCTCAGCCCATGCAGCCACTGCCTGTGCCAATCCAGAGGGATTCCTGGCAGTCAGTGAGTCAATGTTTGAGCTCCTGTTTCAATTACAGAAAGGATTTTAGCATGGGAATCTCTCCTCTCTTTGTTTGGTCTTTTGCACAAGAAATACAAAATTTATCACAAGATTAAAGCTTGCAAGAGCAAGATACTTGAGTATCTTCTGCAATATATGAATGTAATAGTCAACAATTAAAATATAGCTAAAGGGCTCTGTATTTGATTTTAGTTTTTTTGCTTTTAAAACACATAAATTTGAAGCAAATTCTTACTGCAACCAGAAATGCAACAAATCTTCCTTTTATATTGCAGCTGGGAGTAGGTGAACAGCAAGACTTTGAACACCTTCATTTTCAAAATCCTGGAGGAACCTAAATCTCACTCTTTTTTCTTTTTTTTTTTTTTCTTTTTTTTTTTTTGCCATTTCCAAATGATCTATCATGGTTAGGAAAGCATGTATAAAAACATGAGGTGAGAAAATAATTTGAAGCTGCTCCTTTTTCCAAAATAAAACTGCATTTAAAAAATAATTTTAAGTTTTCAAACCCCACAAGGCACTCAGGAGCAGGTGTCAAGGTAATAATAAAAGGACAAAAAGGACAATGTCTTTTTTTGGGGAAATACTGATAAGGCAGCAGCAAAAGGATTAGCCAGGCTGGCTGCAGTCAGGGACAGTGAAATGTGACACAATAAAAACTCAGTTATTGAGTTAAGGACAGCCCTTTGGACACAAAAGACTGAAATGAAGAAAAGCTGTGTGTTTCTTTGTTCTTGAATAAGACCTTTTTTTTTTTTTTTTGTGCAGAAGAATGAAATATTGCAGTGATAACAGAGATTGGATAATAAGAATAAAAACTCAACCAAGGGAAATTCTCTGAGGGTTTTTTTAGGATGCACTGAAAAAGTAATTTGTTTCTAAACATCACCTGCAACAAAGCAACCCAACAGGGTGAGTAGGGTGGGACACATTTGCCTGTGTTTGCATTTCTCAGTACAGCTTTCAATTACAGAGTGATAGAATCACAGGAAAAGACTGGAAAAGACTCTGAGATTGTGGAGTCCAGCTGATAACCCAGCCCTGCCAGGCCCACCACTACCCCCTGTCCCTGGGCACCACATCTGCACAGTTTTTGAACACTCCCAGGGACAATGACACCACCACTGTCCTGGGCTGCCTTTCTCACTGCCCGGCCACCCTTTTGGTGAAGAGATTCACCCTAATATCCAATCTCAGCCTCCTCTGAACAAACCATCTAGGCTTGTAGAATAAAATAATAATAATTTCTTACTGTTCTTCAACTTTGGGGTGAGGGGGGCAGGTCAGGATGTTCAGAGAAGTTGTGCAATGCTTTAAGCCATTTTCCTGCTTTGGTTTTGATGCCTCTGGTTTTAGCTTTTATATTTTTCAGATTATATTCTGCTTTAGTGTGTAAGCTTCATATTAGGGGATGGTAAGCTCTCTTCACAGAGTAGGGAGAAAAAGCAATTCCTTCTCTAGCTGGGGACCCAAGGACAGCTGATCCAGATCTCAGGCCCAAGAGCATAAACAGTGGTGGAATGAAGAGAGAAAAACAAGAAAGACTGGACTTCATGGGCTAAAGCTGTAATTGGACAATTAACTTCAATATGCAAATGGACCAAAACTTATAAAAGTGTGAGACCCTGTGACCACTGATCCATTTTGTCACCATTTTGGGTTGTGCTGCCCAAGGTGGATCAATTGAGAGCTTTTAATAAATCCCTACTTTATTCTTTAGCTCTGTCCTAGGTCAGCCTTCACAAGGCATCAGTTTTAGCACAGACCTTGTCCTGGGCCTGAAGGCTGAGGACACTTCTCCCCCAAAGCTGAAAGCCCCCATCCAGTCCTGCGTGCTCCATAGGTGACATGGCTCTGCCCATCCTGTGCCATCAGATCTCCCTCCTACATGAAGGACATCCAGAGCACAGACCTTCCCACATGTTCTGGGGACCAGGCACTTTTCCAGGCACATGTGAGTCAGCCCTGCAGAAACCCTGGTGCTGTTTGTATGCAGAACAGGCACCCTGGCTGGCTCAGTGCTCCAGCAGCCTTGCAGTGACAGCCCTGTTATTTCCCACCCATTTGCTGTGCATCATTATCACTCTTTAGCTTTCTGACATGCAGCTCGTTCCTGCTCTCCCTTCTGTGTGCCTTTGATGGGTTAGACATGTAAATAATGCGCTTTTTTTTGGGGCTGTGTTCAGGGAGTGCTCACAGTTTGGTTTGTGTGCTGCTGCAGCAGTGGGAGCTGCAAACTAAGAAAAATGGAGGCACCGGCTTTGCTGACAGAAGCACGCACATGGATGTTGTTGCCTGGATCCTTTTTAGGGGAAAAAAGCAATTGGAAATATCTTCTATGGTGTTTTCAGCCAGCAGAGGGGCAGGGCAGCTTTTCCCCTTGCTAGCAATGTGAGGAATCCCCATTGTAATATCTAGTGCTTATTTTCCATGATAGCTTCCTGCTATCCCACATTTATTGGTATAATCAAGCACATCTTTACTGCAATATATCTTTCACATGCGCAACCCACCCTTAAGAGAGCCATTTTGGCTGATTAAGTTCAAACTGTTGCACTTATTCAGTCATGTGCAGATATTTCTCTCCATCCCTATTTCTCCTTCCACCTCTGAGCAAAGCCAGACAGACCACTGCATTTCCCAAAAAGCAGCTGAAAACACCCAAATCCACAATAAACACCAAATCCACAAATACAGACCCCCACAGCTAACTGGCACAAGTCACACAAACAAGAACTAGGGGGAAAATTTAAAGTTCAAATGCCCAAAACAAATTAAGGCTTGGCTAAGCTGAATCATTTCAAGGGCAGATCTAAAATGCACATACCAGCACAAATATTTTGATGATCTCAGTTAAGAGACTCCACCTCTCCCTCTTCAGGGCCACAAACAAAGTTAGGTCACTGCAAAAACATTTTGGACTGAAGTACTCCAGCAGGAGAATGCACCCTTCCTTGGGGTTTTAACTGTTAAAACCTTATAAAGCAAAAACACTTATAAACAGAACTGGGATGAATTCAGCATGTGTAGTAGGATTTTTTAAAAGTATTCTCTTTCAAGGCTAACTATGAGAGCTTAATGTTGCCTTCAGGCTGCTTTTAAGCCTGACACTGAGACTGAGACACAGTTAATGCACAACTGAGGACAGATTTTTTTGCCTCCTGTGCACTGAATCCTGAGATTGATTGGAAACTGAAAGCAGCCTTGGAAGAGGGGGAAAAGTGTCTGGTGGTGCACGGTGGCACTGTCTGCACAGAGCCCTGGTCCAAGTGCCCATGCCATGGCTGATGGACACACAAGAATTTGAGGGTGGGGAGAGCTACAATTACATTTCTGCGACAGTAATTACATGTATTTCACACAGTCCAGCTGACGCCATGTGGCACAATAGGTGCTGTGAAGAATACTCATTTATTAAGTAATTTATTGCATAATAATTAACAGCTAATCACTTGTGAGTTAAGATGCTCTGGGAACAGACCCAATTCACAGTCTGTGCTGCCTCCTTCCAGGAAATATGACTATTCAGAGAGTGCTCCTCACTCCCCAGAAGGCTCCATCTCTGCAGAGCCCCTGCTTGCAGGCACAGACATCTGCAGGTGATCACTGTGTGTGTGGCAGCAGCTCCAGCAGAGAACTCAAACTCTCAGGTGATATCCACAGGGCAGGCAGGGAGCTGCAGCTGCCTGCTCTGGGATGGACCACAGGCTTTTAGAGCAGGCTAGAAGAAAAGTGACAGCTCTAGGCCTCATTTCTCTACTCTGCCTCACTAATTTGAAGCTGTTGCAGATATATCTTCACTTAATCACAGTCACTCACTTGAGGGAGTGTCACTCAGCCAGTCAACAAAATACTGCTACAGTTTTCTGCACTTGAGCTGATAAGACAAAACCCACCTTCTCCCTGGTTTGTGGTTATATTACAGCTCAATGCCATTCAAACCATTCAGCATGAAGCCACATTCCCACATTTTCACTCTAGTGTCCTCCTACATGCACCACTTCACACAAGGACATCAGAGCCTCTGGAGGTCTCCCTCAGCATGACAATGACCTCAGCAATGCCCCAGCCTCTACCAAGTGGCAGAGAGTGATGGGCAGCAAAGACACAGGAGTGGTGTCCCAGTGAGCTGTGAGCACCCACATCCCTTTCCCAGCTCTCTACTTGTTGTAGGAAAGAAAACCCAATTTATGCCCAGCATTTCCCTTCACAGTGATTCTCACCACACACTATTTGTTGCTTTCACTATTCAGGGTAGGGTACCAGCCACAGCCACCACAGGCTGAATGAGATCTCTCCCATTTTTCTTGGCTCTTCTGATGAAGTAGGTGCAAATAGAATGAGAGGTCTCCCACAAGGAATTGCCTCCATGTCTTCTGCCCTAGCTTGATGGTTCATGTCCAAGTGCTCTGGGGCCAGATGAGGTTTGCCCTGCCTGCTTCAAAATCCAGCCAGATGAACTTGAAGGATTTGGGGAGAACATGTTCAACCAGGCTTAGTAAATGTTTTCTAAAAAAAAAAAAAAAAAAAAAAAAAAAAAAAAAAAAAAAATTGGCTGATGCACAAATACTGTTCTTCACCTGCAGTTCCTAGGGTATGTCCCAACCTCCAAATAAATCCTGGACCCTCTGAAACCTCTGCACACAGCTCAGTCACAGAGCAAAAATGCAAGAGAGAACAGTTCCTACTAAAAAGAAAAAAATCATTTGTGGTGGCCCATAAATCACCAGAGTATGTCATTTCATATGGCCAAGGGCTGTGAGCAAGCAGAGCGCTGCACAGCGAGTGACAAATTCATTTTGCACGTCAGAAGCAGCAGAGCTTCCAGTCAATCTCTGAGCAAATTCAGATCTACAGGTCCAGCAGATTTGTCTTGTTTTATTGTCTATTAATTCAATCCACAGCAGCTGTGAGAGAAGAGCAGATGCCAGTACCCTGACCTGCAGCAGAGGGAAGGGAGTTTGGGACAGAGTGCCTGCTCAGCAAGTTGACTGGTGCCAGGAAGCTGGGAGCAGGGGCTGATACCCCAGAGGGCTCTGAGCCCTTCAGAGGGACCTGGGCAGCCTGGAGAGATGGGCAGGGAAGAACCTCCTGGAACTGAACAGGGCAAGGGCAGGTCCTGCAGCTGGGCAGGAACAGCCCCAGGCACCAGCACAGGCTGGGGTGCCCTGCTGGGCAGCAGCTCTGCACAGAGGGACCTGGGGGTGCTGCTGGACAAGGAGCTGTCCATGGGCCAGCCCTGCCCTGGGGACAAGAGGCCAAGGGGACCCGGGGCTGCACCAGGAGCTGCAGTGCCAGCAGGGCAGGGAGGTGATCCTGCCCCTCTGCTCAGCCCTGGGGAGGCCAGTCTGGAGTGCTGGGTCCCGTTCTGGCATCCTCAGGACAAGAGAGACCTGGAGCTCCTGGAGAGGGTCCAGCAGAGGGGACAGAGATGGGGAAGGGACTGGAGCCCCTCAGCTCTGAGGAGAGGCTGGGGGAGCTGGGCCTGCTCAGCTGGAGAGGAGACACTGAGAGGAACCTCATCCATGTCTGTCAGTGCCTGCAGGGAGGGGCCAGAGCATGGACCAGGCTCTGTCCAGAGGCACTGGGACAATGGGGCAGGAACTGAGGCTCAGGAAGTTCCACCTGAACATGAGGAAGAGCTTCCCTGTGCAGTGCCCGAGCACTGGGACAGATTGCCCAGAGGGTGTGGAGTCTCCCTCACTGGGGATAGCCAAGAACCACCTGGACACCATCCAGTGCCCTGTGCTCTGGGATGGCCCTGCTGGAGCAGGGAGGTTGGAGCAGATGACCCACAGTGGTCCCTGCCAGCCTGGCCCATCCTGGGATTCTGGGATATCAGCCCCTCTCAGTTCAACTGGGAGAGCAGGAAAAGAGGGATGGGCTGTTCTTAAACCCAGCCTAGAGTTCATGAGGCAAAACAGTTTCTTTAGACATACTGGAAAATAAAAAGCAACACTATTTGGGACTGAAATGTTGGATTTTTATAACAAGGAAAACTACTGCTCACAATGCTAACTACTGCTCACAGTGGGCTTGGTCCCTAGCTCTGTCCTGCTGTTTCACACACAGATCACACACATACCTTAGGTGCTCCCAGTAAAAGCCTGACATTTCTCCCAGGCACAGCCCTGAGGGGTAGCTGCTGTCACTGCACACCAGGAAAGGAGGGGGCAGCATGCCATCTCCACCTCCTCCGTGCACCCAGAGCCCAGGTGGACCTGCTGCTGCCCTGGGTTTGGCTGCAGAAAGCCCTGCCCAGGCACATCCCTCTGTGCCCTGTGCATGAGCAGCAGCAGGACATTCTTTCTGGATGAAAGCTGCAGGGAAAGGTGAAACAATGGGAGGATCATCCATGGGTGATCCTCATCCTTGGGTTACAGAGCAGACTACAGCTGCATTAAAGGAGCTGGCTTCCAACAGGGGAGCACAGTGTGAGGCTCACCTTGCTCCTGGGAAAGCTGGGAAGAAGGCAGAAGCATCCATTTGCTTATTAGTTGCTTGGCTTTGGGATCCAAACCTTACCTGACTGGGAGAGAGAAGAGTTAGCAACCTGAAGAGCTCCCAAGCCCCCTTTGTGGATCCAAGAAGGGAAAAGGGGAGATGGTGACTGACCAAATCCAAGACCAAGGTAATGACAGTATTATTTCAGCCCCTGCTGCTTGTCTTTGATCTCAGTGAGGAAACAAGCACACTCTGTGCAAACACATTAATGGTTTCCCTCTCTTTACAATGGAAAATTACACCCACTTACCTGCCTCCTAGGGGGATGTTTGCATTTAATTCTCTGCTATTTACAAAATACTTTGAAAACCATGCATAGAAAACGGTTGGTAAGAGGTGGTTGCTCCACATATGTCAAAGGAAACAATGACCAGGGTGTCTTCAGGAGATGCATTTTTCTCTGTTTCACTGCCCAAAACTCGATGGCATCAATGCTGAAGTGAGCTGCTTTTGAGGGTGTGTGCAGGGAGGCACCAGCTCTGCCTCGTCTGTCTCTGCAGGCCGAGAGCCCCAGCAGCTGATTGGGATGAGCCTGGGAGAGCAGCACAGCCACGCCTCGCCAGAGGGACACAGAGAGTGTTTGTTCCTTTGTCACCTCAGTGCAAACACCGTGCTCTCACCTGGCTCTGACAACACTGCCATTTACAGTGCCCCAATCTGTGCTGAATCAATGCTTCGGCAAATCCATCCCCCTCCACACTGCAAATGCTGCTTCTTCAGCAATTCAACAGCTGAGATAAAGGAAGTGCCCCTTGCTTTTTTTCTTTGATTTTATTTTTTTTTTGTTGGTTTTGGGGGTTTTTGGGGAGGAGGTGGGGTGTTTTTTTTCTTTTTTTTTTTTTTGGTTGGGATTTTTTGGTGGTTTCAGAGTTGGGGGGTTTTTTGTTTGTTTTTGAGTTTTTTGTTTTTGTCATTTTGGGGTTTTGGGGGTTGTTTGTTGGTTTTTTGTTCTGTTTTGGTGGGGGTTTTTTTGTTTTTTTTTTTTTTTTAGTTTTTTTCGGGGGGTTGGGGAGGAGTATGGAAGCGAGTTGTCCTAGGGAAACACCCCAGGACCTCTTTTGACTCCTTCGCCAGCATCCTCACCTGCAGACAAACACAGCAGGGCCATTCCCAGCCTCTTCTAAGCTGACGGTGCAGAGCAAACCCTGAGCTGGGCATATCCCTGTGCAATCCCGCTGCCTTCAGCGCACACCTCCAGGGCACAAAGCTGCCCGACAGACGCCGGGACACCATCCCCGAGAGGTGACTGAGGCAGGGATCCGCAACCCGGCCCTTCCCTTCCCGGCTTTCGGAGGCAGAGAGCTCCCTCCAGTGGGGCCGCCTGCCACGCTCCGTGCCGCTTCTTCCCGGGGAAAGGGGGAATGCCCATTGAAACCCCCTTTAAAAAACGCAGTTACCAGGCTCCAGCTGCGGGACAGGCTGGGAAGGCAGCTGTGCTTTATATCCGGCCAGGCCGAGGTGGTGCTGGGATTTTTGCAGCCAGCATCCAAAAATGCTGTTCCCGTCACTCAGTGAGTGAGGGCCCACCTGCCATAACCTGAGCAGGTTTCTCACCAAAATTAAGTCAAGTTCTGGAGGTGTTTCTCAGGCAGGCTGGAAGAAATACCCCACTGATCCTCAGGCCATGCCAGGGCTCCCCACAGAGCTCTGCCTGGGGGGCAGGAGAAAGCAGGCAGCACTGAGCACAATGCAGAATAATTTTTAATTTCATATTAAGGACCAAAACACCTTACTTTTTTCTTTAAAAGAAAATAAAGATTTTAATTTTCCTGTGCAGATCTCGAGTAGAGTAAATGAGCAGATGTACAGTAGTATGAAGCAAACATTTTGTTCCCCAAGCTGAGCAAGCACTAAAAATATTAAATTACAACATGAGGAACACTGTTGTGGGATATTCATGGTCCATAAAACACAGCAGAAGGGTTGGCACAGCCAGGGGTTGTGGCAGAAACCCGGGGAAATGCAGGAGTGCCTGCACAGGCCACCGAGGCCCGGCCCCCTCAGAGTGGGGGAGGCTGCTCTGGGAATTGCTGTCCCTGTCCTGCCTGGCCAGGGGGGACACGAACATTCCAGAGCCACTCGGGGGCCCTGGCCCGCAGCTTCAGCTGCAAGGGGTCGAGCTGCAGGCACTGCCCCAGGCTGTGCAGCTCCATGGCTGGCTCCTCCACAGCCCTCACCGCTGGCTCCTCGGGCCTTGGGCTCCTCCTGGGGGCCTGTCCGCACAGGGCCGTGACACAGAGGCCACCAAAGGCCACCAGCAGCACCAGGCCGGCCACCAGGGCTGCCCCCACCAGCATGTCAGCGTGGCGGAGGAAGGTGCTGATCCCTGCAAGAGAAAAGCCATGGGCTCATCCCAGTGCCCACAAAGTGCCCCACATCTCCTCTGGGAAGTTCAGCATGGCCCCTGGCCCCCTCCAGGGACCCTCACACCTGCCTCCAGGCCCAAGCACATCTCCCAAACCTCCATCCCAGGGACATATATAGACCAAGAGCCCAGAGCAGCACAAGGATGGTGCTGCCCCAAAAGAACTCTGGCAGAGCAAAGCCATTGCCAAAGCCACGTGCAGCTACATGGAGAATAAAAGGTCTGCTGCTGTTCCCATCCAGGCCTGGAGAGACCCTCCCCATGGCCCAACAGATAAAGATGGAGTCATAAAATTACCTGTGTCAGAATATAACAACAACCAGCTGATCTGTACAGGTTTAGACTACTCAAATTGTTAATTAACTTGGAGTTGGTAGGATGGGTGAGAAATTATATTTGGCTATGAGCTCACTTTAAGGTTTAAGCCACTGCAGCAGTGTTGAAGTAGTTTTGGTAAATCAGCTGCAGTGTTTGGAGCACATATTACAGAATATTGCTGTTTTCCAGCCTGTGAGGCTCCATCACTCTGCAATTGGATTGGATTAGCCACCTCTGATTATAGTCAAGCACTACATGCCATCTGCTGAGCCTTGTGTCAAAGCTGGAGTAAACACCAGGAACATCACTGCCCTTCTTATCAAGATCTACACAGGGTGACAGGAGACCAAAGGGCACCCCCAGGAGCCACCAGGTTTCCTGATCACATCAGTTACAGCAGAGGTGCCTCATAAACCACCCCTTACCACATTTTGCTTATAACTTAAGGGCTCACATGTGCCAGGTTGCAGCCCCGATGCAGAGAAAGCAGCAGGCTGGGGGAAGGGAGCCTAAGGCTCACGGAGAGGTTCTATTCCCAGCCCTTGCAAAGGCATTCCACACGTGGCAGGGACACCTAGAGCCACCACTCACAGCACACACCAGCAGAGGGGCAGGGCCCTTGGCTAGGAGAGAGCCCCTTGCCCTGGTGTGCTCACTCCCTCCCGCGGCTCTCCCCACTCAGGGCAGGGCAGCAGCAGCCCGGGGAGGGAGCAGAGCCGCAGTCCCATCGCCTACCTGCCCAGGGAGCGCGGATGCAGAGCGTGCCCGACTTGGTGGGAGAATGGTCCTCGTAGCCCTGCTTGCAGCGGCACAGGTAGGTGCCCACGCCATTGAAGCACTCCGCCTCCTCCCCGCAGAGGCCGAGCCCAGCCTGGCACTCGTTCACATCTGTCGTGGGGAATAGATGACCCAAGTCAAGTCAGGCTTGGCATTATAAGGGTTTATCCCAGGAAAAAATAAAACAAAGTGAAGCACCCACCTTCAACGAAGAGTGAAACAAGCTGCAGCTTCTCCATACCCACCGAGGTGCCAAGCAGCTCCTCCAGGTGGGAGCGCAGGAGCAGAGACACATTCCTGTCCTCTGGCTCCAGGTGCAGCCAGAAGGTGAGCAGCAGGTTGGCATCACTCGTCCTGTGGGCAGGGGAGAGTCCAGGGTGAGGCAGGAGGAAAAAAAATCCCTGCAGGCCCAGCTCTGACAGCCCATTTAGGCCTTCCACCCTTGGCATGGGATCATGGTGCTGCAGGCTCTTGCAAGGATGATCTGTGCCAAGAGGCAGCTTTGCGCTTGGACCATGGGGAAAAGGAAAGCCCAGGAGTGCTCCTCATTGGGAGCTAAGCTGAAATGATCAGATATTTGTGTAAAGTGAATTATAGTAGCAATCTGCAGTCCCAGATCAGCCTCTGCTGACAGCTCCCAGCTTTCTCCAGCAGGCACTGTGGCAGGTGAGATTGTCCTCATTTTCCTCCAAAGTTTAAATCCATTTTATACCTATATAGGTCCAAATAATACTAAACACCAATTTTCACCATCTTTCCTCTAGAAAACTTTTTTTCCTACCTTCAGGACAAGTTACAGATCAAGGAAGAAGAACAGACACATGTCTCTTCCTGGGGGAGGAGAATGAGAAGCCAACACACTGCTGATCCAAGAAATATTACAGGTTATAGCAGCCCCCTGCCAAGCCAGCAGCACAGCATTAACCCTACCTTTTGACATCCTTTAGTTTTATTTCACTGACTCTATTGGCAGAAAGCTTCAGGTTCTTCTGTATCTACAGAGGAACAGAGTGACCAGTGCTGATTTGATGTTCAGCCAGGAGGAGCACGATGGCAAACAGATTCTTTTCTCACTGTAACACCCCATCTTGCTCTCCCCCTTCACAAACCCCCTGGGATGCAGAGATGTCCCATAGCCCACTGCTCTGAGCCCTTTCTTCAGAACAATACCAGTTGTTTCCATTTGCTTAGCTACAGGTCATCTCCCCCAAACATAAAAGCCCAAAATGCTCTCTTCTACACGAAGATTTGGGACATCCCATCTGCTCTTCTCCACCTCCCCACACTTACATGATCCTTCAGAGATTCAAGGAGACCCTTTTGGCCCTCACTTCCACCGTGAGAGATCCAGTCCTTGGGTTTGATTTTAGCAGTGACTTCAAACAGCACATCTGCCAGAAAACACAAGATCCTGGCATGTTCAAATGCACTTAATACAAACAGGCTACCTAAATGAGTTAGTCCTTAAACATCAACACCAGGCCAGCACCATGCCTGTGCAGGTCAGTGCCACAGGGTATTTCCAGGGGCTCTGCATCAGGTAGGACAAGTTGACTAACAGGTGAACACAAATCTTAGTTAATGCTTGTTGATGAACACTAGAATTGATCTTTCAGTGAAAAACTGACACAAAGCTACATATCCAATACATATCCAATCACATTCACATGCCTTTAGCCCTTCTGCTTCCCAAAGGGATTGTCGTAGTTATTGATGGAGTCTAAAAGCCAGTTTCCCTTGGAATCCAGACTGGCACAGATTTGCCACTTGGCTGTTTAAAACCTATTTGTTCATCAATATTTCTCCCTGTTCAGAGCTGAGGATCCTTCTGTATTGACTCCTTTGTGCAAGCTGTTTCTGTGGCTTGCTGGGCCATACAAACCCTGCATTTATATTGTTTAGTTGCTCTCCCTTAAGAGAGTTTCCTTCTCTCCCTGGCCTGAGGAGCAGGATTTCTGCATATTTCTGATCCTGGTAGTCATGGGACATTCATTGGAATACACTGGAGGAATTGAAGTTCATTCACCTTCATTCATCTTAGAAAAACCTTATTTAAATAGCCAACAAGTATTGCTTGGACTTAAACAAGCCAGCTTGTATGTCAGGGTTGGCACCTAAACTCAGGTTTCTCCAGGGGAGACACAAAGTGGCCAAAGCACAACTGTGGGATTGCAGTGACATCTTAAAAAAACAGCATCTTCAGAGTGGTTACTGCTCAGAAACAACTCCCACTGCTTTCTAAGTGTAATGAGCAGGTGGTGTCCAGCACAGCCTCAGGCAGCTCCCTGGGTTTAGGGCATTGTTTTAAGGCACTTAAAAACTCTGCATGGCTCACCTCCAGGATGGTGCTGGGACTGCAGTCCTGTGTCGTTCCCCACAGATGATATCAGATCTGCCAAAGCAAGGGAAAGCATCACACTACTATCACTGATGCACCAGTAAGGGGGAGGGAAAATATGTTAGGTCTGTGTCACTTTGCAAAAAGACTGCCATGTGCCAGGTCCTGCCTCTGTTCTTCATTCTGAAATTAAATGACAGGCTCTGAAGACAACAATCTCTTCTCCTCTACAGTGAAAAGTGATCTTTAGAAAGAAATCACCCCAGTAAACCTCATTTCCATTTTTGGAAGGAGACAAACTCTTATTCCTGTAAAACTACCAGAGCTGCCTTGGATCCCAGTGGAGCAAAACAGCTTGGGCATTACATGCCAGCAAATGCAAAAAATCTGAGTAAAATCTCCAACAGCAGAGCTAGAACAGTTTAGAGGTGAGGAAATACCATTTGAAAACATCTGCTTTCAGGCAGAAATTAAAACATATCAGTAGCTAAATATTTCCTGTGTAAGTGATCTACCATCAACTCCTAAACTTTCTTAAGAGACAAAGGATTTTTCTAACCTTTCTCCAGCTTCTAGAGCTCAAACTTAGTGATCATGCCTGGGAGCACTGTGAGAGGCTACAGAGGAATCAGTGCAAGACAGAGCTGTTTAAAACCAAGACAAGCACTCCCAGTCTGCTTTGGGGGTGAAGTCACAGCTGGGAGGATGGCTCCTCCATGGAAAACTCAGAACACCTGGATTAGTAACCAGCCTGTCCCTATGATGAGTAGCATAATCCCCTAGATGCCCATGTTAGAACTGATAAGCCTATGTCTTCTCAAGTCCCTCCCTCCCTGCATACAGGAGTCAAGAGTGGTACCATATGGCCCAGCTGAAGGTAACAGTCATGTCTGCAAATAAAACCCCTTAAGAGAGTGCTGCATCACTGGAGGTGGATATTGCACATTGTCAGGTGTCAGTTCAGCCACTAATAACCAAAAAAATCACCTTACCTAAGATTTCTTCAGTCCTTCCTCCCTGAGACACCACCTCAGCAGCAGTCACACCAGGAGAGGGGTAGAGAGGTGGTTTTGTGCTGGTGCTCAGCGGTGGCTCTGCCAGCTCTGGTGTCTGTGTGTGATGTGCAGCAGCTGGCATTTCTGAGGGGCTGCCACTGGCAGAGACACCTACACTGCTGCTGGGCATCTCTGAGCAAGGGGAGCCAGCTAGGTGACGTGGGACCACAGTGACCAGAGCTGTCCCAGGGGACAGCTCCAAGGCAGGTGGCTCAGCTTTGCCCCCAGTGTCCTGCCCAGCTGGAGCTGGCTCCATCAACATGTCACCTTCAGCTTCTCTGTCCTTGCTGCCTCTGTCCTTAAGGTTCTTTTCCAGCCTGGTTTCATCCTGACCACGCTCACTCTGGTTAACAGCAGACTGGCCATCTTCCATGAGATCAGGAGAATGTTGGCCCACCTCTTCTGGGCTCACAACGCCAGGTTGGATCCTGCCACCAGCAGGTGCAGCTGGTGGGCCTGGAGGAGCTGTCAGCATGGACAGCAAACCTTTGGTCTCCACTGTCCTCCAGCTCTCATTTTTAGAGGTCTCCTGGACAGGCTCCTGGTGGGCTGCTATGGTATCACTTGAAGAGCCCACAGCTTCAGAGTCTCTGAATACATAGTACTGTCCTCTAAAATACCTGTATTCATGGCTTCTGGAACCACTCCCTGACAGCAACAACACCTGCACCTCTGTGGCTTGTGCAGCAAAGACCAGCGTGCCTCGGTTGTGGCAGGCAAACACCACTTTGGTTTCCACGCTTGACGAGACCCCCTGGAAGATGATCCTGTCCTGGTTGTTGCCACAGCCATCGCTCCCCTGGAACCCTTGGACATAGATGACAATGTGCTTCTGGGGGCCTGCCCAGATGGTCCAGTTGCACCAGATGTTGGCTTTAATGTCCACGTGCAGCGGGAGGTGGAACAGGCCAGAGCCATCCCGGAGGACACGGTGGCAGCTCCTGATGGGAAAGTACTCAGTTACCCAGGGAGGGCCCAGCTCTGACACATCTGCAACACAGAACAGAAACATGCAATCAAAGGTTATTATATTCACAGACTATATCACATATTACATTTTATATTATATATCAGACTTTTGGGAGTCTGCAAGCTTCCACAGGAGAGGCAGCATTTCAGACTGCAAGATTTTCGCATTTCCTGCTGCAAGATTTCTGTAGTTTCAGCCCCTGGAGCCACATATCCTCACTTCAGCTGGAGCTAAGCCTCTGTGAGAGGCTGCACGAAGCAGAGCCAGTGCCAGCCAGCTCCAGGATGGAGCCAGCACTGGGCAGGCCAGTGAGGAGTCCTCTCCTGAGAGGGAAGGAGTGGCTGAGGCAAGGTCTGATGAACTGACTGCAGGTCCCATTCTCCTGCCCTTCCAGAGGCAGGGGAGGAGGTGGAGAAACCAGGAGTGAAGCTGAGCCCGGGAAGATGGGAGGGGTGGGGGAGAAGCTGGTTTTAAGATTTAGGTTGATTTCTCATTATCCTACCCTAATTTGATTCGTAAGAAATGAAACCAATTTCCCATTTCTGTTTTTCCCATGATGGTAGGCTGTCAGTGATCTCTCCCTGCCCTTATCTCACCTCACAAGCCTTTAATCACATTTTCTCTCCCCTGTCCTGCTGAGGAGCAGCTTTGGAGGGCACCTGGTGTCCTGCCAGGGTCTCAGAGAGTCCAGCCCAGCTCTCCCCAGACAGCAGATTAGGATTGCCAGGTGGAGACTGCAGGTGAAAGGCACAGCCTTGCCCTTGCCCCACCAAATAGTTTTAACTTCTAAAGATGACTTGTGCCAAGACACAAAGTGCTGGGACACCTACCAGCATGTTTCCCTTGCTGTCCTCCTGCCATCTGGGTGCTCCTGGCTACACCAGAGGGCTCCCAAGGCTTTTGGTCTCTGGGCAGTGCTTCTCCCCACAGAGCTGCAGGCAGATCAGGGTGTGCAGGAGTGGTGCTGAAGGAGGCAGCTGTCCTCTGCCCTGCGCCCACTTGCACAGTTTCTGTGGCTCCCTGCATTTCAGACCCCCTGGATCTGGAGACAGAAGCTGGTTTGTCACTGGCAGCACTGTCCTGATGCTGCACAGGCACCTTTGGGACTTCTCTGGTATCCAACAGGGAAGCTGGTGTCACCCCAGAGCCTCTGCTGACATGGTCCTCAGGCTGAGCAAGCCTCACAGCAGGCCCTGGGACAGTGACAAAGACTGGGGAGGGACTCCTGGCCATCAGGCCCACAGAAGATGTGATTTCACCTCCCTGTCCCAGCACCAACTTCTGCTTTTGCTTCCCAGGGCCAAGGCATCTGGAGGACTCATCTGTGCCCAGTTCAGAGGCTGCTGATGGATGGCAAGGTGGCCTAGGGGAGACCATCTCCTGTCCTCCTGGGCTAGTTGGGGAGATGTTCCTTTGCCTGAGAGTGATGGTGTCCCAGTCCAGAGCAGCTGGTGGAGAGGGTACCATGGGTAGAGACTCCACTTGTGGAGGAAGAGGTGCTTCAGGAACTAAATCCAGAGAGCCAAAGCCTGCAGGGACAGGCGCTGTGGAGGAGGTCACCGGCACAGGGATGGCTTCTGTCCCCAGGGCAGGCACAGGTGTCAGAGGATGCTCCAGCCCTGTTGCCAAAGAAGGTACAGCCAGCCCTGGTGCTGTGGGATGCAGTGCTGTTCTCCTCCTGACAGCTCCCCCAAAACTTCCCAGTGGGAAAATATCCATGAGCTTGGTATGCTGGAGGCCAGTTGTGCCTAGCTCAGGTTTAGGCATGGACAAACGCCCCAAACTGCTTTGGCTTCTGTCAGGAAGGGACTGCAAGTGATCCCTGGTGACCACGTCAGAGGGGCTCCTCAGGCTGGGCACCAGGCCCTTGGTGAGGCCATCAGCTGGGACACTCAGCAGGGCATTGCTTCCCTCCTTCTCCAGGCTGGCTGTGCTGAGCTGGCTGTCCCTGCTGGGACCTGTGCCCTGCTGGCTTTGTCCTGTGCCAGGGGACAGAGGCTCAGAGTGTGCAGCCAGGGCCAGGCCTGTTGGTCTAATGGTAAGCTGCAGGTGGCCCAGACATTTTGGCCTCAGGGTAGGGCTCAGGACAGGCTGGCTGCTCTCCAGACTCACCCCTGCTGGCTGCCAGAAAGGTTCTGCTCCCTGGAAGGCACCAAGCACAGGAGTTTCCAAAGGCACACTGTGCACAGGAGCAGAACTCACAGCACTGCCCTCACTCATGGAGGGATTCTGTCCCCAGATGTCCTGAGCTGCAGTGGGGATTATTCCCTCAGGTGTTCCTATGCCTGGAGCCTCCAGCAGCTCAGACCCCAGTTCAGAAGGAGCTGTTGTTTCCAGAGCCTGTGTCCTTGCACGTTCACGTGGGAGAAGCTCTGTAGGCCTTCCCACAGCCGTGGTATCCACAGTGATCCCTCTTCCCTGCATCTGCTCACTGCTCAGCATGGTGCTGCTGCCACGTGTGGCTGCAAAGCCCAGTGCACCCCTAAGGTTTTCAACCCAGCCAGACTGAAAACCACCACCTTTCTTTTGCAGTTTTGGAGCAGAAGTTCCAGAAATTGCACCATCTTTGGAGGAAGAGGCACCCTGCTGGTCTTGGAAGATGTAGTACTTCCCTTTAAATCCTCCATCTCTCTGGTTTGGCAAGTACCTCTTCAGCAGCACAACATGGACAGCCTGAGCAAAGGTGGCAAAAACATGCATCTCCTTTTTCCAGCAGGCATAAACAGCACTGTTTTCCACCAGGGAGGAGACTCCTTCAAACAGAATTTTGTCCTCATTTTTGTTGCAAGCATCCTTACTGATAAATCCCTGGATATAAATGATGATGTGCTTCCTGGAGCCTGCCCAGATTGTCCAGTTGCACCAAAAGCTTACAGGGAAATCAGCATGGAATGCTGGAGGAGAAAACTCCCCATATTTGTCCTTCAGCACTCTGTGGCAGCTTCTTATAGGCACATAGGCCAATAACCAAGGAGACGCCAGCTCTGGAAGACAAGAAGCAGCAACCAAGTTTTCCTCCATTTCCACTTTCAAAGAAATTATTACCATCTTTATTTCCAGAAATTATCTTCAGGATCCCTCTCCTCCCCATTTTAGTACCTCCTGTTCACATTTGCCTGCCAATATGGACAGCCATGAGTGGGAAACCATGGGACAAAGCCCTTGGAAAGCTGGAGAAGCCATGGCCACCACCACCTCCTGCTCCATGGCTGTGCCCCCACAGTCCCAGAGCAGGGCACACCCATGCTTTGAGCCCCCCATGGCCATGCAGGAGCACAGAGGTCCCAGGACAGCCACACAGAAGGTGCCAGGGAGGCTTCTCCTCTGCAGGGTCAGGCTGTTTAGGGAGCAATCTCTTTGGTTTAAAGGGCTCAGCCAAGCCAGAAGCCATTAGAGCCCCAACATTAATATCACCCCAACATTGGTATCTCCCCACAGCACCCAAAGCGGAAAGCAGCTTTCCTTAGGCAGGGAAAAGCAGTGTTTTCCAAAACCACTTTCTCAAAGCCTGAAGAGTGGCAAGTTCAGGACAGATTTACCCTAGAGGAGCACACTTAAAGTTTGGGTCGGACTTTCGCCACTTGTTTTAATTGCTGCAGTGCTTTGCTCCTGCCTGCAGGACCTGCTCTGTGGTGGGGACTTGGCAGCCACAGGACAGTGGCACAGGTTATCTCCCACACAAGCACTGGTTTTTCCCTACCCCAGCACTCAGTACTGATCAACCACATCCCAATCCCTCTCCACACCACCCCACAGCCAGATTGTCGCTCCTGATTTTCCACACTACTTATTGGTGGTTTAAAGCACCCAACAAGTTCTGGGGGAACAGAAAAAAAACAAAACAAACAAAAAAACAAACCCAAAACACACAAAAAAACCCCAAAAAACAAAAACAAAACAAAAAAAAAACCAAACAAAAAAAAAAAAAAAACAACCAACAGAAAACCATACAATGAAGAAAACAAACAAAAAACTAAACACAAGCAAGCAAACAAAAAACCAGAGGCTGATCTGAGAACTAATTCTTACCTGGTTTAACTTCCCAATGTTCCTGAGAAGATCCCCTTGCCTATAAACAAAGAAAAGAGTCCAATTGCAGGCCCAAATACCAATTCTCAATGTTTATAACACTGCTCAGAGAAATGCCAACACCAGCCCAGTGGGAAGAGAGAACCAAACCCAGCCTGGTGGGTTGGGGTTTTGCCTGCACCTGGACTGAGTCCCAGGGTCACATAATTTATTCCATGTGATTATAAACCCTCTCCCCTCCCTACATCCAGAAGCACTGCCTGATTTGTGCTGTTGGACCACAAGCAATACAAAAACCAGCCCCAAAACACAGCAGGCAAAGACAGTCAGGCTTTAATCTCTCAGGGCCATGCAGAAGAGAGAAGGATTTGCAAGCAGGCAGGACAGCACAGCCAAGAGGGGAGTTTCCCACAGGGAACCAATCCCCCTGCCCCTCACTCACCCCTGCAGCAGCTGCAGCATCACAGCAGGGCCCCAGCATCACCCCAGGACCCTGCCCAGGGGCTGGCCCCAGCACCCAAGGCATCAAGAGCAGGGCCAGAATAAACAGGGAGGGCAAAGGCTTCATGGCAAGGGTTTACCAGGGGCACAACATCAAATAAGACAACAAGAAACCCCAAACAAAAAACCAACAAAACATACAAAAAAAACCCTCCCTGTCTCCCCCCAAAATAATCCCTCAGGCAGAGCAAATATGTGGTCACCACCTTTCCCAGACCCTCTCCAAAACACATCCCTGCAGCAAAGGGCCTGGCCTGGCAGCCCACTCACTCATATAGGGCCCTGCTTCACCAGTGCCAGCAATTAGCTATTAGCAATTAGCTAATCAATGAAATGAGGCCAGCTAGAGCTTGTTAGGGACAGACTTGTCCTTTCAGCTTGCTGCCCAAGTGTTGTTTCTGTGCTGGGTATTTGGGTAAAAAACATCTTTCCATTTATAATGTTCTAACCTGAAATTAAAGTGGTGCTGATACCCCTATGTGACACAGGGCCCAAGCTGCTTGTTTTCTTATAAAACAAAATAATGTTCAACTACTAGAGTGGGGGAGAAAAGAGTCCTAATGTAAAAGTGAGTGTTTTCATCACAACATTTTATCCATCTTCTGCTGAAGGCTGTGATTTCCCCCAGGGCTGCACCATCCTGAGACAGGACTGAGTGAAGCAGGGGAAATTGCCTCCAAACACAAGCAGCTCCTCTCCTCATCTACATTTACTGAAGTGTGGAAAGCAAGTAGCCCAGGTGATGATGTATAAATTATTAGATGCTTCAAATTCTTTCAGCTGTAAGAGTCTAGCTTGTCATTAGGAGCCACACAGATTAGGCAATTAGGCTGTTTGACATGCAGTTTTGACAATGTTGCTTTTAAAGTGTCAATCGTCATTTAGCAAAATAAAAAATCTTTCTTTTTTCCTTCCAGCTCATCACAGCCTGACAGGATGATGGATGTTCAGGGACAAACACCCCCACGGGTTTTTTGGGGGTCAAATCAAGCAGTTCATCAGACTGTCCCAGCTGCCTGGGTTTTCAGTTGTATTGGAGGAAGCAGCTGCATCCCAGCTCACAATTTTTAAGCTTTTCTATCTGCCCCACTGCAGTCCCAATGACCAAAAGGCCAGTGAGAGTCTGTAACTCTTGCAGCAGGACAAACCTTCCCCTCCACAGCCACCTGTCCATAACTACACACATTCACAGTGACCCCAGGCCCCCTCCTGCTGTCCAGGTATGGACAGACCTGCAAAACCCCTTTCCCACTTACCACAGAAAGAGAGAATCTTGGAAAATCACTCTGAGAGGATGGAGTCCAACCATTAACCAGACACTGCCTGGCCCAACATGGAGCCATGCCCCTGAGCACCACATCCACAGGACTGGATGTGGCAGCTTCTTATAAGCACATAGGCCAATAACCAAGGAGATGCCAGCTCTGGAAGACAAGAAGCATCAACCAAGTTTTTCCCAATTTCCACTTTCAAAGAAATAATTACCATCTTTATTTCCAGGTATGGAGCCTTTGTCCTTATGGAGGACTACACTTGCCAGATGTTGACTGGGAGCACTGCACAGCTGGCACAAGCAGGTTCAGAAGGTTCCTACAACAGCTGGGTGATGATTTCCTGGTACAGGTACTAAGAGAGATGCCCTCCTTGCTTTGCTGATTGCTCACAGAGAGGGGTCCATGAGGGAAAGGGGCATTGGTGGCTGTCTTGGCCACAGTGATCACAAAACCATCGAGTTTAAAAATCTCTGTTGACAATGAGGAAAAGGGCCAGCAAAACTTCAGCCCTGGACAAGACTTCAGGCTGCTCAGGGTAGGGTTCCCTGGGAAAATGTTTTTACGGGCACTGGTATCCATCAGGGCTGGTCACTTTTTAAGCATCACCTTCAAAGGGCACAGGAACAGGGAATTCCCCAAATGTCAGGAGTCAAGCAGACAAGATGAAAAGCTGGCTTGGCTGAACAGATGAACATACTTCTTCTGGAAGTATGGCTAAAAAGGAAGCAAGGTCAGGTGACATAGAAGGAATACAGAGGTGCTGTTCACCACTGCAGGGAGAAAATTTGTGTGGCCAAAGCTCAACTGGAGCTGAAGCTGCCCAGAGCTGTGGGAGGCCATAAAAACAGGGTTTTTTTTAAATGCATTAATAACAAAAGTCAGTGCAGTGATAGCATCAGCCTGTTACAGGATGAGGGTGGTCACCTCACAAACAGGGCCATAAAGCAAAGATGTTTAATGCTTTCTTTGTCTCTGTCAACACCACTGATGGGGTAAGGGGCTCCCAGTGCCCTGAACTGAGCCCTGAGGACCATTCCAGTGCTCCAGCTGCACCCCTATGAGTCTGTGGGGCCTGCTGGGATCCATCTGAGAACACTCCAGGAGCTGGCTGATGTCATTGTGAACTCTGCCTCCATGATTTGTGAACTGGCTTGGGAATCTGGAGAGGCCACAGCTAACCAGAAGCTGCCAAACATTGTCAAGAAGGACAAGAGGGATGACCCTAGAAACTTCAGGCCTGTCACATTCACTCCAGTGACTGGTAAATTATGGAGAAGATTTTTCTGGGAGGTATTGAAGAGCACCTGAAGGACAAAGCACTCCTCAGTCACAGCCAGCACAGCTTCTTCAGACAGGAGAGTGCTGCTTTTATCAAACCTGATTTCCTTTTATGGCAGGGTAACCCACCCAGCTGATCAAGAGAAGCCAGTTGTTGTTGTGCTTTTGGATTCCAGTAAAGCTTTTGATACTGTCAGTCATGGGATCCTTCTGGACAAAATGTTCATCCCTCAGCTGGATAAACACATCCTGGGATGGGTGAGCTCACAGCTGGGGCACAAAGGGTTACAGTGAACGGGGTGACATCAGACTGGGGACCTGTCACTACTGGGGTTCTGCAGGGCTCCATCCTTGGCCCTGTGCTCCTCAACATCTCCATAAATGACCTGGACACAGGACTGGAGGGACACTGAGCCAGTTCACAGACAATACACAAGGGAGAGGAGCTGTTGGCTCCCTCCAAGTCAGGGAGATGCTGCAGAGAGACCTCAGCAAATGAGAGGACTGGGAAATCACCAACAATGTGAAGTTTAGCAAGGGCAAGTGATGGATTCTGCACCTGGGATGTTGCAGCCCTGGATGTACAGGCTGGGGAATGAAAGGCTGGAGAGCAGTGCCATGGAAAGGGACCTGGGGATCCTGGTCCATGGCAAGGTGAACATGAGCCAGCAGTGCCCTGGCAGCCAGGAGGGTGACCTGTGTCCTGGGGGACATCAGGGACAGCAGCCCCAGCCAGGCAAGGGAGGGGATTGTCCTGCTCTGCTCTGCACTGGGGCAGCCTCACCTCGCGTGCTGGGGGCAGCTTTGGGTGCCATGGTATAAAAAAGACATGAAGCCATTAGAGAGTGTCCAAGGGAGGGCACAGGGATGGTGAAGGGTCTGGAGGGGAAGCTGTGAGGAGTGGCTGAGATCACTTGGTCTGTCCAGCCTGGAGGAGACTGAGGGGAGACCTCACTGCAGTTACAGCTCCCTGAGGAGGAGCAGAGGAGGGGCAGGCACTGATCTCCTCTCTGTGACCAGTGACAGGACCTGAGAGAATGGCTCTGAAGCTGTGCCAGGGGAGGTTTAGGTTGGATATCAGGAAAAGGTCCTTCATCCAGGGGATGGCTGGGTGCTGGAACAGGCTCCCCAGAGCTGTAGTCACGGCACTGAGCTGATGGAGTTCAAGAAGTGTTTGAACAACACTCACAGGCACTTGGTGAATTCTTGGGGCTGCTCTGTGCAGGGCAGGAAATGGACTTTGATGATCCTTGTAAGTCCCTTCCAACTCAGGATATTCCATGGTGACTCCCTTCTTTTGGGCCTGGCCATGCAGTTTTTTACCCAGCAAAGACTACACCTGTCCATAGCAAGAGCAGCCAGCTCCTTCAAGGGAATGCTCTGGGAAATGGTATCTAAGGCTTTAACAAAGTTTAAGTAGACAACATCCCTGGGCCATAGACTCCTGTGTGCCCAAGTGGTGTATACTCCATGTGGGTGAAGTTTGCCCCCCTGAACACTGAACAGTGTTGTGCTACCAGGACCTAAACCCTGGAAGGGAACCCTGCTGCAAAGCAGGGAGGTCCCTAAGGCATCTTCTGGTTAATGAAGAGAAGAGGAGCATTTGCTTAATTTACGCTTAGCAGGTGGTAGAGATGGTGAAATAAATCGTAAGGCCAAGTTTATTTTTAATGTGCTGATATGTAAGTATTTGAGTGAGGAATCTTAATGTGCTTGGTTTGTTTGTTTGGTAGCAAGTCTTGATTTTCAGCCAATCTCCATAAAAACATAAATTACATATTAGGATATTTGGCCCTTTTGATTAATCTTCATGTTCAGAAGTTGCTGATCTTTACTTGTTTTGGGGTCACCTGGCCTGAGAGCATCTCTGGAGATCTTGTGGGCACATCCACACTGGCCTGGACCAAGCTGTACAAATTCTGCCCCATGGGGCCAAAATCCCCAAATGGAATGTCACAGCCTTTCCACCAGCTCCTGCCCCCCTGATTTCTCAGGAGGGGATTGAATCACCCCAGGATGAGCTGAGGGACCCAGCATGACCTCCAGGAGCCAAGCAGCTCCTCCACAGCTGCAGAGGAGGGCACAGCTGCCTTGGGGGCTGCCAGCGTGGACAGTCAACAGAATTAGCTGATTTCAGCAAGTGTCCAAATCCACCCCCCCAGGCAGCATCATCCACCAGGAGCTGCTACTGACAACTGCTCTGCTCTCATTTATAAGGCACCACAGAATGTCTGAGAGCTTAGGATAGATAAATTTACCATCTGCCTCCCTCTAGTGATTGCATTGCTGAATAAAGAGAAAGTGAAAATCACACTGGGCTAACATTCATAATTCTCTCCTGCAGCAAAAGCAAGACGGAAGAGCCAAAGTAGGATGAGAAATTAAGATTTTGCTCATCACCTCACTAAATAGAAATAACTACTGTCCAAAACAAAGGGTGACAGCTAAAAGCTGTTTGCAAAACAAACTTTTTTTTTCTCAAAGACAAGACTAATTTTTTGGAAAAATGGTAACACCCCTGGTAGATTTTTTAATAGGTTTCAAAAGCTGTGTTATTCTTTAGAGCTTAACAATGTGCCCAGTGAAATTCCAGGGAGGGTGCTCATCTCACCAGCTCCATCCCTCCAAGTGAGCTGGGAGGGCTCTGCTTGCAGGGGCTGCTCTATTATTTATATGTACACTATGTAGAACAAGATCCCTGTATTCAGTGACCAGAGATAAGCAGCAGTTTAAGTCCCATTTCTGTGTGTCACTCATTAAATTCCCGTTTCTTTGTGTCACTCCTCAGCCAGATTGATTTTAGCTCTGTCGGGACCAAAAGTGCAATTGCACTCTCAGCAACAATCAAAGGTAAGGGATTTCTCAGGAGCTGATGTTTTCCTCAAACAGGGAGCTGGCTCTCCTTGATCACCACTTGCTTCTCCTTGATTCAGCTGCAAATCCTCTGCTCTGTGCTCAGGGATGTTTTACATGAGTGATGCCATCACAGTCTACTTTATCATGGTGTTTCATCTGTGTTGATGGTGGACTGTAGTACTGTTAATATAACTGATTTTTAGCTTAAACTCTGCATTTTGTGGGATTTTTACAAACTAATGCACAGATTGTACACCTGCAAGGTTTGTAAAAATATTAGTAGTGATTTTTCCCTAGGCTTTCAAGGCATCTATTTCTTCTTTATCCTGACCCAGGCATCCTCAGGCACTTTTATTTAACCTCAGTGAGAGAAGTTAGACCCACTGGTACATCCACAAACAAGAGCTGCTGGTCCTGACCTCCCACCTCCCCTTGAAGGATGCTCCTGCTCCTCAGAGAAGCAAAACTGATTGCAGCAACACCCACATTCAGCTCCTAGTGCAGCTGGGAGAAATCTAGCTGAAAACAAGTATTGCTCAAACAAAATAAAATAAAACCCACAAGAAGTCCAAGTTCAACACCCAAGCTGTAATATCTTGTTTAGCCCACAAGGGCATGCTCAGATGTTGACAGGAATTCTTTTCCCCATGGGATTATCCCACAGAGCAGAGGAAATTTCATCAGGAGCATCCTGCTGCCAGAGAGAGCATCTCCCTGACAACTTTCTGTGCCACTTTGGCTCAATGGCAAGGCAGGAAAAACATCCCCTTCTTTTTCTTTTTTTCCTTGCAGGGTGACTTTTATTGGTCCTTCAACACAAGGACTCAGAGCAGCCACTCCTGCCACCAAGAAAAGCTGCTTGCACCCAGAAAAGAAGATGAAGCTCACAGAGATGGGTTTGGTGAAGTGGCTCATGATGAGAGGGACAGAGCAGCTATTACCCCAGCCAAGGATTTGGGCCCTCTGCTCTGTCCTGGCAGGGGTGGACGTGGCCCTTCTGCCCCAGACCAGAGGGACAGTGGCAGGCAGGAGGGCTGATGTCCATCTCTCCAGCACCAGGAGATTCCAAAGCCAGGACTGGCCTGGGAGGGCCCACTCCAGGGGATATGGGAGGGCTGGCATTCAGTCGGGCAGGGCAGGCTCATCCCTTTCCTGGAGCAGCTGCCACCTTCTGCAGCAGGGAGGAAATCCAGAACACAAACCCTGCAGCAGGGATGCCCCAGCCACCAGCTCACACCCAGCTGGGCCACTGCTGCTGCTGGGAGGAGAGCCAGGCTGCAGGCAGCTTTGTGTCCTGCAAAGCACTGCAAAACTGATTTATATTAAAAATAAAGAGCACACAATACCCAAGTGCTTGGGGTTTGTCTATTAATCTCTCAACAGTCAGCTGCAAAACTAACAAATCCTCTGAAATAGCAGCGGGGAGCTGTGTCCCAGCTCATTCCTCCCTTCCCCCTTTTACAGCTAAAAATAATCAATAATGGCTGTCCAAAACAGGGAGACCAAAGCAACCACACAGGCTGCAAGATCGTGACTCACATCTTCACTCACAGGCTGGCTGGGCACAAAAACCCCACGGGGCTGTGTTTGCCAGCACAGGTGGAAAATCACCTCAGGACCAGCGGACACCCGGCTGGAGCTCCAGCATCCCTCCTTTTGCCGTGCCCCTGCAGCGCTGCTCTGCTGGTGAGGACTGAAAACGGGAGGGATGCAGCCTGGGTGAGAGTGAGGGATGCAGCCGGAGTGAGGGCGATGCAGCCAGGGTGAGAGTGGCATTATCCTCCCTGCTTTGTGCGAGCGAGGGCTGATTGAGCCTCTCGGGAGCAGCGGGGTTGTTATTCTGCTGCTAATTGCTGTTTTCGGCGGCCGTCGGCACCGCCGGGACTTGGTCAGGATGGCCCGGGGTGGTGGCAATGCTGCTGGAGGAGTTTTCCATCCCAATCCCCATCCGGAGGTGCCACCCTCCTGCCCAGGCAGCTCGCCCTGCTCGGGTGGGTCCGTCCTCTCTCGGGCACATCTGCACGCAGCTGCTTCCCCTCGAAAAGCGGCGGCACCGAGGGAGAGCCAAAACCAAAACAAAACCAAAAAGTCTAACAGTCTGACTGTTAGGAAAATTAATTTACAACCACCAGAGGTTTATGTCCAAAAAGGAGACAGAGGAGTCCTTTCTGGATTTATTCGAATAAAGGGAGAGGCCATGGGGCATTCCCCTGGAATCTCTTGAATTTTTGGAGGACGCAGCCTCCCTTTTATCCCAATTTCCCAGTGGCATTTCCCTTCTCTCTTTCCCCATTGGCTGAGGTACTTGAGAGGTACAGACGCCCTGATACGTCTGATACCAAAGATTTCCCAAAGACTTCCCTCTAATGCATAACCCTCCCTTTTAATTTTTAATTCTTACGGAATTTAGGGATTTTTCTTCCCCATTGTTTCTTTCATCTCTCAATGCCTATTTCCATTTATCAGCAACCCTAAAGTTTATTTTTAAAAGCAAATATCTTTTTCCATTCATCAATCAATTGAATCCTTCCCATTGTTTCTTTTATCTTCCAGAGCTAGTTTTATCTACCAGCAGACCCACAGCTTGTTTGTAAAGACAAATCTGCCATTTCTCTCATGACTCGTTATGAGTAGAAAAGTTGCCCATTTTTTTAAAAGGTTGCAGGATTCACAGGTTCGGCCAGTTGTTGCCGGGGTGGAGTTCTAACTGTTTACTGTTGTGATCACCTCTTGTTAATAGTTTTTCGTTAACTATCTGTTGTTGATGGTTGAGAATTCCCCCTTTTTTTGGAGTAACATCCTGCTGCTTCCTGGAGGATGGCACCTGGTGTCTTCATCGGAGGGGACATCGGGCTTGGCATGCAGATGGAGAAGCCTCTCACCAAACCTAGCAAAACCCCTAAAAAACAGCGAGCCAACGCGGAACTGAGGGATCAAAGTGATGTCTAGACGTGAGGAACAGAATCCAGTGTCCGCTAAGACCCTTTTTACCCCTCACCCTAACCTAAAGATGTCGGCTGGACAGAGGACCTCGAATGTCAAACCGAAAAAATGGGAATCTTCTGATGCTTTCGTGAGGATGGAAGCCCCAGCTTTGCCCACAGAGCAGTGGACAAAGCTGCGCTCTTCCTCGTCCGAGTCACTCCTGGGAGCAGCGGCGGCGTGAGCGCGACCCGGCCGTTCTCCCCACCCGAGCTGATTTTTAATAAAGATATTTAGAGGAGAAAGATCTCCTGCCCTATCTATTTCAACGACCGTTCCTTTTGTGGCGACCACATTTCAGGAACTGACAGCAAATCCCAAATTTCCCGCCTGGCTCGGTGCTGTCCTGGCTCCAGGGACGGGACAGACCCAGCCCGGTGTCCCTGCGCTGGCACTGCCCGGGAAAAGCCCCGGAGCGCCTTGGGGACTTCCCCAGCCTGGCCAAAACAAGGTTCTGTCGCACCCCCTGTCCCAAAGCCGCCCGGCCTGCGGTGCACAGGAAAGGGACGCGCCCGCACCGCCCGCACTGTCAGGCTGACGGCGAGTCCGGGTGCGAGGAGCGCGGTTTGTCAGCGCTTTGTCACCGCTTTGTCTCGAGTTTGTCACCGGGGCCATCCCCGCCCACCGCTGCCGTGAGGGGGAGGCGGCCGCGACGCTTCTTTGCTGTTCCCCTCCGTGCTGGTTCCTCCTTGCACAGCTGGGGGAGACGCAGGGGGATCCTGTTTAAAAATAAATAAAGTCTAAAAAGATCCGGGGGAAAAAAGCAAAAAATTAGATAAAATAGCTGCCACAAAGGCTGTGGCCAGATTGATGGGATTTACTCCCTGCCTGCCTGCTCAGGAGTGGGGTGCCAAGGGGTGGCACGGATCCTGTCCTGACGCTGTCACAGGCCCAGTGCGAGCTGCTCTTTGGCCCGGGTTGTCCCTGTTCCCAGCGTGGCTGGGTATGCAGAGGGACTGACCCAGCACGCCTGGAGTGCAGCTGGAGCCAGCCTGGTGTCATGGCAAAGGTGCCAAAGGCCCCAGAGGAGGGATTTTCCTAAAGGCCGGGGTGGATCTGCACAGCCCCGGCCAGAGGAGCTCCCTGGGGTAGCCCCCCCTCCCCTCCCCTCAGCCAGGGCTGTCACACACACTGTGGGCAGGTGGGGGTGGGATCCCATGGCTTGGGTTTGCTTGGGATCCCAAACCTTGGCCAGGAGTGTGCCCCAGGCTGGGGCTGTGCCTGGTGGTGAGCTCTGCCCAGGATGTTCACTGCTCCACACGCAGGCACTGAGGCCAGACCAGGGGCACTCACCTTTCCTTATCTGTGCTGATAAACCCCCCTGCCATCCTTTGGCCTCCCACAGTGAGCAGGTTCACCACAGGCTCCAGGAGCTGCCGTAGCCTTGAACTATCTGCTTGGGAAAAGGTTTCAATTCCAATGTGCTGCTGCTGCTGCTGCTGCCTTCACTGGGCACCCACCAAACCGGGAGGTGCTGGAGGAAGGCAGCAGGGATTGCTGGGGTGTGAAAAGGAAAAAAAAAAACCCAAAGGAACTGGTGCTTTCAGGATGATACTGCAGTCAGGAAGTGGTTTAAGAAACAGTGTTGAAGTTCAAAGTGAGAACATGGCACCAGTTTTTCCTCCAGTGCTGTTATTTACACGTGGTTCTGGAGCATGACAATGTATTCCTGGTACAGAGCTGCCACTTCCTGCTCTTGCTAAAGACTCTCACACAGAGCAGAAGTGAAGGCAAATGTTGAAAATCCAACAAACAAATCATGAAAATGAGGACAGATCCCAGCTCTGGAAGGCTGCAGGATGCACTGCTCTGTAAACCCACACCATGAAGCTGCTGGGGGACTACAGTAGCAAAGGCAATAAAAGAGAAGGATTCTCCTTCCTGCTCTGTGCAGGGAGCAAATGGCTCCCAAATATTGTGCACAGCCTGTGAAATCACCCAGACCTGAGCTGTGGTGCCCCCAGCTCCAGACAAAAGCCAGGTGTTTTGGTGGAAACCCCTTGGGGAATGGGTGCTCAGAAACATTCTGTTGTACTGGTGTGACAGTGGTCACAAGGGGTTTCAGGATGAAGAGAGAGGCAAGAATGTTGATTCTATGTTCAGAAGACTTGATTTATTATTTTATGATTTATATATATACCACATTATAACTATACTAAAAACAATAGAAGGGAAAGTTCTCAGAAGGCTAGCTAAGCTAAGAATAGAAAAGATTGAATAACAAAGATCTGTGTCCAGGCAGAAAGCGAGGGCAGCTCTGCCGTGAGTGGTAGGTAAATCCAAACATCCACAGGAGACCAATCACAGATCCACCTGTTGCATTCCACAGCAGCAGATAACAACTGTTTACACTTTGTTGCTGAAACTTCTCAGCTTCAGCAGGAAAAATCCTAACGAAAGGATTTTAATGAAAAGACGTCTGTGACATACTGGGGCTGTACAAGCAAGCCAGAGGCAAAGCCGTGCCTGATTCAAGGCAGAGATGAGCTCAGCCTGGAAGGTCTGAATCCCAGCTGCTCTGTGAGTGCCTGCAGGGAGGATGGCAGCTGCCATCACCCTCAGCACCAGCTCTTGGAGGGACAATCAGAAACACAGCCAGCTCCTCCAGCAGGGCGCTCCAGTGACTGTGCCACAAACATGAACATCCCCAAACCACACAGACGGAATGAGCTGTCAAAGGGGAATTTCCTGCCCCTGCAGCCTGAACTCTCTTTTACTCCTGTTAATGACTGCACATGAAGGAATCCAGATGTTGAAAACAGCAGTCAGACCAAAAAGCTGGCCCCGTGTCCGTGTGTGACACTTCCCCTCTGTCCTGGCTGGCTGGGCTGGGAAGGAGCAAGGACCCAGCTGAGCAACAGAGTGCATTGGCTGAACAGCTGCCAGCAGCCACAGCAGCTCCCCAGCCAGATAGCAAAATCCCACCTGGAGCAGGCCAGAATAATTGTTGGTTAAAAAAAAAATAGACTGAGCAAATATTGCAGCCCTTCATGGCTCTGAAAATCAACATCAAATTTTTAAAAAGGCGGTAAGAGGGGCGCTTGGAAAGGGGATTTGTAAAATGGTAACTTGGTCACCACAGGGGAGTGCCACCCACGCTGAGGCAGGGAGGATCTCGTGCCATGGACAATTCTGCAGGGCTCAGTTCATCTAGTAACACATTTATGGGGATTTTCAGCAAATTGGTGTGCCTGCAGTGGGACAGGACCTTAATATCCCCTGGTGAGGCTGGTTGGTGGCTCTTAGCCACCAGCCCCCATCAAAAACCCTCCTGGTTGGGGCATTTGTGCCCAGCTGGGCTGATTTGTGCTTGGCTTTGAGGTTTCCAGCCCTGGTTTGGATGGCAGTGGCTCACCTGGTGCCAGCCCTGCCCTGGCAGCCTGCTGGCCATGGAGCACAGGGGCTGAGACAGGCATTCTGTAAACGCAGGAGTAATTTGGCAGCTGGGCTCGTGGCAAATGATCCTAATGAAAAGCAGCTGTCTCATGCCTGTAAATAGGATTGTCTATGCAGCACTTTGTCCTAATAGAGTAAAATCAGAAGATAGGAATTTTATATAGAAGAAGAGTTGCAGTCTCAAATCTAAGCTCTACTGACAGAGCAGCACCATTGCTTAGAGCAGGAGGATTTAGAGACAGTCAAAAAAACCTCAGCACAGTAAATCAGGGTACCTCAAACAGCTTTAATACCCCCTCTACTCCCAGCCACTCTGTGAAACCCTCTAGCAAAAGACAGAATTTATATCACACAAACCTCTCCAATCCCAACCTCGCCTTGCTCTCCCAGGCTGGTTCCTCTGCCAGGCCCTTGCTGGCCTCCCCAGGCTCTGGCTGGTTTGTGCTGAATGACCACAGAGAAAGCCAGCCTAGCCTTCCTCCCTGAGCAGGCACTGATCCAAGGGACAGCCTGTCTGTGACATGGAGTGAGTGGAACCTGGGGGACACCAGGATGCTGAGGGGTCTGGAGGAGAAGCCGTGTGAGGAGCAGCTGAGGCCTCTTGGTCTGATCAGGCTGGACAAGAGGGGACCGAGGGGAAACCTCAGTGGGGTTTCAGCATCCTCACTGGGGCAGCACTCTCAAGGGCAGTGACAGTGATCCCAAAATCCACCAGAAAATAAACTTTCCAACACAGTTTGAAGCATTAGAAATCTGGCATCCTCTGTCAGCACAGGACACACAGGAGGATGTCTCCTTCAGTCTGAGGTGTGTGGTGAGACTTTGCAGAGAGTTTTTATTCCATCATCATCATCATCCATATTCCTTACAATGTGCCTCCTATCTTATACACAAACATCACTTCTCCTAAACTAATTTGCATGAGTCAGTCTCCTACTGGAAGGCCTTTTATGGTCCTGGAGGGTCATCTAGAGGGGTCTCTGGTGGTTGTACTCACTGAATCCTTCAATATTACACGTGGCCTTTCCTTCAACTTTTTTTTTGGGCATGCAGTGTTGCTTCTTGTTACATAATTTGCCAAAAACCCACTACAGACCTCATTTTCAGTTTCTCCACACATACATTTCCAGCTACATTTATCATTCTGAGTGCATGCCTTTACATCCTTTCATCTTTTTTGTTAGTTAGCCTTTAGGCTCTGCCCAGCAACTTCAGGGGAGCTGAAAATTTCTATTCTCTATGTTATTTATCAACAGGACTTGAGGAAATGGTATGAAGCAGAGTCAGGGGAGGTTTAGTTTGGTATCAGGAAAATCCAGTGCCTGCTGTGTGTAAAAAAGCCCACAAGTTTTCCCTGTGCTTCTGGCTCACTCCCATTGAAGACCCCCATTTGCTTTTCCAGGCTAACTCTTGATCCTGTAGCTCTCTCTCAGGCCTTTCCTGAGCCTTTCCTTCCCAAATCCAGGCCTCACACCTCACACAGACTGAAGCTGCTATGTGTGGGCCCCTGTGTCTCCTTCTGCACCTTCTGCAGCTCACCTCTGTCCTTTTGGGGTGAGCAAACCCAAACTGTATGCATAATGAAAATATGGATGGGCTGTGGATTTACTCTGCGTCAGCCCAGTAAGATATGACACAGCTGCTAAGAGCACTTGGAGCTCCTCTAACTCTTTATCTTGCTTCTTGAATACCAAACTATTTTTCCTTCAAGTGTATGTTTATAAAGATTTTCAGATCTTAGCATGAACAAGAATCCCCTGGAGCTGAGGCTGGCACCATGCCAAGCTATATATCACTGTAAAAGACAAATTCCAGACCCTGGGATATTCAGAACAGACCAGAATAAAAGGAAAAGAAACTCGAGAGGAATTTAAAAAGAAGTAGGTGGGAGGGATGTTTAATGTAATGTTAAAGCAGCACCAGTTTATTCAAGCAGATGCCAGGTGACTAAATGAAAGGCTGGTTGTTTTCTTCTGCAATTTGTGCCCTTTCCTTTCACAGATCTCCCTTCTGGGGATAGGAACAATAACATCAGCTCTGGAGCACCATGTTTATCTGCTCACTCTCACAGAACTACACCCACACGGGTGATCTGGAGTCTGTTTGGGCCCCCAGAGACATGCAAGGTGTAAACATGCATCTGGAAATAAACCATCCACGGGTTTTTCAAAGCCACTGTGCTTCACTTGAAATCACGGACAAGATACAGACAGAGGGGGGAAAAAAGCCTCTAAAATATTTCTGTGTGCCAGGTACAGGCAGGGGAAGGGCATCATTTACCCCTTCAGCTGCTCCTCATGGGGCTGGGCTTGGCACCACTCCTGCCCTGACCATTCCTGCTGGGCTGGATTGCCAGGGGAAGGACATGGCTGGGTCTGGAATCCCACAGCCCTGGAACAGCTTCTCCAGCCTGGTGAAACTGGGAGAGGTGGTGACTGCATCACCTGGGCTTCTCCTGTTTGCTGCACTGCTCTGGGACACTGCCCTGCACATTCACCTGTCAGGAAGGTGGGGAGTGACTCTCCTGGATTGTGCAGGAGCCTCCTCACAGGATGGATGTCAACAGGATGGAATACAACGATGGATCTCCTCGAGAAGGCTTCCCACTCAGCAAATGTGGCTTAAGAGTTTCCTGAGCAGGGCTGTGCTGAGAGTGTCCCTGTCCTCATCTGACCTTGGCAATCTCCTGCAGAGATCTGAGCACTTCCACGTCCTGTTTGGATGAGGGACAACAGAATGTCACTGGATTCAAGCACAGCTTTCTCCCTGGAGAGGCTGAACTGCAGCAACTCCCCTTGCTTCTCCAGGCAGGAGGCACAGAGAGCTACCCAACACAAAATAAAGAGGGAAATAACTCCATCCAATGACCTTGTTCTTTGGAGTCACATGAAGCAAAAGGCTGAATCATAGACACAGGGAATGAAGGACTCTTATTATTATTACGTGCCATTAAAAATTCCAGTGCAAAACTCATCTGTGTAATTAGGTCAGTATCAATTACCCTGATAGAATGATTCAGGTATCTCCAGCATTAAACACCTGCTACATATAACAAACATCCTCAAGGAGGGAAAATCCAGAATGGACTAACTGGGAACAAGCAAAAATAAATGTAGGAAAGATGTGCGCTCTTAACCACCCACACAGAGCAGGAGGTCCACGTTCTCTCCTAAAACACACTCAGAGTATGGAAAAAGCACAGGCAAGCAGGAAAGGACCCTCACATGTGCTGGAAGTGCCTGGAAGTGGAATAAGGACCAGGCATCCTCTGGGATTCAGTGCATTGGGTCTGTGCCAGTTCCTCCTCCCAAGACGCAGGCAGATATTTCACTTCACTTTCCAGCAGGCAGCTGCAACTCCATCACAAGGTTGGCTCAGGCCACACAGAGGAGAGCTGGGAAATGTAACAAATTATGGCATTAGCAAATGCTATTTCAGTGTAGCAAATTGAAGGATGTCAGTTCCAAACTTAGATCAAATGTGAATATTCTTGAAAAGTTTTGAGATGCTTCAAGTAGAGGTCCAAAGACAATCCCTCCATAATGCCCCTACTGTGGCATTCACTTTCTGGCAGATCTGAACCCAATTTTTTCATATTTAATATTGTTCCATTTATAGCTAAAATGGGTCATCTTGCTGTCTAGTGGGGAAGAAAGCACAGGAATTAAAAATTAGAAAGCTGGAGAAGAATAAATGGATAATATCAGCATTGAATAAGAACTGCTGACATGTATCACATGAAGATACACTTCATGGAGGAACTAAAACCCCTGTTCAATGCATATATAACCACTGACTACCTATAACCCTTCAGTTTTTCCTGTCATACTTTGTTGCTAAAAGATCACCAGGGCATCAGGTTTAAGTTGTATCACTGATGGCTGTACCAGCAACCCCCCCTGGGCTGGTCCAGTCCAAAAAGCTACTGAAGGTATTCCCAGTGTTCGCTCAAACTGTATCCAGGGAGGAAGCAGCTGACTGACATTCTCATTCTTGGAGCACTGGAAATTCATGTTCATACTGCACAGGGTTTGTTCTAGAGCTCTTTGCCAGTGAAGGTAAAAAAAACCCAAAAAAGACAAATTTCTGGCAGACAATGCTGCTTGCCACCAACCGCTGTGGTCTAGAGTAGCTTCTATTGATTAAAGGCTCTCATGAGCTACCAGAAGTGTTTTGTTCTTCCTCTGAGGGGCTGGAGGGCCGATGGAGCCCTGGGTAGGTCCAGCTCTTCCTTGAGCACACATTAGAACAATCCAGGTTGTATTTTTATGGAGAAGCTCTAAGAACAAATTCCCAGACCAGCTCCAACAAGGAGCCTCTCTGAAAACTGAAGGGCACAAACAAAGCTCACCTCTCTCGAAAGCCATCCATTTTCCAAGTATCACAAAGCATGGTTCATGTTTCAGCTTTCTTCATAGGGGTGATGCTCCTCATTATCTGCTGCTAAGCATCATCACTGCTGGCACTGTACCAAAATCATGCAGGACAGGCCTAAGGAAAACAATTCACTTGGCCTCTGTGGCATTTATGTTCTCATAAACAAAGTGGTCAACAAGTAACAAGATGATGAAACTTGTAGGTCCCTTGGGCAGCAGCCAAAAGCTGCTACATCTGAAGCAGAAGTCTGTTTCCTAACATATGAGAAAGATTGAAAGGAAAGGAAAATGAGACAATTTCCTTTAGATTTTTACCTTTAAAAAATTTCTGCCACTTCCCACTGTGACTAAATAAGATATCCACCAAAGTGAGGGTTCATTTTTTTATTTAATCTCAGGATAGTATTTCCTACCCTGGCAAGATTTTGTAACATCTGTAGTGGGGATTTCTTCCCACCCACTGCTCTCCCCCCATCATTTGTTTCTCAAAAAGAATTTGTATGTGCTTGAATATGGGACGATAGGAAATGCAAACAGTTATGCAAATTTTGGAAGAGAAGAAAAGCACAAGGGGTCTCTAGGGACATAAACATGCTTCTGCTTTCTTCAATATTGCTGAAGAATAATTCAAGTTTCAGTGAAATTTTGCTTTGATAGGAGGCTCACAGGTGAGCTTTCAGGTCTGATCTGCCAAAGACAGGTGAGAGCCTCCCCACCTGGCCAAGCAGTTCTGTAGACTGAACATAAATACACAACTATTTCCAGCTCTACCACAATCTAATGTTACAGGATTCCAGGAAAGCAACAGCACAAAATATTAAGAACCAGAATGATCCTACAGGTAAGAAGACAGAGAATTGGCTTGAAGGATGATGTTTTCTGAAGTCACAACTCAAATTTATTGTGCAAATGAAAGGTCTGTGTTCTTAAATCTTGTGACTTCCTTTCAGCAGGGCTTTCAAATGCTCAGCACATACAGGCATCCTGGCTGATCTGCCAGCACAGTGTGGATGTAATGTCCCCAGAAAAAGGGAAAATTTGGGCTGTCATGAGACATTGACTTTTCTGGAAGAGGGGGAGTATCAGTGATAGGAGTAGTGAGGAAAAAACATGACACATTTAAGACAAGTGAGGAAACACAAATGAATCATCTTTGCAGAATTCGGGCAAAATTTGTCCAGAGGGATGGAGGAAGAGGGAGAAAGGACACAAAAATACAGCAACAGCAAATCCTAAACTGCAGCTCTGGTCTTAAAAATATAACAGGAGATGTCTGGGGATTATTTCTAATCCCTGCAGAAACTCTCTCCAAATCTGTCCAGAGCAGTTTTGTTTAAAAAAATTGCAATGGCAGGAGCAGTAGAAAAGCCAACTCCAAAATCAGAAAGTTCTCAGCTTGTTTGGCAGCTCAGCATTTTCCCTCCATTTACTCCCATTTTTCCTCCATTTACTCCCCTGTTTGAAACACTTTGAAATCAGGCTCTGATAGAAGTGATTTTGTAAATTTTTTGTAACTTTCTCAGCAAACCTTGAGGTTTACTGGAGAGGCAAGCACAGTGTCCACCAAGAGGTGAGCGAGACGAGGGGACAGAGGGAACAAAAACATGTGACAAGGCAGGAAAGATGGATTCATTTAGATGGAGAGCTTGGCAGGAAAGACTGCAATTACACAGGTTGAACATGCAGAGGTAAATCAAGGACCTTAGAAATTAGGAGGCTGATTTGAATTGTCTCTATATAAAATTTGGAATTGTCAAATTTATCTTGATTTATCTGACAGGAAACTCACTGTGCTATCATCTGAAGCACATAGCTCATGTCTGAAGTCTTTAGGCTTGAAGGCAACTTAAAAAAAAAAAATATATATATATATATAACTGCAATAACATGAAAATACAGAAAACTGAGCAAAAATTGAGGTCACAGGGATTTGTTCCATACCTACACAGATGTTAACAGAACCTGAAGTGATGACTGACACCCCAAGACCAACTTAAGCCCAGCTCACCTGGTTGAGTCAGGTGTTATTAGACAGGGAACAAATGTTTTCATTGACAAATGGAAATGGACTCTTTATCTTTTGAAAAGGCTGGCCTGCAAAGCCCACAAGGTGCTGCTCAGCCACCCCTCAGCAGAATCCAGCCAGAGCTGTTTAAACACTACTGAGAGCAGGCTGAGCCAATACAAATACAAATTGTGATTAACAATCAAATACCTGGTCTGAGCACAACAGAAAAACTGACCTGCTCAGTATTTCATCACTCCTGACATTTTGAAAATTTGCTTCCAGAACTGCGGTTTACTTTAATTCTCACTCCCACTCCTGGTCTCACCTTTATCCAGCAAGGAGGGGGGCAACAGCTTTAAAAAGATAGAGGAAGAAAAAGGAGAGAATTTGAAGAGTGTTTTGTGCTGGGGCTGACTGACAGCCATTGCTCCATTCAGAGCCACCTCCATGCTTTCTGTCCATGAAAGGGATCCATTAAGCAGCTCTCCCTGCCCCATTTGCTTGCTAAGTTGGTTTCATGACTATTCTGAGAAGGAAACAGTTCAGTGCAGACATGAACTCATTTGGATTGGTGCCCTCAAGCAAACACAACTCGAGTGGAAATCTTACACATATGAGGTGCAGCAAGGCAGAAGGGAAAGGAGGCCAAATTCCAGGGGATTTCAATGCTGACTGTGGACTAGATGAGAACAGCAGCACCAGATAAGGGCTGGATTGCTCACTGCTGCATCACAAAGCCCCACACTCAGCATTACCTGCAGGAGGAGCCTTGCTGACTTGCATACCCAATGCAAACCTTCCAGTGAATTCTAATGGGCCTCTTTCTTGTACTTTCCAGCCAAAACCCTTTTTGAAGTTTGGCTTTCTGTGCTCCCAACATTGAAAAGAAAAGGACTGCCAGGAATTCTCTTATCACCAGCTCTGTCAAGTGCTACATTTCACTCAAGCCTGCATAACAAAACTGGTAGGGGAGGAAGAGATCCAAGTGTAAAATGCAGTCAGGCCAAGGAACCAGCTGGCAGAAAACAGGGACTCCATCCTCTGGAAGATAAACCTTATAATTTGTGCATTAATTATAGCTCATTTACCTTCCTTATCCTGTGTTTTCTCCTCCCAACTGGATTTTGAAGCAAAGGCCTGAGCCTTTATACAAACAAGCTAATGGATTCTAATGGCTCACCCTGATGCAGCATTATTTAATCATAGCAGCACTTCATTTTCCCTGCTGCATTCAGGGAAGAACAAAGACTCCATCCACATTCAGCTGTCTCAACCAAACACATCTTATTTCAGTTTCCAAATTCCATTCTTTCTATTGTAGTAAAATTTTCTCATGCCTTCATCTTAGTAGACTCCTTCCCTTAAATTAAAAAATAATGCAACCAAAATTTAAGTATTTAACAGCATTTAAGAAAGATGCAGTAGAATGCAGCAGTTATAGGTCGTTGCACATACTTTTTAAGGACTTTTCACCTTCTGTGTCCAGATCCCATTCCCATCGTGCTTTTGGATGCATTCTCTTCCTTTATCTCTGTTATTTATTCCCCTTACTCTTCACTCACTCCACACACTCCCAATTATTTGCCAAGACAACTCTTTCTCCGTGGGAGTGGAGCAGGCACATTCACCAGTGCTCCCTCACACTTGGAGTAAACAAAAGTGGTCTGTCAGATTTCTCCCCCAGCACCACCTGCTCAGCCTTGTCCTCTGCCCCTTCTCCTGTCCCTTCTGAGGGTGGGGAAATTGGGGAAATGCTTTCTCACAGCATTTCTCCTCCCCAGGTGCCACTCAGCCTGTTTTTCCTTATTATCAGGCATGTCCCACGCAAGAGACCTGGTTTTTACCTCATGGTTGCCAGGAAAGGTATAAATTAAATAATTAATGCTGGCACTCCACCAATCACACCCGTTTCACTTAACATCCCATGTGCACTCCACCCTATCTTACTCACACGATTTAATTCCTGGGCTCTTTCCCTATCCCTCTTTTTGCTGCAATCCTCCTGTTTGTGTTTGATCCTCCCACAGACCTCAGCAGTTTTATTCAGTGCTCACTTGTACCTGCCTCTCTTTCCTCTCCAGTCTCCACTCTCCCCTAGCACCCTCCTCTTCATCTCTGCCTCACCTTTTCTCTCTCCCCCTTCCTCCTTCCCCCACACCAAGACTTAACACTACCCTTGCATCTCTCACCATCAGCATAACTTATTTTCTCTCACTTGGCCCAAATCATGAATATTTAAAGAAACAGAGCAGGAAGTAATTCATGTAAAACCTGCAGCTCTTTCAGAAAGGTGTCACTTCCCATGAGGAATGACAAAGCAAAGAGTCAAACCTCACAGCACAACACCAGAGCACAGCCTGTCTTTTATCCATGCTGGGGTCAACATGATCAACTACAGAACAAAGATGTGGAAGACCAAAACACCTCACCCCTCTCCCTGGACAAATAAAGCACCCCATTTTTTCCAGGTATACGAAGGAGAAAGAAAGCTGGTGAAAAAGCAAAAAAGAGCTGTTGCTGCCAAGTTGTTTCAATCAAAAATTTAAGTGCCAGCTATTCAATCCACTCCTTGACTCCTTTCAATTGCACCAGCAATGGTATTGTACAGGCAATTATTTCTGTACTTACTGTTTGTCCCAAGGCACTTATGTCACCCTTGCTTTCACCAGAGTTGTCCATCTATTCCAGCACCTAATAAATATTGGTACAGCTGTGACATTTTCTTGATAGTCTGCTACACGAGCTTAGAGAAATCAGTCAAATTAAACCTTTTGTTTCTGAACTCTTGAAATGTAGAGTGCAACTCCTCTACAAGTCAACATGAAGCATTACCAGAAATATTTAAATCACATTTTATTTTTCAAGTTCAAAAATAACAATTAGCTTTATTTACCACGTTACACATCTCAGATTTAAAATATCATGCTCTATTTAAATATCCGAGTGACAACACTATACAAATAAAATGTTACACAAAATATATTTAAGAAAATGTTTTGGTCTTCAATCTGAACAATAAATAGACAGGCACTTCTACATATACAAAGAAAGCGACCACTATTTAGAGTAATTCTCCTAAGCAAGATGTGGAAATAGAGAAGATCTGAGTTTCGAGGACACATGGAACTCTACATGAGGCTTCATGCAAACTTCAGTTTGGTTTGGAGTTCGAAACTCTTGGGATGTGCACAATTCTGGATTCACCGTCGCTTTACAGGAGACCCGAGCCACGCTCTCGAGAAGCAATGTGCAATTTCAGTCATTTCCAGCAAATCAAGCTACCTGATCACGTTTAGTGCCCAAACAGAAAACAAGGATTGACCAGAGTAGCTTTCCACACAGATAACATGAGCAATGAGTCAGCTTCAGTATGTAGGCTTGAGGCAGGGCAGCCCTACCTGCCCAGCCATGAAAAAGCCTCATCTTTTTCCTTACACATTTAGCTCTTAGGGGGCATTTCAAGCAGAATTATGGGGGGTTTTGTAAAAAAAAAAAAAGCTTCATCTAATAAAAGGGTAAATCCTTCAGACACACATATACTTTGCACAAAGGATCATAAGCGAAGGAAAAAAAATACTGTTCCAGGGTGCAAAAGAACTGAAAGCTGTAAATAAAATTTAAAAAACCAAAATTTGAAGTCTTGTAACCGTCGCACATCTAAAAGTAAAACTGCATTCCCCCAATTTGTGTATTGTCAATTTACAGTGGTTTCCACACACAAACACCACTCAAGGGAAAATTATTTTCCACCATCACAATTGATCAAAGATGCATTGTGGTAGGCAATCCCTGTTTCCAGTACAGCTAACCAGTCACTGACAGCTAGTTATAGCCTCCAAGTCTTTTTTAAAATTAAGACCAATATTGAAACATAACGACCACCAGGACCACCAGTGGAAAAGTCAGGACCAAGTCTTCAAGGCATCCCTTCAAATTTTAGTATTACTCTCGATTTCAGAAGTACAGGGAAAAGTTTACAGCAAAAATTCAACTATTAAACAGAGCTTCAGTGATCCAAACTTGCCAAGTTTTTCAGACTTAAGACACTTATGCACATTACTTTAACAACGTAAATGTGGGTCTTGCAAGCGCGTCCAAATCTTAATCATTTCTTGAGGTTTTCTACTATGCACTAACATTAAGTTTGTGTAGGAACAGATGTTATTTCTGTATTTCTCTTCGATATCAAATGTTTTGAAGCCTTTGTGTTTTTCCGGAGCAAGCCCAAGCTTCTGAAGGCACATTCCAGTATAAACATCATCGATGGGGTAGAGGAGTACCTGCTCAGATGCATTATTCAGTCTCAGTGCCAGATCCCCAGAGTACAGGAAGCCACCGCCTCCTGCGTACGGCGGGTACGAACCTTCATAAACGCTCTCTGGGATGTAGTACTTCAACTTTTTCTCTCTGTGAGGTCCAGCATCTTTGATCACGTCACCTATAAATAAGTCTTTGGCTTTTTCCTTTGTTAAGCTCTTCAAGTAATCCAGGATCTGATTGGTATTCACAAAAACATCATCATCACCCTTAAAAATAAACTGGACATTTGCGCAGCTACTGCTGACCCACTTCAGAAACAGCACCTCTTTCAGAGTCAGATTGAAGAAAGTGTCTCTGTAGTTCCAGAGGAGAATGTCATGGTGCGTGTCACTCTCAAATTTAATCATGTGTGAAAGGTCAGGAAAATGATCCTCTGGTGGGGTCTGCCCTAGTAAGAAGACCCTTCTGACTATCACATCCCCTGATTCTATTTCCTTGCCCCAGGATTCCCTAATTGCTTGTCTTCTATCAAAATGGGGTATAAGTGACTTAATAGCCAGCAGCAGGAAAGGTTTCTGTTCACACTTGTTTGGCTGATCCATTAGCAATGAGTAATTTCTACACCTCAAATAGAGGAGGAAGTCTTTGAATCTGTCTGGCAAGTTTGCAAAGTCACTAACCTCTGAGTGCACCAAGGGGTCAGGGTCACAGGAATTGAGGACACTCAGGTTAGAAACCAAGTTCTCTTCCACAGTCATATTGGAAAGCAAGGACAGAATAGGGTTGTAGAGCAGCTCAAGCTTCTGTTGCTGTTTGTTCCAATAAGCTTTGTGAGGAGTGTATTTCCTCCAGAATTTGCTACGTGGTATAACAACACGGCCTTTTGCATTCTTGTCTTGGCTGCCGCTCCTCGAGACTTCCACAATCACATAAATAAAAATGTTTACCATCATCAGAATTCCCAGCAGCTTTAATCTTCTGCGTCCAACACTCATTTCTCATATCTAGAAATAAATGCAAAAAAAAGATTTTTAGCTTTCTTCACAGCAAGTTCTTGATCTCATTAAAAATGCAAACTACTTTCAAATGCAAGTTAGTAGCCTAAAAACCAAGGTTACCCACACCCCCAAAGAAGCAAAGGCTGATCTGTCTCTAATACACACACATATGGTTTGGGGTTTCATCACCAAGCGGTACAAATGTGAAGTTTCCATTTGCAGCTTAGGAAAGTTACACAGCTTTTCATGGTGAGTCTAAATTAGCCAGCAGTTTCTGCTTCTCATTTAGATCCCCTTTAAACATTTGACTGTATAATAATTAGAATCTGAGCCCTCGGCTTGGCAGACTGAGAAACTTTTTTTTTTTTTGCTAGTAAGGTGAGCTGAAGGGTATAGAATAAATTGCTATATGATAAGGTCAGTTATTTTTAAATTAGGTTTCAAGCTTTTATACTTGCACTCTCACACCTTCCAACTACCTAAGGGGCAGAGCCAAGTTTTAAAGCACACAATCAGTTTCTGACAATTTCACTTGGCTGCTCCTTGGAAGAAAGGCTGACAAAACTTGCCAGCTGCATTGCTGATATTCAGACAGAAGAGAACAAGAACTTGGAATTTTTTTCCCCTTCCAACTGGCAAAAAGGAATTCAAACAGTAAAGTAGAAGTGTAGAATTAAAGTAGAAGTGTAATTATTACTAGGAAGGAAAAAACCCTGAAAAGAAATAAAAAGGAGAGGTCTCCCATATGTGCAAGACTTGGAACAGCATGTGTATATCTGTCATATGAAAAGTTCCATGATCCACTTTCAGTCTTTACTGGGGGAGAAAATGGATCAATCCCTCTTTCTTCCACAGCTGACAGAATGCAGGTACAATGCACACACCATGGAAACAGTCTGTTCCTCTAGAGCAGTGCCTACCAAACTGTTTACTAGCCCCAGGGTACACCAGTGTACAAGCTCCACAAATAATTCAGAATGAATAAGAAGGTTACAAGGACTATGCTGAAGTCACATACAGAACTCACTGTCAAAGACACTTTCATGTGCCAGGAATATAAATGATTATTGGAAGATCAGAAAAACCTAATGCAATAAAGGATTTGCACTGACTGCTGGAAGCCCAGCTGTGAGCAGTGCCTCAGGCCCTGAGGTCACAGAGCAACAGCAGACAGGGAGGCAGACTGAGAAGTACACCTTGTACTTGCTGCTGTTTTCTTTTTTCCAGCCATTCCCAGACACCTGAACTACACTGACCCTTGGTCTCCTATGGTTTCATCAGTCTCACTTTGTTTTACTCCTCAACAAGTTAAACACTGAACTTCTAAAAATTTAGGAAGAAAGCAGCAAGTAAATAATCAGTAATCTTTTTTCTCTTATTTACCCATAACCATTATTAAATCCAAAAGAGGGTGTGTGGGTGTTTTTCTGGAACTGAAATCCAAATCCAAATCCTAGAAAACACGGTCTCTCAGAAAAGTGCCTGTGCTTCCTCAAGTATCATCTGCATATTTATCTGTGTATAGGCTCAGGCCAGATCTACTTTATTTCATATTCTACTCTCAGTCAGCTATGAAGTTTCTGTTCTAATTTTAAACTAGTTTTCCTCTATACCTCAAAGACAAAACCATACTCGTGGTCAGTGCCATCATTCAAGATAAACAGCTGAACTGTTCAGAAAGCCCTGGGTTTGGTCACATAGACTTCAAAGAAACTTCATCCTCCTCTTTAGCTGCCACTTAAACCAGATAAATAAACTAGTTTTCTAAATTTATCTTTCACTAGACACAAAAATACTGGAGAAGGAGCAGTCCCTTGTTTTGTGCTGTTCCACAGAGCTCAGCATGAACATCAGGGCTTCTCTGCCCTGTCCTCAACAGCATTTCCCACTAAGCAACAAATGAGGGGGTATCTGACCTATGATCCCGGGACCCCAGAGACAGCAGGGTGACTGCTCCCTCCTAGGCACAGCCAACAAACAAGAGCTCAGTCAAAGCTTGATTCTCCAGGACATGCAGCACCACACAGCTCAGCTGTCACAGCCCCCAGCTTACCAAGCTGAGAGTATTCAACACCTCTAAGGCATCTGGATACTTGACCTGAGACTCTTCTGACACAATGAAACACCATTTACAAAGAATTTATTTCAAGCACTTAAAAATCCTTCAGTCGACTATGACTGCAATCCCCTGCAGCAAATGAGACAGGGATCCTGGGCAGAAAAATCCCCATTTACTGTTGGGCTTGGTGGAGCTTTTCAGCAGAAAAAGTACAAGTGTGGTGAGGTGACAGTGGTTCCATCTCACAGAGGACAGTAAATGGTGACAGTGGTTCCATCTCACACAGCACAGTAAATGGTGACACCACCACAAGCAAATACTCACAGCCTCTACCCTGTTCCAGGCTGTGGATCCACAAGCAGCTGAACCAATCTAATCATCTGATGTAAATGCCCAAGGTAAAACACCCAACTTTTCCACCTCCTTGGAGTCTGACAGAAGCCATGGCCTTTCACTGTAAATACCTTTCTGAGGGCAGGAGTTAGGCTGTATTTTCTAAGTGGGCTGAGTACCACATCCACATTATCTGCCTGCCAAACCCAAGCATAACAAGCCCATTTACTTACTGGGGCTGACAAAAGATAAGATAATCCCTACGTCCTGCAGATATCACACCTACCACCCCACTGGTCCAGGACTAAACTAGCAGGAATCTGGCAAAGCCAAGCTGCAATTCAGGTATCCATCAGACATCACCACCTTCTCTCTCTGCAGAGACTGTAACTGGGCAGACTTGGATGTTCCCATATAACTTCAGTTTAGGGCCTGATATCCCTTGCAGCAGCTGCACACGCAGCACCACTTCTGACAGTTCCAGCAACAGCACGTGCAGTAGTGACACTGCTGCTTCTGAAATGAACTGGTTTAGCTACTTAACACATCACAAGCCATATGGAGTCCTTCTAAACCTCCTGTGAGATGAATCAGTTGTCTAACAGCTCAGCTCTGTTCACTGAGTCAAGAGATTTCTGGACTGAGCAAGAGCAGTTTTGGAGTGAGATGATGCTGAGAGCCCCGGGCTGTGGTAACGAGCCTGTGCTTTTTCCAGCTGTAAAGAACTTGAACGCTGTTTATTTTCTAACTGCACACCATCAAAGCTCTTTTCCCCCTCAGAATTACACAGATTCCCTTTCATAGGACAGCAATTAAGAAAACCTTAAGAACAGGAGAATGTTGAACAGATATCTGCGTTGCCCTTCTGCAGAATCAGAAGGTTACCCCTGGAAACAGTCAATGTTTTCTGTGTTCTCCAACCAAGAGCCTGAAACAATGTTCCAGCTGCAGCAAAGTAACCACGATGGCAGCATGCACTCAGAGCATGAGCAACCGCACTGAAATTCAGAGCAGCTGATGTTTGTTTTAACATTATTTTTAATTATTTGCATATACCTGCTTTGAGACATCTTTGAGCATATTATTTAGCTTTGGGAAAAATTCTAATCTTCCAGTGTTTTAATACCAAAGGACACCAGTGAAACTCAGGCATGGAATTTCAAGATCCAAGTAAATATAGCAAGACTAGGGAAGGATATGCACAGATTTTCCTAAAACACAGCCCAAGGCATAAAGAACTAAAAAGAGTTTGAATAAAGGCCAAAGTAACGTCACGTTTTGTCTCCCACTAGTTATCTTCAGCACATTTTTGTTTAAAAACCCCTCAGAAGTAACACCAAATAAAACCAACACCCCCACATACAAATCCAAGAGAACCAATGGTAGTGAGGCATTTCTCTAGTAGTGCTCCTCTGGATTTCTGTAATAAGGTTTTAGAGGGCCAGACTTGCATTTGAGCAATGTTTACTTATGTAATTGAACCTAGTCTGACTTTGTCCAAGCATTTTTTTGAATCACTCTCTATTTTCAACTTCTGTGAATTATCCTGGTTCCTCAACTTTTCCCCACACCAAGAACTTGCAATGACTCACTATTCTATTACCACACAAGCGAGGAACCCTCAGAAAGCACTAATTAATAATTTTAAATGTATGACATTATTTTCTCTATATACATTCACCATACAAGCTACACGATGAACTTTCATCAGTCAGCCCTTCCCCTTGTAGCTGGTCATTTTTGATACGACAGTAACGACAACAAAAAGAAATAATTTAGTACTTTAATTTAGCTCTTTTAAAATTAAGTGGAGATTTTTTTTTTTTTTGGAGTTATAGATCAGTGGATTTTGGTATGAGGTGTAAGCCGTTCTGCACAAAGACTGAGAAGTCATCGAGCACCCCACACAAGGGACGGCTCTCAGAGCAAGACTGCACTTGCAGGCTCTGAGCTCATCCACGTCACAGCCACAATGGAGCAGAGGGAACATGTTCCAGCAGGGCTCCTCTCCAGCCCCAGCCACGAGTGACCACATTCCTGCACCGGCTCCCCGAGCCAGTCAGCCTTCATTAGGTGAGAGCACCATCCCACAAGCCGGCCAGGTGCTGGCTGAGGGCAGCTGCTGCAGGAGCAGGGCAGACAGCTCTGTGGGCTCTGGGAGCACTGCCCTCACATCTCTCACGCTGCCACCACCCGCACACAGCAGGGTTTTGTTGTCCCAGTCTTGCTTCTCCAAGCGATCAGATAACTCGCATTGCTCACAGCGGTCACATTCTGGTCAATCTCCAGAAGTTAACTCGTCACAAGCTGCTACAAAGCGGTGGGGAAATCCCGACTGCATTCAGGTTCGTGAAAGCTTCATAAAAACCTCAAACTCCCTCTCTCTAATACCTACTTGATTTGTGCCCCACACTACTGATGTCAGCTATGTCAGCTTTCAACTGTGCTATTAAAAGACTGAAGAGTTCTTTCATTTACTGCTGAATGCTAAGTTCTGAGGAGCAGAATTCCAGAATCTTCACAGTAAGTTTTACTATGTTTCCTTAAACCATCTGGACTAATATCAGGTCTTCCCCTACCCCTAGTTCCTTCAGCAGAAAAGAGAAGCTACCAGAACATTGCCTTTTAAGGTGTGCTATTTAAAATAACATCTATTAAACAGAAGCTTTGTTGGCTTTATATTGGTGCTTAGAAATACTGCAACAACACCCACAGAGTTTGCAGGGTCATCTTTGCATCAAGTTATCTTTACAAAGTCATTCAACAGTAAAAACTTACTTTTAACTTCTTTAAAATCACCCTCCATGAAATTCCTGCTTGACAGAACACTTAGAGAAGGAAGAGATACCATTGGCTCACCACTGTCTCTAATTGAACTCTTCCAACCCCAAACCAAACTGCTGAAATCTCCAAACCTTCAACCAGTGTAATCTATTTTTTCAGTCATTTTAAAATAAGTAAGCTACCAGTAAATCATCAGATTATCCCAACCCTGTCTGTATTTTAACTTATTTGCAGGTGTCTCTCACAAAAGCTCTGGATTTGGTTGAGAAAATATTTAAATATGGTGCACCTACTGAATTCACTGCAAGTTATACATAAATATTTTTTTAACCTGTTAAAATTAAATCCTTGGATTGGCTGAACGTTCAGTTGCATATTTGAATTCTTGTGTTTCTATAGATGATCAAGGCATATGCAAGAAAAGGCCATTATGAAAAATATTCTGTAAACTCAATCCTGGGTTTAATGGATATTCCAGTTTTTCTACTGGTAGAGACTACTTGAGTTTGGTCATGGTTTTCCACAGGGATGAACAAGCAATGTAGCTGCACATGTACACCACACCTCCAGAAGTCAATTTAAACAATGGCAGTGTCTCAATAAATTAGTGCATCATGCTAACATCACCATTCTGCACTGGCATGCCTGCAGCCACACTAGACACCTGTGAAGGTGTTCCTAACTGCTCATAAAAAAACCCTAAACCCTAACTAACAAAAGACTTGTGATAAAAAAGGTTTGGTTTCTTTGTTTAACAGTAAAAATAGTTTGGGTTGTTGGTCTTGTTTTTTTTCCAGTAATTTAGATTTCACACTGACAATCAAGTGCAATATCTCAACTCACTATAAAAATGAATAATAAAGTTTAATATGCCAGTAGTTGAGGGCCTGTGGTAGCAGATATGACCTATTTTTCCCAATTGGTTAATGCAGAAAATTCCTGTGTCATTCTAAGGTCAGTTCAAGCTTGAGAATGATGACGTTGTAAATTTGTTATGAATAACCCAGAGCTGCCAGCTTCTGCTTTAAGAAGAATTTTAGTTTTCACTTGACAGGCATCAGCTTGAACGAACAGTAAATTATAAAGAATCAAGAGAAGGGGTTTAACCAAGTGTCAGCAGAGAAATATTTCTTGGAACAAAATTAATTGTCATTCATCACATCAATTAGAAGTTGGGGAGCACAGTTCCATGGCAGTTTAAAACAGTTTCAGTCATAGCTGACTCATTCCTGTAATTTATTCCTTCCCCTGCATACATAAGCTGCACAGTCCCATTTACCTTTGCACTGATTTGATTGTGGTGAATCATTTCAGCTAGCTGGAGGACGATAAAGAGCCGACAACAAAGCAGCAATTAGGGTTCAGCCAGCTCCCATCACCCACTGATGTGCTGCACAAACACCAGGAGTGGGGCAGGAGAACGGGAAGGCTCGCACAGGCCAGGCCACAGCAGAGCCCAGCTGTCATGGACCAGCACACTGCTGCTGCTTCCCACCTTCATCCAGCCATATTCCCACTGTCACCAGCCTCAGCGTTCATGGACCAGCACACTGCTGCTGCTGCTTCCCACCTTCATCCAGAGCTCCCTCGGGCAGGGCCCGACACAACCAGCACTGCTGCCCCAGAGCACAGAGAGCCAGAGCCACCCATTCCACCACAGAGTGCACCCCGGGCCCCAATTTCTCTGGCACTTTCTGTACCCAGGTCAGGGGCAGTGACCGGCCCAGCGTGACCCACCCACACCTGCTGTTTGCCCTGGCGTTCCTTTCAGCTGCACCTTATCAGCCCATAATTACTAGAAAGCCAAGGAAGTGGATAAGGAAGCACATTCCTGGCAGACACCCCGTGCTTGGATCAGTGCTAGTTCTGGTGAGAAAGAATGGATATAACACACTGCAAACCTGACTGATGCTTTCAGCAGGCATTTAAAAAGAGGAAGTCTGCAGGACAGACACTCTCTTACTTCTTACTTTTGTGCTGTATTTGAAATACAACTCATCATTTAGAAACCTATGCAAAATGCAGATAACCATGATTTCCACAAACAGGACAACTCATCTGCTCCTGATCTTTTCCAGTTTAAAGATAAAACCAGTAATTAATCCTGCCTTAACTATATTCCAACCACCTTTATGTCTGCACAGAGAGCAATCATTATTTAGTCAACTAAAAAAACCATCCTTCAAGCACCATACCTCAGGCCATCAAAATTCTACCTCTGCTCTGTCTCCTGCCCACCGTAGACACAAAACACACTACTAAAAACTGTTTCAAAAACAGGAGCAGTGTAACTTGGAACAGCTGATGAAGTCAGCACCTACCCCTGGTTACCACTGTCCTTTGGGGTTAAAAATAAACGCTGGGTTTCAATTTAACTTCCCCAAACTGCTGCCTTTGTGTGATGGGATACACAACTGGGAGGGTAAAATTCCCAGCCATATTTCCTGCCAGTGCTATGTGGTTACTCAGAAGTAAATCCAAACCAAATTCATACTGAGAATATTCATCTCAGAATTCTGGGATCTGCCTCTGAACCTACAGTACCGTGTGGAGCTAAACACGCATTGAAGAATGCAAAACCTACTATTTTAAAATGCAAATACGTGAAAAATACTTTTGCCTTCAAGTGGGTTTGGTTTCAGGTGTAATTAACATTTACAGGAAAAGTTCTTAATCTTTCTGAATAATTCATTTAAAGTTCAGAAAAATCAGTGGAGTTGTAATCAGAGAAGTTCATTGTCTTCCTTCAAAGCTGTAAAACCTAAGATACAGATCTCGTTCCAGCCTACCAAGTTTATGGAAAAGGGAACAATTTCTCCAGCAGCTTTAGGCAGCTAAAGATGCATATAAGTATCAGGAGGATTTTGTAAAGGATCTTTAAGCCGGCTAGGCAGCTAACTCCGGTTTTGTTAACAGCAGATAAGCATCTAACCCGATTAGAAACTTCTACATCCCAGTAGCACCTTCTGTACCTGTTACCTGCACACCAAAGTGAGCATCCACAAAGCTTGAGAGTGGTTTGAGAATCAACTTAGGGCTGCTCTGCACGGATTTTAATTGTTTTTATTCAAAAGCAGATCAACAATAAGTTTGCAACAACAATTTCCATCCCAAAGACAGCAGTGTCTAACTTTCAAATACCAGACTGAAAAATAGAATTGCTCAAGTGAGATAAACCAGCACTACATTCAGGATTCAGTCGGGCATTCAGCAGCAGCTCTCCTTAAACTCAGTTAAAAGGATTCCACCCTTTCCCAGGCCATGAATTCCTATATTTACGTGGCTCACTGTGTTACACTATGTATAACCCTGAAGACAAGCAAACAGAAGAGGTTATTTCTCAACTCGCTTATTTCCTCAATTCAGTTCACCGCCCAGCTGCATGAACAGCTACACCAGCACACGGCTGCGAGCACAGGCACTGCTCCAGCCCCCCAAGTGCTCCGGGATACAGAAACATGCTCCCGGGATCCAGCACACAGCTCCCCACCTCGGGGGGCACACAAACCTTCAAGCACACCGTGAGCTCTCCTGTAAATCCCACAGCGATACTCACGTCGTCTGCCGCTTCATAAAGCACTGAGCCTCGGGGAATTACCCTTTTATGGGGGAATTAGTCATTCCCAGCCACAAGTCAAGATTTCTTGCTCATTTGATCCAGATAGCTGGCTTACAGCTGAAGGGATTTGGTCAATTCACTCTCAAGACTAACTCTTCTGAGTGTGCTTAAGATGAAGCAGCTGCTAAATTTCAGAAGTTATTTTCAAAGACGAACAAAACTGTCTCCAAATTAAATGCTTTTCGATTCTTTGCTGTATTTCTCCTAAACAAAGCTTTCTTAACCAACTGCTGATGGAAACTGTTTCATCAATTCTCCCATGAAAACTCTCAGCACCGCACCCATCACACACAGGAATTCTTTTCCTTACTTAAATGCTAATTGCCTCTCACGAGGCACCAATTCAATCATTCTTCTGCACAGTTCATCACAAGACAGTTTAATGATCCAGTCTTTCACCGGGTTTTACGCGAGCTGGAAACTGGGGGAGGTTTATACTTAGGCACTTTTGAAATCCTAAAAGGCTCAAGGAAATGAGGAGGAAGATACAGGCAAAGAGCAGGGTCGAGTCCCAGGTACCTGTCGGTGCTTCCTATGTAAAAGCAAAATGTGACTGGACAGGTCTGACATTTATTCCACAACTTTTGGTCAGTGACTTCTTCACTCTGTGCTAAAACGACAGGAAGAGCCGGTATTTCATCACCATATTTTCTTTCTTTTTTTGCTTTTTTTGAGCACACAAAGGGTGCTTGCTTACATAAAGGGATACAACAGTGAACTGATAAAAACATCTAAATATATCTCTGTGGGGTCAGGACATGGCAGAACAGGGATAACACATTAGGAATTCTTGTGAACCGCACTCACAGGCACACATTCTTCTCCAAACCACATGAAGCACTGTCCCGTGCAGGACTCCAATGATCCCTGTGGGGATCCCTGCTCCAACTATGATTCCATAATAAGCACTCACATGAACACAGCCCATGACACACCAGAAACATCAAACACTAATCCCATGACTGCACATGCACCCAATGACCCAACCTTCTTCCTAAATTAACTGTTAACATTCTGGTTAAAAATGTGTTAGGGACTAATATTGCATATACCTGAAAAAAAAAAACCAAACTTTTAAGTTTGAATTTAAAAAGGAAATTCATCCTATTTGCTTCAAAATTACTGCTGCATTTCTACCATAGAGTAGTAGAAAATGTAATAAAGAGATATACTAAGGAAAGAATCCCAAACCAACAACCTGTGAGAGGGCCCTTCAAGAAACATTAACATGAAAACAAGAAGTTCTTAATATTTTTATGAAATATGTGGTTTTTCTATATTCTGTGCATTTTACAGAAAAAGTTCACTCCTGCCCATATCTTCCATCCACCCTGTCTTGGCAAGCTGGAGAATTACATACTTTAGGCTCTACCTACAAGAAACCTCCCAGCTTCTACTATGCAGACTGCAAATTCTTCAAAAAGAAGCAATTTATGGTTTTGATACTGCAGGAAACTTAACCAAATCCAGTAAAAGACGAAGATCTGGAATGTCAGCCTGGTGCATTTCCAGCAGAGCTGCTTTAGTCACTTGGCAGCACAAGGCACAAGTCTGACAGCACACAGGAAAAGTCCACCAAGTAACCAGCTCTGAGAAGTTTCACAACCCGCCTGAAGTCAAGATTTTGCAAGACCATCTGACACATTTGTCAAAAATTCAGTGATCTGCGGAGAAAGAACAAGGTACCAAAGAGCTTGGTTGAGGATTGGAATTGATACTGTTTAATTATTTCCTGTCCTCTGGTTAATTTGGAGCAATATGACCATCCAGGTGTTGGTCAAGTGCACCGATGAGAAGCCAGCCCTGTTTCCTGGCTGCTGTGACAATGACAATATCGGCCGTGGCGGGAGACACGATCACATCCTATGTTGCAAACACGATCGGCACTGACACAGCCTTTTGTCACTACCATTCTTCCCTCTTTCAAGTGGAATTACACAGCCAACAGGAAAAACAAAGCCGGATCCACTGTGAATGTAGCTGCACCAGGTGGCAGTAAAATGACAATTCCTCGGAGTCTCGGCACTCACAAGTCGCCATGGAGCAGCACTCCTCCGAGAGCCTTGGTTCTCCAAGGAATCTTTGCCAGGGCAGGCAAGAAGATGACGACTTAAATCCTGTTTTTTTCCTCCCCCTCTATATACTCTGTGACTTATTCATACAGACAATTGCCCAGATTTGCCAGCACAGAATACAACTCACACTTTTATCCACTCTCATTTCTCATCAAATGCTGCTTTCTCTCTGAGCAAACAGCACTGCTCCACTGATCTCCTCAGCAGCATCTTCGTTACTCAGAAGTATTTTTAAAAATTCAGGATCAGCTTCCAGGCAATAATAATAATTATTTTGACTACCAGTGACAGTGTGTTGGTTAGGAACAAGCTCTGGGGAGATTAGTGAGCTTTACCTATTATGAAACAGGGCATCAGGCAGCCAGCTAGCACTCCCAGCCATCTAAAGCATGACCTTCAAAACAAGTCCCTTCAGCCGTGCTACCTTGCTGCATTTTCCTCATCGTGGGGAAAAGAAATGAGCACAAATCCAAGCAAACCCCCTTACAGGTGACAAGGTGACAGAATTACTTTAAATCCATTCTACTTTTTTATGCTCTCTCCGTAGGTTCCCTACAGCCATACAGCTCGGTACTGCACAACATCTCCTGTAGAAAGTCACACGTTCAAAGCCAGCAGCAAAACCAGGGTTTCTTTTAAGCCAAAATACTTTGACTCTGTCTGACAATATTACATTTTTAGGTACAAGACAGAGATTCTGTATTTTAATCCACCTCCACAGCAGTGTTGGTTTTTTAAAGATACCTGTCTTCTCGAGTTGTTTACAGCCCCGGCAAGAAAAAAAAAAAAAAAAAAAAAAGGAAAAAGAAGAAAACCAAACCATTACAAATTAGATCTGCCGAATGAGAAAAGCTGATTCTCCGTTCCGTTTCCTCCATGCATTTCGTAACAGCTCAGCGCTCACTGAGCTCCTCGGGTGGTTTCTCAGGCAGCACAGCTGGTTCCCGGGCGGCAGGGCAGCCTGTGCCAGCAGCGTGGGCTCCCATCCGAACCGAGCCCCGAGCGTGCCGCTCACCCGAGTGCCACCGGCCGCCCCCGCCCCACCCTCGGTGACAGCACCCGAGCCTGCCGCCAAAGCGGAACTGCAACAAGAACACGAAACGGCTTCGAGCAGCTTGGGAAGGGAGCTGGATGCCGGGCTGTCTCTCTCTGTAAGACGGTGAACAATAATTTACCAGAAATTCCCTCAAAGGACAACGCTATAATCATGTTTCCTCAATAACTCGCAGATGACATGTCCAGCATGTAATTTTGTGCACGCATCTTTCTACGGCTAGACTAAACTTCTTCTGTGCCCAAACCGAGTCTTTCTGTCCAAAATGTATTAAAATTTAAAAAAAAAAAAAAAAAAAAAAAAAAAAAGGAGGGAAGGAGGGAGGGAAGGAGAAAACCCCACAAGGAAAAAAAAAAAAAAAAAAAAAAAAAAAACAACCAAACCACGTAAGCTCTTATTTTGCATGGTTAAAACTAACCATGAGTATTTAATAATCAACCCCAACAGCACTGAGCATTTTGGGAAGCCGGATTAAAGGGTTACTCAAGTAACTTTCACCACAAATTTTTGCGGGATGACGAATGAGTCGCGAGCTGCAGTTTAGCCACAATCCCTGCGAGTAACCTGAAGTCCCCTCCTGACGGGGCACAGGATGCGTCAGGAAGTTTGACGGAAAAAGCATCACCTCGCGAAGGAGTACATATATTCAGGAGGCGAACTCCAGCAAAAACACCGCTTTCTCCCCTTTCAGGTGCGCCAAAGCCCATAGTTTAGCGCCGCTGCTTCAGCACTGCAGGCTCCAGGATCCCGAGGCGGATGTTGATCATTAACCCGCTGGGTGGCAGCGGGCTGCGAGGTGACCCCAGGAGCGGCGCGAGTGTCCCCGCTCCGCTCTGTCCCTCCCCTCCCGCCGGGAGCGACTGCAGAGCCCCGGCACTGCCGCAGCCCCACGGCTCGGGCTCGCTCCGGAAAAACCTCGCGGCTCCGGCAGCCCCAACGCCGCCTCCCCACGGTTACACGAACGAACTAAAATAAAACCTAAAGAAAAAATTTAAAAAGCGAGGACAAACATACGGTGGGCTGAGCTGGCCTGAGTTTCATCCCTGCCCAGCAGACTGCGCCTCTCTCCCGCCGCTCCGGCTGCAACATGTGCCGGCTGCCCGCGCTGCCGGGCAGGGACTCCGCGCCCATGTGCTGTGACCCCACCCCGCCGCCGCCCGTCCCCTCCCAGCCGGGGAAAGGGAAAAACCCGGCCCCAAAACCCCCCGATTCACACCTCCGGCCGTTCGCCCCCGCGCCGCCAGCTCACAGCGGTCGCTACGCAAACAACCGAGAGGCGACGGGCAAGGAAAACCTCACGACCGCACGACGAGCACGGGAGGCAAAAATTAAGTTAAAACCCGGGGTTTTTTCGCCCTCCGTCCCTCCTCAGCCGCTCCGGCAGCGCCGATCCCCGCCGGCCCGCGGGGGCAGCGCTGGCGGGGGCGGCAGCCGAGCCCCCCGCCCGTACCTTGCCAGGCTGCCGCGGGGCTCCGCCGGGGTTCTTGCTGCCGCCGCCTCCGCATCCACCATGCTTTGTCCGGCCGCGGGCTGCCCTCGCCGCGGGCTCCCACCGCCCGGCCCCGGCCTGCCGCCCCACCACGGCCCTGGCGGCTCCGCTCCGCCGGCCCCCGCAGCAGGCGGGGACTCCGCACCTGAGGGCGATGCCCGGGCGGCGCCGAGGCGGCCGCGGAAGGGCTCGTCCCCCGTCCCCGCGGGACGGCGCGCACCCCGCCGCTGTGTCCTCAGGGCCGGCCGCGCCTGAGGTGCGCGGCTGCGGCGGGCGGAGCGGAGCCCGGGCCGCGGCGAGGAGGCGGAGGCGGCGGCGGCGGGGGCGGCGGAGCGGCGGCGGGGCGGGGGCGCGGCCGGGCAGCGCCTCTCACTTGTTGCCCTGTGGCGGAGCCCCGCGCGCGCGCCCCGCCCGCCTCCCCGCCCGGCGCCGCCGCGCGCCGCAGGGGGCGGGGGCGAGGCGCTGAGCGGCGCGCGCCGGCCCCGCCCCCCGCCCGGCCGCCGGCGCCGCGGGTTGGCGGAGAGCGAGGCGCGCGCCCCGCAGGGCCGGGCGGGGCAGCGTCCGGGGGGTCCCCGCGCGCGCCGGGCCGTCCCTGCGGTTGGCGGCGGCCGCGCCCTGAGGGGACCGCGCGGGCGGGCGGGCCTGGAGCGGTCCCGACCCGGCAGGACACGGCGTTCGCCCGCCGCCTCCGAGCCCAGGCTGTAGAACTGGGAGGCATTTACCGCAGGAAAGGTGTCTGTGTTCATGAGGAGCGAGAGGAAAGGGGCAGACACCGCTGCCTTGCCCTGTCCGCCTTCCGGCCGGGCCAGGGGCTGCTCTCTCCCTGTGGGAACGGCCCCGCACCGGGCACCCTCCTCCTAAAGGTGGCCGCAGTGCCAGCCGGCTCCTGAGCCAGCCCCGGTGCCAGCCGGCTCCTGAGCCAGCCCCGGTGACACCGGCTCCTGAGCCAGCTCCGGGTGCTGTGTCCCTCTACACGCCGCGGGTCCCCGGCCATTCCCTCAGGACAGTTTCCCCTCGTGGTTTTTTCCACACGGCCTCAAGTGAAAGGGGAAAACCCCTCAGCTCTGCTGAGAAACGCCGTGCTACATCACTTTTTAATGTTTCTTCTTCAAAGAAACATTGTTCCTTGCACCTGGCTCAGCTTTTCGTGGAAGTCTTCAAAGATTTTGCTGGAGAGTTCAGGGAGGAGAAGCAAAGGGGGTTTTCAGGCTGTCAAGGCTTCCCTTAGTAAAGAAGTTCATGAGAATTTCCGATTTTGGAAATTCGCCTCGCAGTGATACTGAATCGTGCATGACTCATTCATTAGTAACCTCTTTTGTTGTTGTTGTTTGCTTACTTGCTAGGTTGATGAGCCTACAAATGCTAGCCAGACGTCCCAGTGGAAACAAACCAAAGGAAACTCTCAAGAACCCGGGGTGCTTACTGGAATAAAACATAGAAATGTGTGCTGCTGCAGCAAAGAGGGCACATCTTATCGTGGACAGATCAATAGCAACCAGCAGACAGATTTACAGTTCCCACAGACTGTGAACCTCTCAGCTTTTCGTCCTTCCCTGGATGAAAATGAACACACGCCATTTGTTCCTATTTTTAGCACCTGCATTCTCAATCCAGTATAAGGAGAGGCCCGACCAAAGGAATTGTCTCAATGTCACCTGGCACAACCACTTAAAATTGTTTTCATTGCAAAGGGAGGGGTAAGTATGTCCCTGTGATCCATGAAAACACAGGTTGTTCACTTCCATTTTACAGCACTCATTTTCAACCAGCATTCAGCAGCTGGTGTGCACAGCCCTAAACACAACCAGTTTGGGAAGCAGCATCAGTACCCACTGCACATCCCCAGCTCCCCATACTCTGTGTGTCAAATATGGCATGCCAATAGGAAAGCTGCTGCAAGTCTCTTGGAGCTGCTCTAAAACCTTCACTCGGGAGTCTGGAAGGAACGTCCCCATTCACAGTGCATTGGTAGGGACGTTGCATATTTCATCCCTCTTCAAATATTTATATATGTGCTTCACGTTTGAGTAAAGCTGTCCTTTTCATCAGAGCGGGAAGATTACAGCAAAGGGAGGAATTACCCTAAATTGGCAAACATCGTTGTCTATTAAAGTAACACAAGGGTTTGAGAGGAGAATTGAGTGTCTGGCAGCCAGGAGCTTGGCTCCACTGCACAGGAGATTTCATAATTATATGTTATGAGATCAACTGTAAAAAAAAAAAATAACAACAAAAAGCCAAAAATCAACTAGAGCAGTGTATCCCATGACACTGGGTGCTGAGGAGCCTGGAAAAACACGTTGAAGCTAAAAGGGTTGGTCAATGCTGAAATGGTCTGCTGCCTTTGGGGGAAAGGCATTTCTCCCTCCTCCCAGTCCCACACCCAGGCCCTGCCTGCTCCTCTGTAATCAGAGCTGGTCACGGGGCTGCCTTTGGGACCTTCACGGGGGGAGGTGTTTTAATACAAATGTATTCCTTGATCCACTCAGCAGCCAGGCCTCAACAGTTGTCTGAAAGCAGGAAAATACCTGGAACCAACGCTGGCATTGCCCACAGCACATTTCAAACCACTGCCTGGCTGGGATGGCCCTGCTGTGCTCAGAGCAGCTGTGCCCTAAAAACCCCAGGGAAGGTGAGGTGGGGGCTCATTTTGCAGCCCTGCTCTCCCAAGCAGGTCACTCAACCTTCCCTGGATCCAAATCCATGCAAAGTCCCAAGCGCCGGGATGGTTCTCACCTGGTGCTGCCAATTTACAGGTCAGCAGGGACCACATCTCAGCACAGATGTGCAACCCCTCCTGGGTGGCTGCTTGTGTGAGGTGAAACCAAGGGAGGCCTGGAAAATGTGTGGGTAAAGCTGTTGTACAGTTTGCTTCCATGGAAGCAGAAGCAGGATTTCCATGTTTCAGGTCTGTAAATCCAAGTTTTGTGACAGACACAGCAGTAAATCATTGCACCTTTTTTTTTCCCCCTCCTGAGAAAGAGAGCAAATCCTTTTGACTGCAGCAGCTTTAATTTGGTCTGAATCTGGAATAACATTTTTAGTGCATATTCAAAAGCAGCACCTTCACTCAGCATCATGATGCAAGTGATGAGATGCAGTGTACAGCCCAGAGCAGCAAACATTTCCCAGGAGCTGGGCACTGGGAAGTCTCAGGGCATCCGTGTCACATCACTTGGTGACACAAATTCTTGTTGCCCGAGTTTTTCCATGGGTAGCATGGCATGCACAGCAGCCAGAAAAGAGAAAAGAGAATCTTTTAAAAGATTCAACTTTTTAAATCAAGTTCAAAATAGTTTCTGGGATCTTGTTTAGTTTGGTTTTGGTTTGGAGGATTTTTGTCGGTTTTTGGGGGGGTTTTTGTTGGTTTCTTTTTTTTTTTTTTTTTTTTTTTTCTTCCCCAAGCTATTTATTCACAGTATTTGGGTTCACTGTAATAAAAGCTGACCTGGGGACTGCTGCGTTTACATCAATGGAAGCGAGTTATGTACATTGGCCTTTTCTCAAACATTTGCCTGTTAATTAATAATTGGTGCATTGCCAGGAGCAAAGGAGAAGTAGGAATGAGATTCAGGTTATAAAATCTTCAAGGTTATCTCGCCGTCCCTGCAGCAAGGCAAGAGCGAGAGGGGCGGGACGGAGCCGAGGTGCTGAGAGAAGGGGACGGGCCCAAGGCCACTCGCCCCAGGGGCCGTGTGCTGCATTCCCGGGGGAGCCACATCCCAGCACTCCCGGAGCTGCGGGCACGTCCTTCCCAGCGAGGGAGAGCAGCAGGAGCAGGAATTTCCCTGTCTGCTGCCGGGATTCTCGGTACCTGCCTGCAGCCACCCTTGGGAACTGGCTCGTCCCCCACTGCAGCTCAGCGCGGGCAGAAACACGGAGCAGCTGCTTTCCCTGAGTCTGGCTTGGCTGGCAGTGGCTGAGGTTATGGAAGTGCTTGTCCCAGAGCCCTCACACTGTGCCCAGGAACTCACTGACCTTATGGAAGTGCTTGTCCCAGAGCCCTCACACTGTGTCCAGGCAGTGGCTGAGTTCTGGAAGTGTTTGTCCCAGAGCCCTCACACTGTGTCCAGGCAGTGGCTGAGGTTATGGAAGTGCTTGTCCCAGGGCCCTCACACTGTGCCCAGAACATGCACCCACATCTCTCAGCCCTTGCTCCAAAATGTGCTCCCACCCCTGTGCTGAAAACGCCGCAGGCACACAGGCACTGAAGCACCTCCTCCCCACCTGTGAGGACTCTCTTGGCTCTCCTGAGTCAAAGCCCTTCCATAAGGCCAGGACAGCTGGAATTCATTTTCTGAGCTGGACCAAAGCCTATCCAGGATACCGATCTGCCTGATTTTGTGGACAGATGGGTTGGCTAGAGGACACATGGAGAGCACAGGACAAACCTGAGCGTGCTTCTGTGACCAAAGGGGATGAGAACAGGAGATAAGAGGCTAAAATTTAAATAATGACTAGAGACTAAGGATTGTAGCATGCAAGAACTTCAGCAGCAGTAAAAAAAAAAAAAAAATTAAAAGCAAAGGTGACATGCAATTCAAGCTGGAGCATCCCCTTTCCTCCAGGAATGAACCTGGTTTTTCCCACCCATAAGTTTGAGCCTGGAATTCAGACAAGCAAAGAGCCTTTCCCAGGGTAGGCAGGGGCTGTCAGCAAGGCTTGCCAGCAGCATGAGCACAACATTTCAGTGGTCTCCTCACACAGTCATCTCCGAACCCTCTGCCCCTGCCACACAGGCCAGCCAGCACAGCAGGTGCTACAGAGGCCTTCTGCTCCACTTCCCCTTGCTTTTGGTGAGCTGGGGGAGCTGTGGCTGGCAGGTTGAGCTTTGGCAAAACCACTCAAGTCAAAGAGATTGTCACATATGCTTCAGACCAACACTTTTTCTCCTCTGGAGCATTGCAGCTTTGCTCTTGCAGGCACAGCAGGACAGGACAGAGACTGTGGAAAGAAAGGTGCCCCTATTGTGCTGTGTGCTGCCATTTGCAAGCTGTGGGCAGAGCTGCACTGTGCTGGTATTGATTCACATTTGCCAAGAATAATTACTCCTGAGCTGCTTGGATTCAAATCAGTTTCCCTGCTCTGGAAGGACGTACCTGCCTTTTTCAGACACAGGCTGCAGTAACTAGCATTCTTTGCCTCCATGTGGGGCTGCCTTTCTCTGCAGACACAAGGCAGACACAGCAGTGCAGAGGGCAGGATGCCAGAGGATGGGGAAGAATCCACTTGAAATTCAATTTCTATTGTAGCAGAAGCTGGACAATAATTATTTTGCAAAAAACAAAAAAGGCACCTGCTCCATACAAACCATCTTTTTTTTCCTGGAAACATTAGCTCCTTGCACTTCTCCTTACCTCTGTTCAGGGGCATCCCTCTGCATTTTGCAGCAAGACCTGAAGAGCTGCAGAACTGAAAAAGCTCCAGCCAAGACTCTTCAAATGTGAAGAGCCAAAGTCACTTTTCTCCTTTGTTTACACCTAGGAAAAAGTGTACTGGACCCATTTCAGCTAAACCCCTTCTGCTTGGCTTTTACTTTTTAGCAGATGCAGTTTTAAGCACAGCAAAATCCCAGATGAGGGAAAACTGCCAGTCCTCACATGTCACTTAGATTTTTCCAAAGCATCTTGATTTCAGGCACCTCCTGGATAAGACTCCTTTGGACTGTCACAGTGCCAGCTTGGGTAGCTCCAGTTAAAACCAGCCCTGAGAGGGTGCTGGCATCCAGGCTGGCTGATTCTGGGTGGCAAAGGAAGCTGTGCCAACACCGTGTGCAGGAGGTTTGCCAAGACACTCCCAGCCCTGGGCAAAGCTCTCAGCTTTGGGCACAGCTGCTCCCACAGTGAGATCTGCTCAGCCCATGGGAGCTGCACACCAGTGGCAGAGGCACTGTGCCACCAGTGCCTGCTGCTCCTGGCTGAGGGCTCCTTCTCTGGGTGGCAGGAGCAGAGGGGTCACCAAAACCAGGGTGGAGAGAGTGCTTGGGCTCATTTATATGGTGGCAGCGTTGGGGTGGGACCTGCCTGGGCTGTTGTGGAGCACCCTCCAAGGCACTCATGAGGCTCTATCCAGAAGGGGATTTGTGCCAGCCCTGTGGGCTCTCTGACAGGAGAGCAGTTACAAGCCCAGGGTGCAGGGACCTGTCCAGCACGCTGGAGCCCAGCCTGGAGCCTCACTCCCAGCTCCCTGTCCAGCACCACCCCGCTGCCGATGGCTTCTTCTGCCAGCCAGGCGCTCATGACTCACCTGGTTTCCCCCAAGACCTGCATTGTTCTCCTGTAACCATTTCAGGTGGATTTGTGCTCCTAAAAGCCACCCCAGAGGCCACAGGCTGCTTGCCATGCCTCAGTGCTGACTTAGGCACACTCACACATTACTGCCCAGCCACCCAGGTGCAGATTTGGTCCCCAGCACATCAGAATTACAACAGATCAAAGAAGATCACAAAGGTTTTCTCCTGTTATTGTAGGATCTGCAGATAATAAATAATATAATAAATAATCATTCAGAAATAAAAAACAGGACAAAAGGAAATTAAATAATCCACATATCAAGTTTTAATATCTAGCCTCATAGCCACAGGTTACTGAAGAATGACATGGAGGGAAGACATATCCTGCATTAGGGACTGGGATCAGCAACATTATTGAAGTAGATGGAGGGTTTTCCTTGTGCTGCTTGATGGAGATGAAGGGTTTTCCCTATTCTGCTTGATGGAGAAACCCCCCTGACATGGATGTGCTCACTGTAAATAAATGAAACTTCAGAAACCAGCAGAGATGAGACCTAGCCTTGTAAATCATAAACCACTGCCCCAAGTACAGAATCACTGCAGGTTTTGTGCCTGATCCTGTACACAATTTAGCCTCCCCCATGTAAATAGTCCTCTGGAGTTAATGGAGCTGTACTAATTTGGAATGGCTGGAGATGAAGCCGTTGGGGTTGAGCATTTCAGGCAGCCCTGATTGCAGCACGCTGCAGTTACAGGGCTGCTGGATGACTCAAAGGTGCTCCCGTGCTCTGGGATAAAACATCCATGGCCATTGCACCACGTCCCCAGCAGCCCTGCAATGCAGCCCGGCTACAGCCCTGCAGGAATCCTGTCCTGCCCCCCAGCAGACACCCAGCCCAGTGCTGCAATGTAAAGCTAATTTCTGTCTTTCGTTCTCCCTGGGTATGTACCAATGTTTTCCAGACACTATTTCACTACTGTTACACTGCTTGCAAGCATCTTAATTTAAATCCCATTATAGATGCACCAGGGCAAAATGATCTGTCCACAGCTGAAATAATAAACTGGAGTGAAAACATCCTTGGGCTGTGAAGAGGCTAGAACAAGCACTAACTGAAATGTATAAACTTACATAACATTATTTACAGAAAGGAGCCCAATTGTCAAAGGCCCTAAGAGAGCTGGAACATGGGAATGTTTGTTCTCCTTGCAAAGAATAATTAATTATGCAAGTTTATAAATTCCAGTTGCTTTGCTTGCTCATCTCCTGATGTGCCTAAGGACTGCCTGGAAGGTATTTACAGTTCCCAGCCACTGATTCTAGAGGCATTTTTTTAACCTTGTACTTCTGCATGCCATTGCCTCACAGGATCTTGGAGCAGGGATTTAACTCTACACACCTTGTTCCTCGGCCACAGAAAAATGCAGATTTGTTCTGAGGTTCTGCAGGAGTGGGTTTATTTTAGGGAGATGCCTGGAGGAGGCCACCACATGTTTTTCAGAGGGTGGTGGGGTGCCTGCTGTGTTCTGTGAGTGCAGGGAGAGCCCTGAGCCACCTGCAGGATCAAGCAGACACCTATCTCTATCTCTATCTCTATCTCTATCTCTATCTCTATCTCTATCTCTATCTCTATCTCTATCTCTATCTCTATCTCTATCTCTATCTCTATCTCTATCTCTATCTCTATCTCTATCTCTATCTCTATCTCTATCTCTATCTCTATCTCTATCTCTGCCTAGGCCACCCATCCACTCCTGAGGTGGCTTTGCTTATTTGTCCCTTTTGCTGCCAAGAGCAGAGACGCCATGAAGGCTCTCATGCCCTGCGAGGTTTGATTTGCCAGGCAGAAAAAGTGCCACTAATTACTGAAATGCACTATGCAGTTTCCCAGCAGTGCTGTGCTCAGCCAGGGCTGCCAACTGGCCAGAAAACTCAGGAGATGATGCTGCCTCCCAGGCTCCTCTCAGAAACACTATGGATTTGGGGTTTGTGCTGTGATTGCTGTTTTCCTCCCATCCACTCCTGTAAAGTGTCACACCTCGAGGGTCTGAGGCACTTGCTGGCATCCAAAAATGCCATTTATGCAATTACCTGTTTTTATGTATTCTCCAATACCATCCCATTACAAGAGCTAATGGCTGAGAGCTGGAGTTCCAATGCTGCTGGCCACCAAGGCAATTAAAATGCAAGTACCAAGTCACCTGTGTGCAGAGAGAATAATAATCAGGAAAACATCTTTGGGGAAATCTCTCTTGTACCTCCTTGCTCACAGATGCCTTCTGCCAGCTCTGCATTTCAGGGACCTCCCATTGCTGCAATAACCCTGCAAATGCCCCAGGGTCAAAGCCCCCAGGTGGGATCTCCACCCCTGCCATGCCTTCAAACCTGTTCTCCTGCAAATTCTTGCACTGCAAGACCTGCCTTCCTACCACTAAAAGGAAGGAGGAAGGGCAAAGCATTTGGGGACTTGAGCTTGGGGTTGGTCAGCCCCATCACATCTGGTGGGAAGCTCCACAGCACCAGCCACAATTTTGTGCTTGGACAAGCAGCTCAGGTGATATCCCAAAATAACAATTCCCAAGTGGCACTGGCAGTTCAGAGGTGAGGCCGCAGCTGTGTCCCTCTTGCCACCTTTCCATGGGACGTGACACACACCGTGTCCTCCAGTCCTCTGGGATTTCTGTGGCCCTGGGGAATCACCCACAGGGTTCACACTACTGGGAAAAGGCATCTTTGGTGTTGTGTGTGCTATTTGAGGAGAGGGGGCCTCTTCCACAGCTTTGGCAAAGATTGGCTGAACCAGTGTGACCTGGATGGGTGGGAACAGCTGGATTTTGGTGCACTGATGGTGACAGCCGCCTGTCCCCCTGTGCTGGCATCTTTACCCGCCAAGGCACAGTGAGGGAGACCCAAGAGCACAGCTCTAGCCTCTACACTGGATTAAATGACACCCCCAGCCACACTTCCCTGGGATTTGGGAATAATTTTTGAGGAGGATTTTAACAGGCCCAGCTTCAAGGCAAGGAGCCCTTGCCTGTTTTTCCAGTCTGAAGCCACATGAAACACAACACATTAAAAAGCCATCAGTGGCTGCTGCTACAGGACCACTGCATTCCCCTTATTTAAAGGGCTCCCTCTGTCCCCAGCACTGAGGACCTCTTCATAAATATTTGGAATGAATGAATAAACTGTTGAAACTGCCCAGAAGGAGAAGAAAATATTTCTGTGAGCAATCTATGGCAACTGTGAGTAAAACTTCTCAGATACTTGCACACCTACAAATGGTGAGTAAATACTTAAATCAGGAAACCTCTGAAAAATGGTGAGCAATTTGTTTTATCAATAGGTATCAAAGAATTGACACACAGAAAAGAAAATCTCTCAAAATATCAATCAGTTTATTAAAAAGTCCAGGCACAGTAAGATGCAGAGACTATGGGCTCCTGTGAAATCCTTCCCATTGTGTGAAACACAATGAGACCATACACACTATTATTTACACTTGCAAAAGGGCCTGTAAGAAAAAAAAATTTAAAAAAAGAGACTAAGCAACCTGAATAACCAAAAAGCAAATCAATACCAACATAAAATAAGTATATCATTGTGAAAAACGCCAATCACTTGTTTTTAAAATTTTAAAAGATTAATAGTAATAAAATGGTTATAAAAATAGTAATACAATTAGAGTAATAATAATTTGGACAATTTGGATTAGGACAATATGAGACAATAAATACAAAGAGTTATGGATGTCCGGGTACCTTTTTCTGGGCAGCACGAGCCTGAAAAAGGACACACGCTAACAAAGGTTTAACCCTTAAAAACAACAGCCTGTTGCATATTCATACAGCTCACACATGATGCATAAATTCCATTCAAACACAGGATTCTGTCTGGTCAGTGTCAGCTTCTTCCTCTGAATCCTATCGGTGCCTTCGAGGCAGGAAGAAGTTTGTTTCTTCTGATAAGAGGGCAATAAATAATTTTTCTCGGAAAGATTTAGGTGTCCTGTGGCTGCTATCTCAGCGCAAGTCCTTTATTTGGAAAAAAAGTATCCCACATAGCATAGTTTCTATTTTAACACTGTTTTTTATAACCTAAAACTATATTTACCACTCTACTTAAGAGAATTAATACAGCATTACTTTCTAACACAACACATATAATATTCATTTTAATATTTGCAAAAAGCCAATCATAAAATACACATTTTTCACAGCGGGGCAGCCGCCTAGTGCCGCTCGCTCTCTCCGGGGCTGGCCCCGCTCAGCAGCCACCGTGGGATGGGTGGGATGGAACCCAGCCCCTGGTGGGAACCCAGCCTGCCCCAGCCCCAGGGGCCCAGCCAAGCCCAGAGCAGCGGGGACAGCTTCCTCAGCCTAAGGACACTGGAGCCTGGCAGGAGCTGTATGGTTGTGTCCCTGCTCCTGCCCTGGCTGCCTTTGAGGAGTCGGCAGGAAAGCCCCCCTCAGGTGGGACTCCCTCCTTCGGCCCTTCTCCCTCCCCGCCTCCCTCCCTTTCCCCCTCTAGCCGTGCTGGGCTGCTCGTTCCCTTGCTGTGAAGTGACTCCTGCCTGCTTCCCTGGAGGAAGGAGCAAGAGGAGGAGGAGGAGGAGGTGATGGCCCTGGTGCCACACTGCTGGCCTGGCTCAGCAGATGGGCACAGGAGCTGGAACCACAGTGGTCTCCAAGGCTGGATGAAGCCCCAGTGGCCAAGAGGGCTGAGCTGGGGTGTCGGCTCAGCTGGATCCATGCAGGATTCCAGTGGCCACGCGTGGTCCCAGCCAGTGCAGGAATTGCCTGGCCGTGCATTCAGGATGAGTCTGGTTTACATCTGGGCTTGGGGGGAGGATTTATGAAATCTCTCCTGAACAGGAGCTGCCATGTGCCAGCAGCACAGAGATATTTAGCAGGCCCACAGATAGCAAGTGACATCCCAACAGAAGCCACGGGAGCTCGTGCCTTCACTCAAGGAAGCAAAGCAGAGCAGCACTGGAGGCCCTGTCCCCTCCAGGCTCAGCCAGAAGTGGCCACCAGGCTGGAAGAGCACAGGCAGGGGCAGAGGGATGCACACACACAGAAACCTCCTCAGCAGGAAGGCACAGCCCTGCCGAGGAGCAAACCTGCCCTCGTGTCCCAGCAGCAGCTGAGGATTACAGCAGTGGGTGCACAGCATCCCCTCCCCTGCCACAACTTGGGGAAGGAGGAGCAATTCTGCTGCCCAGGGACTACCAAGGACTGAGCAGTGTGGTCCTCAACACACTCAGTGCTTTTTTTTTCTTTTTTTGTTTTGCACAGTAGTTTAGAAAGATCCACCAAGAAGGAAATGAGGATGGTTAGGTATCCAGGGGAGGGAAGATTAGGAAGAGAGAGAAGCATCCACCCATAAAAACATACCATTTTAGACCTCAACTAAGAAAGTATCCAATTATTTCTTAAATTTCCCCTAGACTTTCTGCCTCAGCCTCTTTGCCTTGTTAGCTATTCCACATATTTATTATTCTTTGCATGAAATAATACTTCCTGACATCTGTTCCCAGTTTGTTTCTCTTTAATTTCCATTTATAGCACATTTTCCTATCCTCTGACCATGTTAAAACAAAACAATAAGTATGTTTGACACAGTGCAAGCTACTTAAGATCATGATCCTTCCCTGACCCTGATTTTTTTTTTTTTTTAATATGTCCTAAAACAGGGAAAGCACTTGAATGAAGTGAGTTGAGAAAGGCAACGGAGAGCTCAGAGAATCACAAAGCACTCGTTTCACAGCGGTGCTGCAGCCAGTGACTCAGGGAGCAGCACGAGGAGCAGTCTGTGGTTACAGCCCAGCCCCTCTGACAAGGATCAGCTGAAGGCAGCTGGGTAACAGAGGTGCTGGGGGCCCCATGAGATGAGAGGGCAGAGCCAGGAGGCTGTGAGAGAAAAGGCAGCAGTGGGACAGGCATGGCAAAGGAAATGTTAATTCCCTGTGCAGGGACACAAATTGGCTGGAGAGAGGTTTCCCCTTCTGAGCAGGCAGATGGGAAAAGGTGCCCTTCCCTTGCTCTGAAGAGATTTCATGTCCAAGTGCAATCTGGCAACTCCACAAGCAATACATTCTCAAGGAGAAGCAGTGAGGAGCTTTAGCTATGGCACGAGAACATTTCATGTTGTCATCTCTATATTGGTACAAGCCCTCAATGTAATTTTAGCTCAGGAGGAGGTTGCTTATGAAGCAAATATAAAATGGCAAGAAGCAATGCAGCCTCCAACCAAACGTGTGTACACACCCTCCAGTCAGAGACAGAGCAAACCAGGAGCCAGCATTGTCACCTTTTTAGGGACCACCAGGAAGCTCTGCTGCAAGGAGATCCTTCCATCCTGCTCTGTCCAATGCTGGCCTGCCCAGGCTCAGCTCCTGCTGAGCCAGCTCAGTGTGGTGGCACTTCCTGCTGGGACCAGGCTGGCAAGGTCACAGCCCTGAAGGGAAGCCCAGGGAACTGGAAACCCTCCTGGGAGCCTCTGTCAGCGCAGGGGCAGCAGCTGCTCTGCAGCTGGGTGTTCCAGCACAGATGTGGCACTGCAGCAGCCAGGAGCCACCCAGGCAGTGCAGATCCTGTGCCCCTGACCTGCCTCTGGCAGATTTCTTCACTCACACAAGTGTTTTACTGATAAGGCCTGATAAGGCTGCCTTAGGGCGTTTTCCTTTACCCACATTCCGAGCTGAGCTGTAGGCACTAAGAAACCCTGGGTTCCATCTGAGACTTTCTCAGGTCAAACCAAGCCATGAAAAGCAGGACTGAGAGCAGCCAAGTTCAGCTGTGCTCTGACAAAGCACTGGCCCCTCAAACACAGCGTGCAGCTCCGTGCCAGGGCTGCACCACTACGGCCCAGGAGCCAGAAGGGGATGAGGCTGGATGGTCTTTGGGGAAGCAGATCAGACCCTGTACAGACACCCTAAAATCCCACCCTGTCCCTGAGAGTCTTCTCCAAATGCTCCTTGAGGTGGGAAGGGACCCACAACAATCTTTGAGTCCCAAAAATCCTAAATCCCAACACCTGAGAGTGTTGTCCAACCTCTCCCTGACCTCTTCAGAGCAGGAAGGGACCCATCAGGATCAAAGTCCAGCTGCTGGCCCAGGACAGATCACCACAAATTTTTCCCCCAAATCCCAGAGCATTGCCCAAACCCTCCCTGACCTCCTGAATTACAGACTACCCAGAGCTGCAAGGAACCCATGAGGATCATCCAGACCCTGCTCAGACACCCCAAAATCCCACCCTGTGCCTGGGAGCATTGTCCAGACACTGCTGGAGCTCTGTCAGCTTTGGTCACCATTCCCTGGAGTCCTCTTGAATCATCCACAGCTGGAAGGGACCCATGAGGATTATTGATCCCACACTTTGAAGGCACCATCCAGCAAAGAGCTGGATCAGGTGCTCTGCACATGCAGGACTGCTCCTTTTGGAAAACCAGAACATCCAACTGCCCAGGAGATGCTGCCCTGATTGTCCCCTGGCTTCTGCAGCCAGCTTGGGAACCTTGGGAACCACTGAAGCCCTGGCAGCTACAGAGAGGTGTGTTTGTGCCTCTGCTCCCTGAACTCCCTGCACTTCATCTGCTTCTCTGGGCTTCAACTCAGAGCAGACACAGCTCACAGAGGTGGATTTGTCCTATAAAGTCCATGGTTTGGAAGCACAAACATGAGCTCCCCCTAATCTGCCTGTTTCTTCTGCTCATTTCTCCTCTGCCACAATTGGCCAATTTACCTTTGCTGTTCATCCAGCCCAGCATCCACAGCATCTGGAAGACTCCAGAAGTGACTGAGGAGATAAAGAGAAAAGCTGTGCTACACCTCAAGGCCTGATTATGCAAAGCTTTGTGCAAACAGTGTTGCTGCTGCCTTGGAAAACAGGTTGGGAGGAGGGGATGAGAAAGCTTCACAGTGTGATGTAGCCCATTCTTGGGGTGATAATCTGGATTTAACCAGCACCTCCTATTTTATGTGCTGAAATAGGATTTATGAAAACATACCAAGGGTCATTTTTTTGTAAGTTGCAATCTCTTTATTTGATTAAGTAGTTTGAGTCAACAAAGTCATACTCTCCTCTATTTCTGACAGTTTCTTCAGCATCTGGCTCACCTTGGCCTCATCAAACTCCAGGCAGAGAAACTCCGATTCCTACAAAAGAAGAGAGAACAATATTTGAGAAAAACAATTATGTTTGGTCCCTGTGCAGAAGTTTGCTGAGGAATTTGACAGCTTAACTCCATTTGTCCATGGACTTTCTTGCATTTTCCTGTCTGATTAGAAGCACTAATTTGTATCAGTGATAAATATCCAGGTGGGATCTGCCTGAGGCAGATGTGTTTGCAGGAGGCTGCCTACGGAAAGTGTGAACAAAATCCTGGAGTATGTCCCAGAGCATTCCTTGATTAGGAAGCACTGGAAAAGTCAGATCTCAAGCAATCCATGAGTTAACCCCTGAGGCTTTGAGGAGACCCAGAGCCTTGCTGAGTGAACCATTCTCCATGGACACCAGCAGAGCCAGACAGCACCAGCCTACCCTGAGCAGCTGCTGCAAACTGGGACTGCAGAGCCAATGCCTCTTCAGCTCCTGCTGGTCCTCTCCAGTTCCAGCATCCTTGCTTTTCCAGACCTGCCTAGAAAAGTCCAGAGCAGGCTTTCACACAACAGCTCCTGCAGGAGGAGCAGCTTTTCTCACCAGCCCAAAATAATCCCAGTATTTGTAACACATTTCAAGTCTCCTTTCACAAACGATCCGACAAGAGCTCTCTGTAACCTGACCTCTCATTGCTCCACGTGTGCTCCAGCCAGGGGCTGGTTACTGTCCTGACCTTTGGGAAGGAGTGGCAGTGCCATGCTGTGCAGGGACCTGCTCCTCCATGGAATGGCCTCCAAGGCCAAGCTCCTGGTGCCTCCTCAGGCCTCCAGCCACAGCTCTGCACCCCGAGCCATGTGAGCCCATCCACAGGCCAGGGCTGCCCATGCAACCTTTGAGATCTGCTAAAGCTGATTTCACGGCCTAATCACAGGGGAATGTGAGTGCACAGGAGGAGATGGGAGCACCTACTTCTGGAGATGTTTTTGCCTGAGCCTAAAGCATAAGGCAGGACTTTTTTGTTTTTTGTCCTTTGTTCCCCTCTTCAGGTTTTGTCAGTCAAAAGGAATGTAAGTTGATGAAAACATAACACTTCGATTACACAGAACTCTTTGATTACACAAAGACACTGCCACTTGGTACAAGTGTAAGTGCACTCAGGAAACATTCTTTCAGCTACACAGCAGCTAAACCTCTCCCATGTGGGCTGGAAGGTGTCTGGTTACCCACTCTCATGGGCACCAACCTAAAACCTGACCCAAGAGGGCTGGAAATCAGGCTGCTCAGAACTGAGCTTCAGTTTTATTTAATGCTTTGTTAGTTTATCTCCCCCATGAAAACCAGAACAAAAAGGAAGATGGAGCCATGAAATACAGAAATCCTTATTCCTTCCCTAAGGCATCCTCCAGGAGCAGGACAAATGGTATCCCTGCTCATCCTCAGCAGGAAACAAGGCATCCCTTCTGATCCTTCCTACTGCTAAAAAACGATGCAGCCCCGTCGGAGCTGAACAAAACCAAAACCAGTCCGGGACTCGAAGTCCTGAAGCCCAGCAGTGCCGCTGCCCGGGCTGGAGCCGGGGTTTCAGCCGAGCTGGGTGCCCAGAGGAAGGTGTGGGAAAGGATCCCCATTTCCTGCAGCCGCCTTGGCTTTGTCCCTCCACGCTTTCCCACCCCTCCTCCCCTGTCACTCCCGGGCTATAAAAAGGAGCTGCAAAACAAAACATCCAAGAAACACAAACTGCCCCAGCCTTGAATCGGGTTTTCGAGGAGCTGCAACAACAGAGTGCTGCAAAAATATTTATATGAGAGACTAAAAGAAGCACGACTTTTTCTATCTCAGTAACTATACTTAAAAACCCCATGTATTTTTAGAAAACCAACCCTCACAAATTGAAAACTTGAAAAAATTACCATTGTTCTCTATTGTATCAGTTTGGCCAGCTACTTAAAATGCTTTCTAGCAACTTTGATACACGTTGTATTTCTCAGTTTTAGCCACTACGTTGGAACAAGAGAAAGGAAGCCCTCAGAATTCGCATATCATTGCACTCATATTCATTTCCCCTTGATTTGGAAGATCCTACAACAACATTGAGCATTTCACAGCCACCAGCCAAGGCGCCAGACCCTCTCTTAGAAGCCGCCTCAACTCGACGCGGTGCTTGTAAGATCATTAGAGGTTCTTTGTAAAGGAATTATCCCAGCTTGAATTACCAGGAGAGCTCTTCAGACGGTGAGAAAACACCAGCTCCGGGTGCCTGTGTGCAAACACAGCCGGCCAGCCGAGTGCCTTTGGATTTGGGCACCCACAGAGCCTCTTCCCGGGGCAGTGGGAGGATTGGAGGGGTTTGGGTGCGATCCCTGTGGAGCAGGCAGCGCTGCCATGGGCTCTGCAGAGCCTGCCAGCAATGCAATCGCACTGCTCCGGAAGAGATCTCATTCTCCAGAGTGGATGGTTTAAAGATTTAGCTTCCCCTTGCATATGTAAAAACCCAATCTGTAATGTCACTAAAACTTGCCTTCAAAACAATTTTTCATTGTGATTAAGAACCTACACACATTTTCAGCCTCCTCCCTTTTTTTTTTTTTTTTTTTTTTTTTTTTTTTTTTTTTTATGAACAGAGCCAAAAGAAAAGTGAGAATTCCAATCAAAAAGTAGGCGAGTTCAGAAGTGCTGCCATTTTGGACATTTTGGGCTTGGCTCGTACCCAAGCGCAGAGCTCGGGTTAAACCAGAGATGTGTTAGCACAGATGAATCTCGGACCGTTCCCATTACCAGCAAATTAGGCTGAAACACCAAAACACCAATGGGGGATAAATAAAACAAGGAGTTGGTCCCCAAGACACAAAACAAGGAGCTGGTGCCCAGGACACAAAACAAGGAGCTGGACCCCAGGACACAAAACAAGGAGCTGGTCCCCAAGACATAAAACAAGGATCTGGTCCCCAAGACACAAAACAAGGAGCTGGTCCCCAGCACACAAAACAAGGAGCTGAACCCCAAGACATAAAACAAGGAGTTGGTCCCCAAGACACAAAACAAGGAGCTGATCCCCAAGACACAAAACAAGGAGCTGGTGCCCAAGATATAAAACAAGGAGCTGGTCCCCAAGGCATCAGCGAGCCGGGACTCGGAGCCAGCACACAGCAAACGTGCCCGGGAGTTCACAGCACATCAGCTCCCCCAGCAACACCCACAGGCACAAACAAATGTCATTTTGGTTCCAAGGCATTAATTAAACACAAAAGACAAACTACTCGTTTCAGAATAAATCTACTGCTGATATTTTTTTGTCCAATTTTGCAAAGAAGTGTTAAGAGATTGCTTCTCAGGAGTAAAAGAAAACACCTGCAGGGGCTTAGGTATAACCTGCTGTTGCCAATAGTCTGGTTTATCTGGTACTATCAACTCTCCCACTTCCTCCAAATTGCTAATTCCATGTAAATACTATTCCAATACAACTCCTGCAGGGACTATCCTGTAAATATTACCCCAAGTCATAAATGTAATTGTATTTCAGGAGGAAAATCAATCACAGAATCACAGGATGGCTTGGGTTGGAAAGGACCTTAAAGCTCATCCCTGGGCAGGGACACCTTCCACTAGACCAGGTTGTTCCAAGCCCCCTCCAACCTGGCTTTGAACACTTCCAGGGATGGGGCATCCACAACTTCTCTGGGAAAACTGTGCCTCACCACCCTCAGTCAAGAATTTCTTCCCAACATTTACTCTAAACTGACTCTGTTTCAGTTTAACACCATTCCCCTTGCCCTGTAACTCCATGACTGTGTCCAGAGTCCCTCTCCAGCTCTCTTGGAGCCCCTTTTAGGTACTGGAAGGGGCTCTAAGCTCTCTCCAGTCTTCTGCGTGCTGAACAACCCAAAGTGTCTCAGCCTGGCTGAGGTAAGGGAATTATCCCAGCTTGAATTACCAGGAAAACTCCAGCCCTGGCAACATCTCCATCACTGTCCTTGGGACTCATCCCTGCAGGTCCATGAGGTTCACTGGTCAGTGATGGTCAGCTCTGAGCCTCCATCCTCATGGCTCAGCACCACAGCAGGTTTTGCCTGAGCCAGTACCTGCTCAGGCTTGCACGGCACACAAATGCAAATCTTGATTTACAAAAAGAAAAAATGAAGAAAAATGGAAAGGGGGAGGGGGAGGGGATATTAAAAAAAATCCAAATGCCCTCCCCAATACCAAAAAAGGCAAGAGAAAAGAAATTAAACACCACACCCCTGCCCCCCAAAATCTCAACATAACCGGAAATTCAAAATGGAAATTAGACACTTATTAACAGGGCAAGGACACATTTTCCTTGGAAAAGGCACATCCAGAAGTCATTTTTGCAATGATGCTGCCAAGCTCTATCACAGAAGCCTTCCTTCACTGCAGATTTCCTTACTCATTACTGTGGGAATTTGTTACTGTGCTGCCCAGTGGCACAAAACAAACCCTGATAAATTCACCCCTGCACTATAAACTTGCTTCCAAACCTTTCTCTGGGTGGCCTCTCCCTGACACCAGGTGCTCACCATGCCCAGGGCTGCCTGGGTCAGAGGGACCTGTCCTGTCACATGTGCAGAGCTCTCTCCCATCCCCTCTTTCACTCAAACATCTGCTGCAGGAATGTCACAATACACAACATCCACCTTGCATGAATGGTCCAAAAAGATGAAAAACCTTGGATTTTAGCTTGCATTTCCTTCTTCAAAAATCACACTTATAGGACATTAAACTGGGTAGTTCCACTGGGTGGAAATATTTCATGTCAGAAGTTTATGAGAGCAATTTATTTTTGCCATTTAGATTCTTGTCTTAGGGACATCTGATAGATGGTAAAAAGAAAACAAAACCACAAAAAGTTGCCCCAAACCAATGCAGAATGACGAAAGTGTGAGATGCTGCATCGATTCTTCCATCACACTGCATCAATAGTGATCCCACTGAAAACTTCTCAAGTTATTTTTATATTCATTAATATTCTGCAAGATGTACTGGGGCATATGATAATGACAGCAAAATCTTGAAAATTCCACAAAAAATGCAACGAATTGCAATCCACTGATTTCACACTCCCACATATCTGACAATACTAAGTTCATTATTTTTAATTCAATTTAGAGCTATTTTTGCTATATATCTACAATTATGCCCTTCAAAACCTCTAATGTAAAGTGCAATTCATTTCCATAATACTGTATAAAATAAAGCACAAATATTTGTAACTGTGAGAGCCTTTTAATTCTCCATTACTTTGATATTACATGAACCAGGAACCTCTTAAGCAAATTATTATTTCATCCCCTTAAAAAAAAAGCTAACTCCATTGCAGATTTTTAATACTTTTAATGTATCATCAAGCCTGTAATATCATAGATGAAGCAGATTAAGGATTGCAGAAAATGGAACAATTCCAAAGGATAAAAGCAGATCCCTGATACTGCATAGCAAATGTAATGTCATTCCTTTTACATTATCAGCCTCCTGAAAATATTATACCTCATATTTAATATCCTACATGAAAAATGAGCATTTCTGGATGCAGCTTTAACCTGCTGCTCCCTGTGCCTTTTGGAGGTGCAGCTTCCTTTTCAGGAAGTGTTGAAGAAAAACAAAGCCAAACCATAATTTAATCAGTATAACTAATTAGAAGGTAGCATACTCTGTAGCTTTTATACCTTTCACATTAAAAAGATAACAAGAGCAACATGATTCTTACTAATTAACAAGAAAAAAGTACAATACTTTTATGAAAGCCTCTTCTTATATGGCTCTGGAGATACTAACTTTCATTGGTTTCTGTAGACCTTCCAATTTCTCTCTTTCTGATTTTTAAAAAAATGACACTGTTTCTGATTTCTGACCTTATGCATTCCCCACATCCCACCCTGAGTGCCCTGCCCTGTGTGCTGCCCCTGCACAGACTCATCACTCCAGGGGTTTCCTATCCACTGTTCCCCCCAAAACCCTCCCATCACAGTGTGCAAGCACAGAGGCTGGCAATGGACAAGTGCTGGATGTCCAGCCCAGGTTTGGGATGAGTGATCCCTGATTTCTGCTCACACAGCTCCAGATGCTGGGAGGACACTGCTCCATCCCTGGGGATGTCCCTCAGACCCTTGGCTGATCAGGGGAGGCAAACACTGCAGAGCTGAGGGCAGCTTGCTGTGGTCAGAAAGGAAAGGTTACAAAAACCACAGTTCTGCTGGAACCAACACAATGCAAAAAAAAGGACCTGGTTATGCTGACAAAATGCAGATTTCATTCTCATTTATGGATGACTCTTTGCAAGGTCATGCCTGTGACTTTTTGTGTGGCCTCACCTGATCAATTGCTGTTTGCTGAGCCTGCTCACCTGGTTCCTCCAACACCTCCAGCTACCTGAGGCTCAGGGCACCCCACAAAACCTGCTGCAGTCACAGGAGCTCCTCAAAACAGAAAACCCTTCATGGCTCTCCCTCAGTGAGGAGTGGTGGATGTTTGACTCTGTACAATGCTGCACCGGCACTTTGGAACATGCTCAGCTTAGGCTAAATCCTCCTGGAATTGAGCTGTTGGACAAAAACTCTATCTTGAGGTGTTCAGAGTATCCTAAATTTTTAAGGCAATTCTTTTTCATGAGGGCATCAAGAGGCACCTTTCTGACCTAGCAGTCACCTTGAGCTTACTATTTCCATTGTTTACCATTTGCTTTTTTCCTCAAACCTCCCTCGCCCCCTGCATTACAGCACTTCCTATGAAAAAATTTTAAAAAAAAGAAAGAAAAAAAGATATTTAAGGAAAAACCTCAAAAGTGGCTTTTTTCCCTCATAGTCTTTATCTTGGATATGTGCAAAGGAGTTTGGGGAAGGATCCAGCCTGGCCTGGGAAATACTGACCATGTAAGCAGGTCACAGCTGAGGGCCACTGAACACAGGGCTGGGGAATCCCAGCCAAAGGCACTGCCAGAACTTGTGTGTTCTGAGATAGGAATGGAATTGAGACAGGGAACAGAAAGTGTTGTGCTCTAACTCCTGCTGCAGGAATGAAAAGTGAAACCTCATGTATCTGAACTGTTTCTAAAAAACAATGCAAAAGCAGTCACTCCTCTGACCCCTCTGTGCCCTCCAGACACGGGTTTGTCAAAGCAAGCACACCAAATGTTCCCATTTGAATTCCAGCAGCTTTGAAAGCACAGCTGAGCTCCAGCTCTTTCAAACCCTAAAACAGTGAGTGTGGAATGTTTAATCTTTAACAGCAGCATTTTTCCCGTGCTGCTTGACCGGCCTGAGGTAAGTAGGTGTGATGGCATACCAAATAAATCAATTAACCTGCTTAGGCTAATGACACTGTCTTGGAGACCCGGTATGCAACTGTGCCTGGCTCTTGAGCCAGCTGCTATTTAAACAAAGGTGTAAGCAGAGCTAAAATCATTAACTAAGAAATGCATGAAGAGGTTTTAAAAGGGAAAAAAACCAAACCAAATAAAACCAGTGTTATCTGCAAGCTTCATCAAACTGTACACGGAAGCACATAAAGCCAGCATAAAAAACATATTAAATTACCTTTGTATCACTGTGAGGTTTGAAACAAAACATGTATTAAAAACTAAATTTAAAATAAAAACTATATATAACTATATAAGACTATATGCTTATGTAGTTTATACAGTTATATATATTACATGGAAAACTACATAAAAACTATTTAAACCCTCAATTTCTGGCAGGGCATCAGGCTCTCTCACAAGGGTACCAGCGATGAGAAAGCTCCATCATCACTTATTCAAGCCCTGCCTGCTGTGTCAGCTCTCCACTGACAGAGCCTCTCACTGCAAGGTGAGGTGCTCTCCTCTCAGAGTCCTCTGCAGGGGACCTCAGAGGGTAAATGCCCTTCCTCACTTATGATCTACATTTCCCTACCTTGTTTGACAGCTGTCCTTGTTTTCTTGTGCAGTGTTTTGTTTGGTTGGTGTTTTTAAGGCTGCTCATGGAGCTGAAATATCAGTGTACAGCTTTCCCTAGACATGTTTTATGTCCCAATAACTAGGCTAGACTTTTTTTTTCAGTCTTGTAGCTCTTAATTGCAGTGTGAAATTAGTCTAAGAACAAGAGTCCTTACTGATGCATCTTCTGCTTTTACACTAAATCCACCTTTTCTAGTGAGAACATTCTTTAGATCTGGAATTAATTTTCATTACATTTACATTTACCTATTACCTAATAAGGGAATCATTCAGCATGGCAAAAAAATTAAAATCAAACACCACTCTATCATAACCCCCCACACTTTCTCAGAACAAAGTTTCAACTACTTTATGTTATTATTTACCATTTTCTTAAATGTTTCAGGAAGTACCCTATCACAGCATCAAACCCTCCCTGCCACTGGGGCATGTTTTTGTAACAGGGTATCCCCAAGACCAGGAACTTGGTTAACTCCTTAGGACACAAGGAAATTTCTGTGCTTTGAATGTAACTTTTTATTTCATCAAAACAGTGTCAACCACATTCCTCTCTGTTACTGCAATAAACAATACCAGGAAGACAGGAATGAATTCAGGGGGGTAAAAATTACTTTTATACCAAACCATCAACACAGTTAAAGCAATCTACATTTAGAAATAACCCCACAGTTAAAGAATGCACTAAAAACCTGAGCAGAGAATTCCTGACCTTTAGGACGCTGTGTGACTTGGGATTCTGGTATTTTCTGGCTGAGAGTACTGCTGGCTTGCAGGCTGAATAATTTGGTTAGCAGCCCCAAGACAGATCACTCTTGCTCCTCCACAGCTCTCTCATGTTTATGTGTTACATAAATGACTCAGGAACCCATTAATGTCCTGCTCAAATATAAAAGCTGAGTAGAAATGAATATCCTCTGCCAACCCAAGTAATTCTACAGTTCTGTAATACTGGGATATTGGGACACAAGACAGATGATGGACTTTGGACCTGGTTAGCACAAGAGATTTGATAACAGGATGCCTTGGCAATAGCAAACAGAACTTTGAGGATTAAATCAAGATTGCAAGAAGATTCAACCAGACTGACTTACCAGAAAAAGAACATGGCATCAAGACTTCTGCAAGCAAGAGATGTTTAAAATGTGTAAGTTTAAGTGATGATTAACCCAGTAATTGTAGTAAAACATTACTAGCCTTCCTAAAATACTATATAAGCATTTGTACTTCACAATAAACTAGAATTATTGGACCACCACACCGAGTCCCTGTCTCTCTCTTCATCACCGATACTGTAACCCCACAACAATTTATTTCCCATGAGAGCAGACAATGCTGGCTCTTGTTGATAGCAAAGGCCACAGGATCTTGGCTTTTCCTTTCCAATCAGTCATCAGTCAAGCCATAACTGGTTTTCTCAGAGAAGAGACCAAAGATTAGAATTACTCTGAAACAGCATTTTGGAATAAGATATGTTTAAATCCCTTCTTTCTGAACCCTGCACACTTGCCCTGTGGCACTTGGATTGCCAGAAACAAGAGCACATGAGGGGTAGGTGGCTCCTCTTGCTGAAATGCTTCAACACCCAGAGCTGAACTAAAAGTACAAAGGTGTTTATTTTGGTTGCTGCAAGTCTTGCAAACAGTGAGTAAAGGCCATGCAAACCCTCTGCTGATTTATGTGTCTTAATAGCAACTGGTAATGCTCTCAAAAAGCCCCATTTCAAAAAGTTCCTATGTTCTTCACCTAAGCTCTGGGATCAGCATGACCCAGCTACAGCAAGCATGTTTTGTGCTCACAAAATGGCATTTTACAGAAATAATTTTTGAAGGGCAGCTGTTTGAGCCCTTCTCTCCTTGTCCTGCTCACAGCAAGCAGCAATGCCAGGCACCTGTTTGCTCCAGGGCATTTCACCATCAGAGAAAGGAGAGAGACACAAGGCTGGCACAAGACAGGCACACACACCCCCAGCAGCATCCCCATCTCCTCCCAGAAACATTACCCCTCTGTTCCTGGCACACTGATCCCACACATCTGGAATTACAGGCAAATACACCTTGAAATGGATGGGGAAAAGTTCTGGCATTTGGGCAGAACTGCTCATCTAAAAATACATAAACAGGGTACCAAAGGCTTGAAAATATGCCTGCAGTCCAGCATGCATTCAGCTGGGCTTTCCTTCTTAAAATATTTAACAAGACAAAGCAGTCAGACCAAACAGGCTGTTTATTTTTGCTGCTTTTATGGCATTTAACCTTTCTGATGATCTGAAAATAGAACTTACCAGGACAAAAGGATCTACTCAGAGTTCTGTGGCCACTGCAAACACGTCTCCTCAGTGGGACCAAAATAACTGTATTTGTTTCTTTAGTGCAATTTGAGTGTGTGAACTTACAAGGGGACAAAAAGCCAAATTAAAAAAAAAAAACAGTCTAAATAATTTTAGGTTTTTTTCCTCATTACTTTCAGATGCAAACTGCTGTCTTTCAATTCAGCATGAGAAAGCTCCCACAGCAAAGGGGGCAGCCACGTGTTCAGAGTCCAGCCTGGTTTACAGCCCCTCCAGCACTGCTGCTCTTGCTGTTCCACAGCCTGGGACAGGCATCACACTCAGATTTATCAGCACAACAGCAGCTCCTGCTCAGTGTGGTGCAAAGTCTGCTGAAGATCCTGAGAATCTCTGCACTGACCTCAGTGACCTTCAGATCAAATGCACAGAAATATCAGCATTGTGTGCCAGCAGGGAGACACCAGAGGAATACAGCTCTCTTCTGAAAATACAGGAAAAGCTCCAGATTTGCATTTTTCTTTGCCTTTTTTTTTTTTTTTTTAACCACAGAACATGTCCTTGGTATTATTTGCTGCATAATACATAACTCCTTTTTCTTTTTTTTCAGCCTCTTTTCTTGTGTAAGGTGAAAAGCAAAGGCTCACAGTGAAAGCTGAAGCTGGAGGTGCAACCCTGAAGGGACGAGCGTGGGAGGACATTTCTGCCTGAGCAGAATCTCACTGCAGCCAAGGGACTGCCTGCTCTGCCCACACAGCTCCCCTTGCCTCAGTTAAAATTACAACTTTGTTTTATTCAATCGGGGATTTCACAATTCATTCTAGAAACGAATGTGGGCAATAGAGCCTACACTCAACCCCACACCTGGATTAATCTGTTTAAAGGTCTCATCAGGACAGATCAGGACACTAATTCTCAATATGATCCCCAAACCAGCTTGGGCGCAAGGATTGTTTTAAGGTTGGAACTCCATAGTCCTCTTGACAGGCATCATGTTTGAACTATATTTTTTCCCAGAAAGATAAAATGTTTGAAGAGAAGTTATCTAATTTTGGTTGACCTCCCATTCTCAATTGAAGGGCAAGTGGTACTGAAGTAGAAATCATTTCCATAACTGAGTTGCACAGCAGTCAGTTAACAATTAATAAGCAATCCACTCAGCATAGGAAAACTGAATAGGAAAATAAACACATGAGAATCAAAGATACCTCTGCAAAGAAAGGCTTCAGCTCCTCCACACCAGATATTTAATCAGTTGTCTCTTTCTTTTTCTCGTGGTGAACAAGGGGAGAAGAAGGCAATAAAAGACCTTAACCACTTCTCCTGAGGAAAATGGAGATGCTGTGAACGGCTCATTTAGCTTTCTGTGCCTTTGGAGCAGAGAAGTCTCTTTGTTTTGTTATTCTCCACAACAGCAGTTTTATTCTCTGTGCATTTTTTTATTCTCCACCTGTCTTTTCGGGCCTGCACCCAGAGTTTGGACACCAGCCTCCAGCAGAGTGGGTAGGTGTCTCCTCGTGGTAAATCTGCTTCTCCTGCATCAGGAAAATGTCCCATTTGTGACTGGCTCCCCTTGGCAGATGTAAGGTCACTGCTTGTGCTGTAGGGCTGTGAGAAACAGAATGTATTTCAGCTCCTCTCCATTCCTGGGATCAGGCTAAAGATTTCCTCCTGGGAGACCCACCTAAGCACAAGGACTGTGCCTGGTGGGCCTCATGCTGGCCTGGCACACCGTGGCCAGGAGGGCACAGGGACACCACTCCTGTCTCCAGCACCATCCCCTGCCTGCTCTCTGCAGCTCCTGAGTGGGAGAAGAAGTCACGTAGCAGCTCTCAGATAAAAGAAAACAGAATGCTGCTGTGATTTCAGGCAGGGAGATGAGATGGAGAAAATGAGCATTACACAACTCCTAAAGAAGCAGGCAAGGGGAGGATGATGTGCAATGCTAAATGCTCTTGCCTGGTTTTGGACAGCTGTCCTGAAGTGGAACTAGAGTAAAATCTGTGAGTGGACCTGTGTCTCTAAAATGCATGTGCTGCTTCTCTTTTCAAGCATCAAAACACTGCACAGGATTTTTTTATCCTGCCAAGCCTAGGGGTTTGTACCAATGGCTGCTCTTCCTGCTGCCCTCTTGACCAAAAGGTGCTAACAAAGCCAGGACAACTGTGCAGCATTATGATAAAAATAGCTGGTTTTGGTTTAAATATCTTGCTTTTCAAACCCCTGCCTCCTGGGAAGCTAAGCCCTGTGAAAGGGCTGGGAGGTAGTGGAAACTGTATGGAAAGATTATTTTGAGGGCTAGTAGGAAAAAAGGGGTCTGCATATAAAGGCAAAAAATGCCAGTGAGAACAGGGAATGTCTGTTTGCCTTCCCTGCCTGCCTGCAGGATTTTCATGTCTCCCCTGACCCTGCTAATGCCTATTACATCTTTCCATGCCTATTACATCTTTCTTTAATGTTAGGAGACAGGAGTTAGCACATATTTTGCAGCAGCAATAAATAATTCAATTCTCAGGTTTATTTCCTCCCATTCTTTAAGCTTGCTTTTATCTGACCCCCTGCTGAATGCCTGGCAGGGATTTTCACTGACCAGCCAACCCTTGCAGCCCTGGTTTTCCCTTCCTTCTCAAGCCTCTACAACACACACAGACCTCAGGGGGGTTTACAAAACCCAAATGACTGCTCCTCCAAAAGCATCATTTCATCTCCCTTCTGAAGATTTAAAAAAAAAATCATACATTAATTAGCAAAGCTGGGTTCAAGTCATGCTAGCTGTTGTCTGTATCCACCCCAGAACTGTTGGGATTAAATTCCCAGAGCCTGCCAAGGCATCTGCAGGGAGAGCAGAGCCCAGGACACTGTGCAGGCACAGCACCCCTGGGACCTGCCTGCTCCTTGCCTGAGGCAAAGCCAGAAGTGGAGTTTCATTTTCAGAAGGGTCAAACCTGCTCAGAAATTGAAAACAAAGTTTGATAAACAGCTCTAAGGTTCTAGGAAAAAAGGTGGCATGCTGGGTTCCCTGCATTCACTCTGCTCTGCTGTAGGCTTGGTAATATAGTGGATATTATAAAATGTGCCTTAATTTCCTTGGAGAAAATGATTATTCTGAGATAAGGAGTGCTGGGAAGAAGCTTCACATTTGGAATGGCCTTTCATCCCACAGGCCCAATTAACATTTCTGGAAATAAGCTGTAGAGATGTAAAGACATTTCTAAAATATCAGCCTGAGTTATGAAAAAGGTATTGGTACTATGGTGCTCCTGAAATAACCAGGGAGAGAATTTGGCATGTCTAACCTCCTTTGATTGGATCCCTAATAAAGAAGTTCTTGAAGAGAACTCAGCATTGCCATTTTATGGGTTTGTGCTACTTCTGTATGCAGCCACTTGACAAAGGACTGTAATTAAATGCTGATGAAATACCTTAAACTGACATTACAGACTCCTCATTTCAAAGCAATGCAGAGGCAATGTTTGGTTGTGGTTTGGGATTTTTGTGTTTTGTGGCAGCAAAGCAGGGGAGGCACCACGAGCATCCCCTGCACCTAAAAAGCAACAAAAAGAGAATAACTTTCAAAACAGTAACTTCCATTATACTTTTAAAGAAAGCCAGGCAGTCACACAAAGAAATCTAACACATTTTGGGTGTGTTATAAAACCAGAACAACGCACCCTGGCTGGAAAACATCCCAGAGGTGCTTTCCAGAAGGAACACTGAATCCACTCTCGAAATCCTGTGCTACTGCAAAGGGATTATTACCATTTTCAGGCTGAATTTTAAACAATAAAATAGGGACAGACAACATCAGATTTGGATTTCTGTTTCTTAACCTCACTGTGTTTTTCCTATCACAGCATCTTCCCAAGAGCTGCTCCAAGGGGAGTGCAGTCACAGACCTTGGGCTGGAAAGAGTCAGGGGTCAATCCCTTCTTCAGGGATGCACCTGCACTTCAGACACTGAGGGGCCCTACATCACTTGCCCTCACAAGAAAAAACAAGTAGGGATGAGAATGGAGCTGCCTGTGAAGCACTTGAGAGGAGCCATGAGGGATTTCCCCTGCTGGAAACCTCTCCCAGAGGTTATCCCAGGGGGATAATGCACTCCCCTCCCTCCCCTGTCCCCCAGCACTGCTCTTCAAGAACGTGTCTGAGGAAAATTCCACCATGAAATCTCCAAAAAAGCCAGAATCTTCCAGAACAGGGGACTCATTTTAGTGCTCCCACTGCAGATGAGCCTCAAAAATATGAAGTGGTCCTTGCACTGCAGAGGAATTAAGGGGGAGGCAAGAAGGTCACTGGCCATGTCAAAAAACTCACTCCTGACAGTATTTTTCATCTGGACCAGACCTCTAATGCAACCCCTCTTTTCTTGCTGGTTTTTGGTTGCCTTGGATTCTGTGCCTCAAAATGGTCATGAATAGAAAATGATAAGGAAATACATCTCCACTCACTCCCACCACACATTACACTTCCTTTGTGAGCAAAACTACCAGGACTTGTTCAAAGTGTGGAAAAGCATATTTTTAACTGCTACTGAAGATACAGTGAGTCATTAATGATCTGGGTGCCAGGAGACCGTGATTTGTGAAGTCACTGCTGCTCATTATTTCCAAAAAACAATTAGTCAAAATGAAAAACTAAGCTCTAGAGCTTCCAGGAATTGGATGCTGTTCTTTGGATCATTCATGAACAGGATGAAGATGTAACAGCTGTCTGGACCTTCCCCTCACCCCTTTAAAATGGGTATAATAACTTGAGATAAGCTCACCTGTAAGGGACAATAAAAATAAGAGATCCCTTTCAGGAGCTGTGGATGGGGAGGATGGAGAGCTAGAAATGCTGAAAAGTTATTCATATTTACTGACCTGGCTGCATTAAACTCCAAGCTACCTACTTTTTATTTTTAAACAAGGGTCTTAAGCATATAAAAATAATAGCCTCGGATAGATACTGATGCTGGAAATAAGTTCAAATAACAAAACCCACAGTGGTTAGAATTGGACTTAGACTTTCAAAAGACAACACATTGAATAGAGACTGTATGACCAGAAACAGAACATTTGAAGACATTTTCTTTTCATTAAAAAATGAATCACCATACTTTCCCCCAGCTAACACCCATTGATCTAACAATAATGAGGGGCTGGCATTTGATGTTTTATTTGATGTCTACAGATTCACCCACCAGAACACAACTACTGCAGGAGCAAAGAGAGCCTGGCACCTAGGTCTGAGGCACCAGTAGCACTGTGTAAAGTTCTTTAGTCTCAGAATAGCCACATCCATATGGACAGATGCACTCAGCTCAATGAGATTTATTGCTATGAGAGAAAATGGCCAGAAAAGCAGCTTTCCTAATTTTTTGTCGTAGGTAAAAGCTCTAATCACTGTCCTCTTAGTTTTCAGTTATGAAGGGCAAAACAGAGTTGTTGGGTTGTTTTTCTGCCTTAATAAAACCCCAAACAAACCCCCAAAACCACAAACCAAAATTTTTGCTTTAGAGACACCCATGTGTGACACAGCCAAAGGTTACAGCAAAATATTTCAGGTTTCACAACTCCAAAAAGATGCTCCCATGCTACAGGCACTGTCCCAAGGCTGTATTAAATAGGAGGGGGCTTAATACCAGCATGTGCTACACTCATTTTGAGTCATGTCCCCTCTCTCCCTAATTCTGCTGTTCATTTCCTGGGCCTGTTATCCATGGGTTGAACATCCCAGAGCATAAGGCAACACAACACTGCCCCCCAAATGCAAACCTGGGGCACTTAACAGCAACAGTATCTCACAAGTGCTGTCCCACAGGTACCAGTGGATGTGCTGCACAATATTTACAGCTCAGCTAAAAGCAGCTTTGACAAAGCCATTTTTCAGCCACAGGTACAAATGTTAATGATTAATGTGCTTTTGCATGAAGGGTGAACAAGGAACAGATGTAGCAAAAAAACCCCAATAGTAGGAAAAGGGTTGTTGGGGAAAATATGGTGTAGAAGTGGAAGAATGGAGGAATGGTCCATCCTTGGAGGTACCAAGTGCAGCAGCTCACAGTAAAGGAAGGAGGTACAGTTTCACTCTGGGGAGAAGACAACTTCCATCAGTACAAATGCTTTCACAGGTGACACAACAGGCCAGCAGTCTTTGAAGTGAAAACAGAAATGTTTCTTGCTGAGGGAGATGTTTCTTGCCCTTCACAACCTTTACAACAGACATAATTACCCAACACACACCAAAGGCTTCTGGCTGAAGAAATCAAAATTAGCATGTATTTTCTTCTCTTTCCTTTTAGCAAACAATCAGATATGACAAGGCACATAACTGAGCACTCTGACATTTCCTGTGAAGGGCAACACAACTTAGGATGGGAAAGTAAAATCTGAAGCAGCTTTTAAACAAAATCTGTCTCAGAAATATGCTTCAATAACTTAGCATGATTTTGAAGGTTTGTTATCAGAAAAAGCCTGAAACACAATCAGACCTTTCAGGAGTTTGGTTCCCTGTGGTAAAACACCATGTCTGGCTGGGGAGCAGAGGGCTCCTTCTGGATTCCCCTTCCTGAGAAAGGGGCACCAGGAAGCTGCCATTTCTGAGTGCATGAGGAAAGCCATGGCAATGAATTGCTCTGCCCGAGATCCTTCTCACCTGCTTCTTGGAAGTTTCCTCTTCCTCAACCCAACAAGTTGTTTAAATTAACCTGTCGTGTGCTTGAAATGCTTAGGAAAGCGCAGTCAGGAAGGATGTACAAAGCACCCCGTTCCTATGAGGAGAACAGTAAGACAACCATGTGTTTTAAATATCTAATCAAGGACTGGGTTTATTACCAGAATTTTGTGTTCTGCAGCATCTGAATGGTCTGCACAAGAAAGCAAACATGCCCAATTCAATAATGTGAATCCCGTTGCAGCAAGGAAGTTCTTGCAAAGCTTTTCCTTTAATGCCTGAGCTGGGCTGGTTATTTGAAAGAGACTCCAGTTCACAGGGCAGGCGACCACGCTGAGAGCTTCAAAACCTGACATTCAGTAATCCATCAGCAGTCATTAGCCTCCCATTTAGGCTCTAATGCCCTTTCTGTTCTGTTCATGGATTACCCAGTTCTGCTATAAAATTGCAGAGATGACATAAGACTCCTGTTATACAAAGCTGTATCACATTCAGCATGGGAACAGTTTGTGTAAGGCTGCAAACCTGTTGCATAAGCTTTACAGAGAACCAGGTTGTATGTGGATTTTATCTTGCTCAACGTGTCTAGTCTATAATCCAGTTTCCAAAAACATCATTACAGTTCCTTCTTGAAAGAAAAAAGACCCTGAAAAGGTTTGAGATGAGATGATGCTACCTATGAATGTTTATATTGGTGATGCTTTAATGTTTGCATAAATGCTCATGTGACACTTGCTTTTTATCCTTCAAAGTGAGCTTTACATGAATTCTAGATGTATTTATCTTCCATTAATAACAGTACCCATAAATCCACACTTTTTCCTTTGAAATAAAAGAAGCATTTTATAGAAGAAGGGAAGAAGCTCACAAATCAATTGTCTCCCACACAAATCAATATCCTCTGTCAGATGACAACAACTGGACTTGTTTTCAAGTAAATTGACTTGTTTTAAAGTCATTGGTGAGCAAGAGATCAATACAAGCAGGCAGTTCACAGCCTAACTCAAGCTTGGATGAATTTTCAGAGCTGCAAGATAGCCTTTGTGTCCTAAAATTCAGAGGAAGGTGAGAGGATGCGAAAGACCCAAGATTATGACCCAAGGAATCTTTCAGATCCCCAAATTCACAGAAAAAAAACCTGCATTTGAGACTTGCCACCTCAGAAATTGAAGTCCTGGCAGCAAGCAGTCCTACCTACCCCTCCTCCCACCCAAAATAAGGTATAGTCAGTGTCTTTTGAAGACCTTTGAAGCTCTCCATGCTGGGAGAGGCCTGATCATTAATGACCAGAAAAAACACCAGAACTTAAAGCAATGGGACTGGCTCCCATCTGCAACTCCAGACATTATTCCTGGAGTCTGAAGGAATTTTTCATCTGTATTTCAATTTTTTGGTTTTTTAAAGGGATGCCATCAAGGCATCCATCAAGAACAGAGGAAAGCACCTTGCCTACAAAGGCTTCTCTCCTGGTTTTCAGTTTTTTACAGTGTTTGCTTCTGAAATGAGAACTCTAAACAGAGCTCCTTCCACATCCATCAAAGGCCAAAGTATGATCCAAATTTTGATTCAAATAAAAATCAAGACTGCAAACTTCTGCTATTACATCCTTGACTAATTCAAAGCTTGAATATTCTCAGTAGAGCAAGGGTGAGTGTGATGCCCTGTGCTGATGTCCAAGTGCCTCGCCCTGCTGAACGTTACTCCAGTTTGGAGCTTTAATTAGCAATAATTACTTGTTTTTCTTAAGCCTTTACTTGCACATCTTGGAAAATCTAACAGGTTAAAGGTGGACAGAGCAAAGCACTTGATACCCTAATCAATACAGCACTCAGTGTGCTAATCTTCAACAGGCTGGCAGTACATTTATCCTTAAAGTATCATCTGGGAAGAAAGAGGAGAGGAGAGGAGAGGAGAGGAGAGGAGAGGAGAGGAGAGGAGAGGAGAGGAGAGGAGAGGAGAGGAGAGGAGAGGAGAGGAGAGGAGAGGAGAGGAGAGGAGAGGAGAGGAGAGGAGAGGAGAGGAGAGGAGAGGAGAGGAGAGGAGAGGAGAGGAGAGGAGAGGAGAGGAGAGGAGAGGAGAGGAGAGGAGAGGAGAGGAGAGGAGAGGAGAGGAGAGGAGAGGAGAGGAGAGGAGAGGAGAGGAGAGGAGAGGAGAGGAGAGGAGAGGAGAGGAGAGGAGAGGAGAGGAGAGGAGAGGAGAGGAGAGGAGAGGAGAGGAGAGGAGAGGAGAGGAGAGGAGAGGAGAGGAGAGGAGAGGAGAGGAGAGGAGAGGAGAGGAGAGGAGAGGAGAGGAGAGGAGAGGAGAGGAGAGGAGAGGAGAGGAGAGGAGAGGAGAGGAGAGGAGAGGAGAGGAGAGGAGAGGAGAGGAGAGGAGAGGAGAGGAGAGGAGAGGAGAGGAGAGGAGAGGAGAGGAGAGGAGAGGAGAGGAGAGGAGAGGAGAGGAGAGGAGAGGAGAGGAGAGGAGAGGAGAGGAGAGGAGAGGAGAGGAGAGGAGAGGAGAGGAGAGGAGAGGAATCTCCTGGTTTCATCTGAGAAGAGCACTTGGGCTGCAGCCCACTGGCCCCTCCTGGTCCCAGCCAAGGACTTCACCCCTCTGCACATATGAAATTAGCTTAGGGTCACCAGAAAGCTTCAGCATTTGCCTTTTTAACTTTGTTTATTGATACCTCTTAAGAAGTTTGTCCTAAAAAATGCAGGAAATGGAGGTCTATGGAATCTGCTAATGAAGTTTTAATCGAGGCTGATGCTGCATCTGGGTTGGGTTTATTCATTTATGCTGTTGAACACTGATGAGCTCATCAGCAAGTTATGTAAAACAATCCATATTCTGCAACATGAAAAGCAAACTTATTTTCAGCAATCCATGTGAAAAAAAGCAAAATGCATCTCCAAAGCCCTTTCAGTTTTGCTCCCTGGGTGCATTTGTTTCAGCAGCTTCACTCACTATCTATGTCCTGAATCTTCTCACAACTGTGATCCACAAAAAAATGGGGACAGAGTAACTAAACACTGACTTCAACTTACAAAACAAAGTTGTTCACATTTGCTGGTAAAACAATCCCTATTCCTGTTGGACAGAATTTCAAAACACCTCTGTTAACTCACACCACAGATAAAGCTCTAAAAATAGCTTGTTGCCCTTAAAACCAAAACAAATGATCCAGTTTAAAAGGCATCATTCCCTCCTTATCCTCTGAACATTAGGAATGCCAAAGGAACTAGAAACAAAATTAGTGGGTTTATCCTCTATTTTCCTCAGAACTACCAAACCTACAGGCTTCTGAGAGAGCTGCAGTGCAGAGGAGTGCAGCAGCCTCAGCTGTACAGTATGGGGAAGGAAGGACAGAAAATGGTTATTCACCTCCTCAGGTAGGTGAAAGTGCAGGATGAATTACAGTCAGCAATTCCCCAGGCTCATCCTGAACTCCTGCTCCCGGATTATCAACTGCTGACACTCCCCCCAAGGCACAGGATTACAAATATTCCCTCTGAAGCTTGTCATTAGGCATTCCAAATAAACTCCAGAACAACCCAAACCTGGAGACATTTTAAGTAACAGATGACTATGAAAAATACAAAGTGAATGTAGGAAAAGACCATGACCTTAATGAGGCTTTTGCTTAATCCATCCTTTCTTGAACAATCTGTTTTTCTCCCAAGTGTTTTTAAAAGTTAAATAAAAAGGTTTAGAAGGTTAGTAGAACCTGATGATGGTTTGTTCATGCCAAACATGCCACATAAACTTTTGTTATAGGTGTTTTCTCTAAGAGAAATCACAGAGCAAGCAGAGATGGCTTAAATTAAAACAATGTAAAATGGACTGTAAGTGATTATTTACATATGGTTTAAGAACTTATGGGAGGAGTGGGAAGACAAATATTGAACACTATCAATTTCTCCCTCCTTTAGGACAAAGAGTACCCACTCTTACCTAATTCTAAGAACAAGTATTATTTGAAGAATTACCATTTATTTCTGAAGCAAAGCTTAGTCATCAACTAAGCATGACATATCAGAGTATTTTTCTAAATATGCAATGAATTCCAGATTTCCTGAACAACAGTAATAATTAAATATTTTTGTATTTTATAAGATGTAGCACTAAAGTAACAAACAGTATTCTTAGAAATAGGCGCCTCCATTTAGAATAAAACAGAAATTCATTAAAATCCCCTCTTAGAAAATGAAGCTTAGCAGCTCAGGGATGGGTGATGGACATCTCACAGGGGTAACCTGAGATCACAGTATGTGTCTGCCCAATAAACTGGTGTGTTAAATCAAAGGACTGCTGGTGCATAAGTAACTTTATGAGGGAAAAGCAAAGATGTAACTGCCAATAAAAGCCTTGCCTCACAATTGATGTGTATTGTCCAAAAAACAAAGTCCAAACCAATTAAGTTTATTTGAACAGCAGCTGATGTAAACCTTCCACCCTCAGCGGTGAACGTGCCTGGGCCCTGACGGGGTGAGGGCCCCAGGCACGTTCACCGGGGTGAGGGTGGCAGGTTTACATCAGCTCACCGGGGTGAGGGGCTGAGTTCACACTCTGAGCTTGGCTTCAGGTCACAAAATGCCCCTAAAGCTTTGCAGGTGACCGTGGCTGAGGAACCACAGGGCATTCTGACACCGGGATGTGCCGTGGGTGGCTCCCGAGACAGCTGCCAGAGCTCTGGAGCAATAGGACAGCAGGCAACGCCTTGGGAAAACAAGCCCTGTCCCTGGGAAAACAGAGCCTGCCCCAAAACCTTCCTCAAGGACCCATTTGTAAACAGTCAGGCATCAGCATCTCAAGAGTTAATGCCCTCCATCAGATGGCCCCAGCCCAGCAGCAAAGCTGAGGCAATCCAAGTGCTGCCCAGCTGGGCCAGCAGCACTCCACCAGACAAACAGCCTTTCTTGGCAGATGGGACTTCACAGCCACTGCAACAAGGGCTGCAATCCAGTGCCCAGAAAACAACAGGAGCCTTGATCCTTCCCATGTGAACATGGAGAAATAAAGCATAAGGCAAGCTAAGCTTCAGCCATGGTTTCATGGAGAAAAGCCTGAAGGTGCTAAACTGAAACCCTGATGATGAAGGAGATGCTGTGGTGCTTCCTCTCCCCCTCTACTCTTTCACCAGGCACTGAGCCAGCCACCAGGAAAGCTGAATTTGTAGGGAAACATCTTCCTGCTAGAATGAGGAGAGACTCCTCTGACCCCCAGCTGCCACAACACCAGGCAAAAGGGTTTCTCCTCCCTGCACTCCCTGCAAAACATCATTCTGCAGAGGTAATTCATAAATGCTTTAAGGCTGGTGTGGAACTCACCTCATGCAGGCACAAATGCTATGATAAATTACACTGTGTACAGGGGACACAAGGCAGAATATCATGCCAGAAATAGCCCTGTATCCATCATTGTTTACTGTTTTTCTTTCATTTTCATTTCAAACACACTTTAGAGATAAGCATAAAAGACATTTTTTCCTCTTTCCAGGTCAGATACAATGAACTTGTCCTGAAAGAATTTAACCTTGTTCTCCAGAAACGCTACAAAAACAAAGTTTTCCTCATGCTGAGAAGAACAGAAACAAAACCATAACTTCAAAATCTGGCTGCTGTGGGCTGAGCTCTCCTGTTCCAAAGCCAAACACTTGGCTCATCCTCACCAGGCTGCACCCAACAGCCACAGCTCAGCACTTCAACACCGTCTTTTGCTCTTTTTTTTTGTCCATGTCAATACATGCAACATTATGATAACACAGACAGCTGATAACATCAAAATGTGAGGATTTGGGAAGTTTTTTTAAGTTGGTATCAGCCATAGAGCAGGATTTGGCCAGACAGCTCCTTCCACAGAAAGCCACACAATGAAATACAGAGGTTTTCCCTTAGCCATGAATTATCTGATATGTAATTTCACAGATAAATAGTTACCAATTTCCTAAGAAGCAAAGGCACACAACTCTTGCTGGTTTACAACAAATATTCTTGTAAAGGAATATTAAAAATATTACCAATAAAACTTTGACTACAATTTCCCTCTTGTTGACCTATGTATTTCCTGGTACATTTTTTCAGGCAGTTTCAGAATTCTGAGCATCAGCAGGGCTGCTCCCTGGCACGGAACTCCCTCACCCAAGGAGTGCACAGGATAAACAGGGAAAGCAGGCTAAGTTAAGCTACAAGTTCAAGACACAGAGGTCAGCAGGCATTCCTGTGGATTTATCCCTGGTGAAAAAACTCCATAGATAGTGCTGGCTGCTTCCTGCTCACACAGAAAGGAATTCATGTTACCATTGTAGGTGATGCTTCAACACTGAATCAATGGTTGGTTTTTAGAACACACTGACATTTTCCAATGAAAAGATAAAATAACCTGGGTTTAATTTTAGCTGTCTACACAGTCATGCTATCAAATCCAGTCCCTCCTGCTCCAAAGACCACACAGTCAGCAACTGGATACATAACAATTTCCTACTGTTTTTTAAGATAGAATATCTAGGTAATTTTATTAACCTTATGATAAACCTTTTATACTGTAACGGGTATTCACTGCAAAAATATTGGCACGATGTTAAATTTATTCCATTTAATGATATTAAATTATTCCATCTTTTTAAGATACAAAAATACACTTGTTAAAGACTAATAAAGGCAAAACAGTCTCAAGCAAAAGAAAGAGAAAGGAAAGCAGAATTAAAGAGGTTTAATTGTTTTTGCAGATATGTTCACATCTTTGGTTGCAAGTCTAGAAAACTACTCAGAGCCACTCAGAAATATTTCTGTGGGCAACAGATGATCAGTTGGTGGATGAAGATTTTGCTTCATTTAGAGCATCAGAGCGTTAAATTCTGTCTTTTTTAATCTATATAAAAGTATTTTTCTATTATTTGTATAACAACTTTTATAAATGTGCAATCCTCACCAAAAATTGCACTCACCTTGAATTTCCCTCTCGTTTTAAAAACTGAGAAGTCAAAGTGTAAAAGACACAGGAGGGAACATGACACCACCCCAGCTCTGGAGGGGAACAATCAGCAAACTCTCAGCTTTTGCTTAAGGATAATGTTACAGGCACAGCTGTTACAATGTCACCGAGTTAACAGGAGACAAATACCTCACTAAAAATCCCTTTCACAGCAAACCTCTTCTCAGCACTGGCGACAAAAAGATTAAATGGTGTGACCTCCCAAAAGAGGCAGGAGAAGGCTGCCACCCAAAGCATCGGTGTGTGTAGTTTTGGAGGGATCAAGGGGCAGGACAGGAAAAGATGATGAGGATGGACAGCATGGGTACCACAAACAAACTTCTCTTTGCTGCATCACTTGAACTTGGAAGGCGGCTTTTGGAGGTGCAACCAACAGGTTTTTTACAAATATTTGTGCAATAAACCACACAGAGGAGTATTCACCCCAAGCCCCGTTAGCAGCAGTGCTTAAGGCAGCTTTTGTCAGGCTGAATCTGCCCTCCGAACCCACCCCAGCCACTCCCTGGAGAAGCCTCTCCCTCCACTGACCACACAAGGAACCTACAGAGACAAGACTCAACACACACCATTCAGAAGCAATTCTGACTGCCAAAAATTAGGTGGGGAGTAAATCTTCCCATATGTCACCTTGTACTTCTTGGAGGCAGCTGCTTGAATTCTGTGTTTTGTGTTGTTTGGTTTTCTTCGCTGTTTTTATTTCGACTGCCCATCAGGTCACATTTATTTTGTATTCTCCTAGGGAAAAGATCTCTTCCAAGGATACCTCTGTCACCTTGGATACAAGCTCCAGGATCTGTCCCATTATCAACAAACCTGAAGAAATAGCCCAGAGGTGTGTATCAGGATCCATAGCAGAGGGGGAAAACCACCCTGCTTGCAGATGGAGACTCTGTGGGTCCAGCCAAGCTGAAAAAGGATGAAGTTCTGCCATGTCTCAGGAGAACAGCATCTGTCAGGAATTTCACTGATGTGCTGGCACTGAACTTGGGAAACAAATCCTCTCCTTCAGCTGCTGAAGGGAGGGAGAACAAGCTAAACCCTGAGTAATTCCACTCCTTTCCCTGTAATTCACATTTTCTGACACCATCCCAAGCCCCTGTGCAGCAGGGAAACAGGCAGCCCAGTGTATGGAGGCTGCACCGGGGAAGATGAGCACCACATAGAAAAGCTGGAATCCATTTCCTCATGGAAGTAAATAAAACCCTGCAATATTTTCATGATTCCTGTTATGAACAAAAATTCGGTTAATATTTTTTTGTGATAAAAAGTTACAAAAAGGCAGCCAGATCACTGTCTCTGCCGAAGTTCTGCGTGTTTTGTTATTGTAATCACAGGTCGTTGTGGCTAATCGCTCCTTTTGTATTAGCAGAGCCTTGCCGAGGCTAAGTTGTACTTTTCCCAGAAGGGTGAAGAGACCTGAGAGGGTGGGGGGGGCTATGCAACGTGACTCGCAAGACCAGAATGCTTTGTGGGACCCCCATCTCCAAATTCATGGAGAAACCCCAAAAACAACGAGCCACCTAAGAGCTGAGAGACTGGAGTGATGTCTGGACGTGAGGAACCGAGTGCTGA